>NW_027411977.1:223785230-224100230 GCF_047663935.1 Musca autumnalis | reverse complement strand
TATTATTATTATTATTATTATTATTATTATTATTATTATTATTATTATTATTATTATTATTATTATAATTATTATTTTTATTATTATTATTATTATTTTTTTTTTTAAATTATTTATTATTTAAAACCTTTGCCTACTTCAACAATAATTAAATATTATGAAAAAATTAATTTTCCTGAAAAAATGCAATTTTACAGAAATTTAATATCATTTCAAAGAGCCATGATATGAATTTTTACAAAAAAATACATTAATATTAAAATTTACAAAAGACTTAAGAAACAAACTTCTTTGAAGTGATTACTCAGAGTAAATAAAATATACCTGAGAGGGCATAAAGGTAAATAATATCAAAAGACTTAAGAAACAAACAGATAAATTGTTGTTTTTATTGGGCCGAAAAGGAAGAGAAAGAGAGAGAGAGTTTGAATAAACTACCGTTTTCATGTTTGGAGCATAAGTCTTTTGATATTATTCACCTTTTGGTATTTTTCTCTGAGAAATGACTTGGAAGAAGTATGTTTCTTAAGTCTTTTATGGATTAATTAACAAAAATGCATAAAAATGGCATTTGAATTGTTATTGAAATTCTGTAAAATAGCGTTTTTTCAGAAAAAATTCCGTTTTCATAATATCCAAGAACATTGGGAGTGTTCAAAGGTTTTGCAATTAATAAATAATTTTTGGAAAACATGTAATATTAAAAAAGCAAAAAATATAAAAAATAAATGTTATTATAAAATTAAAAAAAATATTTTTTTCAAATAATTAATAATAAACTCTGTCAAATAAATGAAGACAGAGTCATTATCACAATACAACGACCTAGTACAAAATGCACTCTTTAAAAATTCCCCTTTATTTTTGTAATTTTTTCCTATTGACTCTAACAATTATTACACATTTGAGGCAATAACTCAATCACGTATATTCTTCCTACTTAATATTTTAATTTATACAATTGCAAACCAACTTTTCCATTGTAATATTATTTTCACACCATTAAATATGCATAAAAAACTACCGTTAATAATAAACACAAATAAACATTCTACAAACAAAAGAAAACGTGATTTATTGAAATAAAACAAAAATAAATACTAACCAGGATTGAATATGGCCCGTTGTGTAAAGACTGCAGCTTGGCTGGAGCTAAAACTGCACAGCACAATAAACAAAAGCAAAAGACCGGCAAGGGTAGAGAAGATTTTGTTGCATGACATTTTGTTAACTGTTGTTTTATTTTTTTTAATTTTCAAATAAAAACACTTTTTTGCAAAATGTTAATATTTTGTTGGGTTTAGTTTAATAAAAAAAAAACTTGTTTGTATTTTTCACTTAATTTGTTTTGGTTTTTCTTCCTCTTCTTTCAATTTCTCAATTAAAAACAGATTCTTAATTTTTTAAATATTGTGGTTTGCAATTTATTTAAGCAAATGTTATTTTTTATTTTCAAAGCTTTAGAGCTCAATGATTGATTTTAGTTTAGCATAGATTTTGTGTTGTTAACAGTTTCAGTTTTGAAATTCAACTGAATTGGGTTCGTCACTGACACTGACTTTTAATAAAATTAAAAACAAACAATATTCATCTTAAAGGCAAAGTCCGGTATTGAATGCGAGAGAGTGAGAGAGCTCTCTTGTTCTCTACATGACTTTGTGTTTGCAAATATAACAAATTTTGGTATGGCTCTTGTTTTGGTGGCAAAGATATCGGTTAAATATTTAGTCTTGTTGTTTTATTTAATCTTTTTTTATTTAATTCACCTGTATAGTAGTGACCCTTATGTCCCATAAATCTCCAAACAAAAGTAATAATTTATTTAATTATTAGTTATTATATTATATTATTTATATTTTTTGCACCAATACCTCTTGGGCTTCCCTCATCTCGTAGCAAAGCATGACCTTATTAGGTCATATTTAATAAATTTTTGCAAATTCTGAACGACTTGCGTGGGAAATTTTTTAGGTTCTTCCATATGAGTAATTCTAAGATGGTTAATGCAGTGACGAAATAAGCAATTGTAAAGATTATACTCAACTTACTCCTACATTCCCGCGGGAGTTTGTTGGTTCTCCTACCGGGCGCGTCCCCACCGGCGGATAGGGGGAGGAGGATGGTCGTACCACTCTGTCCAATACCTATTGCATGGTGGGTCTGGGGCAGAGGGGTGGGATTATCCACCTCTGGAAACCTTGAGTTTCCCGCGGACAAAAAACTGACTATGGGGGTGTTCCCCTAAAACAAAAAACAAATATGGAAGGAAAAAAGGAAGAAAAAGTTACGGTGCAGGCCCTAATAAACCCAGTGCCGGCGGGGACCAGTGATCTGCCTACGAGTCACACCTGAGGAGCAGAACGTGCCAAAACCCAGTAAGAAGAAAAAGAGCTTCCCACCTTCAATTGCCCAGGACAAACCTAGTCAGGACAAAAGCCAAGGAGACTGCCAAAAGAATCCTTCAAACGATACTGAAGAGGCGAGTTCTGACAAAAAGAAGGTGAGCGCGACATCGGAATCTTCTGCGGTTTCCAAGGACTCAGTAAAGAAGCCTACCTCCACCTAGAAGAGGAAGATGGACGCTGAAACCGGAACGGAGCCGCCATCGACTTACGCCAAGGTAGCCAAGAGATACTACAAGGACGAGCTGTGCTACGCAGTAATCGATACTAGTAAAGGATCTGGAAGGCTACACAAAGAGTACTTATCGGAGATCGAGAAATCGATCAACGATAAAATATTGGAACAAATCCTGCAAGGACGAGTCCCAATAAAAATAAACTGCTGTGAGCCAAGGGGGGACCTCCTATTGTACCACCTGGACTCACACGCAAACTCTGCAGCTCTCGGGGAGGTAGTCAGCAGTATAGCAACTCCATGGGAAGGTGGCAGACTAAAACTGGTGAGGAAAGACGAAATTCCTCATCTAACCAAAGCATCGGTGTACGTCAAGGGGTATGGCTGCAAGCTCGAGACTGAGCGCATGCTCGAGGTCTTTGGCGTACAAAACGAGGCCCTAAAGGTGGAAAGATGGGAGGTCTTCCACAGGGAGGAGAAGGAAGACGGCACTCTCCTTGTGATGGGGATCGACGATCTCTCGCTAGCCGGGCTCGTCAAAACCAAGGGCAAGGCATTCTTCGTCTCGAACTCGGTCTTCTTCAAAATTGGAAAGGCAAGAGTTGGTGAGGAGGAGATTGCCAAACCAAACAACCAAGAGGTCAACCTACCAAAAGGCTTACAGGAGGGAGGAGCAGACGAAATTAGCGACTCCCAAGAAGCCAACCTACTGGAGGACCAATGATTGAGGTCATCCAGATCAACCTCCATCGGAGCGAAACGGCAACACTAGCCCTGATGGACAAAATAACTAAAGGTAATATACATATTGGTTTAATCCAAGAACCTTGGACCATAAAAAACAAGGTTTCTGGACTTAACCATATAAATGATCAACTTTTTTACGCAAATACGGGATCCCGACCGAGGACCTGCATTATATGCCACAAAAACTTATGCTTTCTTTTTTCTCCAGAGTTGTCATCGTCGGACGTCACAGTATTGAAGCAGGGGAATGGTAACATATACCTAGCATCAATATACCTGCCGTTCGACTCCCCGACATTACCACCTTCGTCGGAATTGCAGCAACTGGTGAGAAGGATAAAGCAAACAGGTAACGAAGTACTAGTAGGTAGCGATGCTAACTCTCACCACATCTCGTGGGGTAGTACTAACATTAACAAAAGGGGTCAAGCCCTTATAGATTACTTAAATACTAACGACCTGATTACACTTAACACCGGGAATACGCCAACCTTTGTTAATAGAATTAGGCAGGAAGTACTAGATATAACGATATGTTCAGAAAATTTAATAAACGAGGTACACGAGTGGAGGGTCCTGGAGGAACACTCCTTCTCAGACCATAACTATATTAGATTTAAAATAGCTAGGCCATCGCCTAACCCGATAACCTTCCAAAACAAATTGGACAAAGTTCGGAAAACGAGTGAAAGAAAGACTTGGGCAACCAGATGAGGAATACCTAAGTAAGGAGGACATAGAGAGAGATGTCCTAAAGTTAACTGAGGCACCAGTAAAGTCTTTCGAGGAAAGTTGTCCCCTTCGAGAGAAGAAATCCGCCTACGAAAAACCCTGGATTACAGGGGAAATTCGGAATAAAGGCAAGGAGGTCCGCAGACTTTATAATAGGGCCAAACGTAAAAAAGCTGCTGTATTCTGGGACAACTATCAGGCAAAATTAAAGGAATACAACAAAATAAAAAGAAACGCCAAACGAAACTCCTGGAAGCTTTTCTGCGAACAGGTGGATAGTGTAAATGACGTTTCAAAGATTAAAAAGTTTCTATCTAAAACCCATACACAGACCGAGCAATTGGTCGATGGAAATGGAAAAAGGATTGAAACAACAGAAGAAACTCTAGGCCCTCTGATGGAAACGCACTTCCCGCAGAATACCATGGTTAACACTGAGGCATCGACGGAATGTATTAACTCATCGGAAGAGGCACCAAAGATCGACAGCTTAATGGTCCAACAAGCCATTTTAAGCTTTTCACCATATAAAGCAGCTGGACCAGATCAGATCTTCCCGGCTTTACTACAGAGGGAAGTGGACTTTATTGCGTCCAAACTGGTCGGGATCTTCAATGCATGCTTAAAACTTGCATACACTACTATAGCCTGGCAGGAGGGTAGTCTTTATACCCAAACCTGGCAAGGCAAGTTATGCAACACCAAAATCTTATCGACCGATAAGCTTAACTTCATTCTTACTCAAAACAATGGAACGGACAGTCGACACCATGATAAAGAATAATATCCCCAACGATATGCTTAAATTCAAACAACATGCATACGTCAAAAGCAGATCAGTGGAAACCGCATTGCATGAGGTAGTACACCACATAGAAAGAACCTACGAAATGAAAATGTACACACTTGCTGTATGCATTGACATCGAAGGCGCTTTCAATAACGTAAGCACCGAGACACTTCTCCACTCCTTAGACGAGTTTCAGGTAGACAGGGCCTTAAGGAACTGGATAAACCACATGCTAAGGAATATATGGATAAGCTGCGGGCTATACGACGTGAAAATAAGAGACAAGTTGGACAAGGAACGCCACAGGGAGGGATACTTTCACCTCTATTGTGGGTTACCACCATAAACAGTCTCTTGAGGACCCTAACCGAAGAAGGATTTGACCCAGTCTGCTACGCAGACGACATTATAATACTTCCGAGGGGAAAGAATCCGAATCAACTCTGTCGAAGAGCAGAAACGGCTCTAAAAATTGCTTTTAACTTGGCCAGGCCGAGAGGTCTGAACGTCAACCCGGAAAAAAACAGAATTATGTCTATTCACTAGAAAAACGAAAATGGGACACTACGAGGAACCAGTTTTTCTAGATAAGACAATAAATATCTCCTGTACAGTTAAATATCTAGGAGTAATTCTGGATAGGAAACTTAAATGGAAAGACCATATACAAGAAAGGGCTAACAAGGCCCAAATATGTTGGTCAACCTGCAGAAGGGCGATAGGCTCAAAATGGGGGTTCAATCCTAGGATGATACACTGGCTATACAGAAGCGTAATTAGACCAATTCTAACGTACGCGTCTGTGGTATGGTGGACAGCCATGGACAAAAAATGCAATGTGGAAATATTGCAAAAGGTCCAAAGAACATGCTGCCTAAGCATTAGCGGAGCAATGAGGACCACACCGACTAGGCCTCTAGAAACAATTTTGTTTGTACACCCAATAGATATTCAGGTAAGGTATGAGGCAGCCATCGCAGCTGTAAGGCTAAAGTCGATGAGCGAGTGGATCGAAAAGAGCCACCAAACATACCACCAAAACATATTAAAGGTCACAACGGGTGAATCTATAAATCAGGTAGTATCGGACCGTATACCTGAAACTAGTGATGTAGCCTTGTGTGAAGTGTCAATACCTGACAGAGACATGTGGATCGGGGGAGCTCTAGCACAGATTCCCGCTGGAAGCTGTGGGTTTACGGATGGGGCTGTGCTAGGGGGGAGAACCGGACTGGGTCTTTATATAATGGAACCGGAAACGGAAATCTCCCTCCGTCTGCCGGATCATAACACGATCCTGCAGGCGGAACTCCGGGCGATAACAGAGTGTCTGCTTTGGTTTGATACTCACACAAGGCCTACCACTGTAAATATCCTTACGGATAGCAAAGCAGCCATTAGAGCTATATCAACCAAGACAGTGAAATCTAGAACTGTCTTGGAATGTATTAAATCTATAAATAATCACTCCCAACACGGTAAGGTAAACATTATATGGGTACCAGGGCATACCGGGATTAGGGGTAATGAAATAGCAAACTCCTTGGCAAAACAAGCCAAGGAGCAACCCACGGTAAGTCTAGAAAACGCTAAGCCGTTTAAAGCTACGCGACTAGAACTAAAGACATGGGCAAAAAATGCACATGTATCCCTCTGGAGTAGTGAAGAGAAGGGAAAAAACACAAAAATCCTATGGGGAAACCCAGACGAGGACAAAACAAAAGAATTACTTTTACTAAGTAAAAAAAGATATTAGTAGACTGACAGGAATCCTTACAGGTCACCTAGGTCTAAAAGCGCATCTGCGCAAAATATGTTGTGCAGAAAACAGTGAATGCAGAGCATGCGGAGAGGACGACGAAACGTTGGAACATTACCTCTGCCATTGTGAAGCCTTCACAAATCTGAGAACCCAGTTACTAGGGAATGACATTATACCAGGACTCCACCAAATTAGTACAATCGAGTTCAAAAAGATCAGACACTATGTAAATAGGACAGAGATCCTAGACTAAGTCAGAAAAAAGATAATCCTCCATAACCCAAAAATTAGAGCGCACAACAGGCCTACTTATGGCTTAAGTGTATGTCCACATGGGTATGTGGTGATCTAGGATCACCCCTCTTATCAACCTAACCTAACCCTAACCTACTCCCACATTGGCAAAAAATTAAATATTTGCAAAAAAATTTAATACATTATCTGGCCACATAGCCTTCGGTATTACGAATAATGAAATAAAAACAATAAAAAAAACGAGAAAACATTGGGATTTTTCTTAACAATATTCTTAAAAAACTAGAATAAAGTTGTATTTAAATATTTTTTTTGAGATTTTCTAGGTCAGAACTTGAATTTTTTAAATAAATTTTCTAGAGCACATTTAGATTTTTAAATACAATTTCTGGAGTACCTTTAGACCACAAAACGTGGATTTTTAAGTAAATTGTCTGGAGCATTTTACTTCCACAAAACGTGGATTTTTTAAATAAATTTTCTAGAGCATTTTTAGACCATTAAAAATAAAATTTCTAATTCCATCCTTCTGCTGATAAATAATTAAGACATTTTCCTTTAATATTTTATAAAAATTATTTTTTAATAATTGTTTATTTTTGTTGTTTTTTTTTTTTTGTTTTTAATTTTTTCTTTTAAAATTTTTCTTACAACTAATATATTTATTTTTTACACAAAAAAAACAATTAATTTAAAGGTATGCCAAAAACGCACACATAGATCATCATTTCAGGTTGGTTGTTTTTTCTTTTTTAACTAACAAATACAAAATACAAATATTAATACAAATTTTAAAATTCTTTGTTTTTGTTGCTAGAACTAATTAAAAACAGCTTACATTCATACAGACTCAAACACACGGTGCCAATTAAATGCAAAGAAAATAGGACGTTACATACATATGTACAATAGAGGGAGAGAAAAGTAATGAAAAAATCTTATGAAATAATTTTGAATAGGATGCATAATAAATAAATTAAATTAATGAATAAAACAATAATGATATCACACGCATAAGGGACGACTACATTCACACAAACTTAACCTATATAATGTTATTAATGTAATATTTTTTGATGATTGAGATTTGTAATGACGAATTTTGTAGATGCTGCTGATACTGTCTTCTTGGTGTTGTTATTGTCTTTGTGTCCACTTTACAGAGAAACCACAAATTCTTTGCCTGTCTTAAAGTCGGTACACTTGAATTGGGGACAACACTTGGGGAAACTCCATGCTGGATCAGCTGGTAATTCTTCACAGCCAGGCATTTCAACATAGGGACATGTCTCAATGTTAATTGTCTGGCTCTCAAGATCACAAGTCAAGGCTGCACAAATGCCTTTGGGTTTGTATTCCTTGTTGGGCAACATGGCGCGACGTGTAAATTTATCAAAACATTTACCGGGATGTGCTGTAAGAAAGAAATGCAAAAAATAGGAAATTAGTTGTTGCTCAAAAAATAATAGTTTTTGTTGACTAATATTAAAATAAAAATTATTAATAATTTTGTAAAAATTAAAAAAATGTTTTTCATTTTTCCTTATTTTTTAATTGATAAAAAATTATAAAAAATAAATGTTTTTTTAAACAAAATAAAATTTTATCAAATTTATTTTTTTTTTAATTAATATTAATTAAAAATTTTACTAAAAAATTGTTTACAAATGTGTAACAAAATTAAAATGTTTTTTTATTTTTCTTTAAATTAATAACAAATAAGTTGAAAAACGTTTTGAATATAAAATAAATGAAAATAGAATTTAGGGACAAAAAATTATAGTATATCAAAAGCCGTTAACAAGTCATAATTTGTTTTTATTTTTTATGTTTTTATTAATGTGATTTTATTTATATTTTTTGCAATTTTAAAAATAGTGGAGTATTCCCCCATTGGCTCAACTTCATTTATTACCCTCTATTACAGAGAGTAATGTTTTTCAAAACGAACTGACAGTGTTGCAAAATTTTTCTGATCGCTACCAATATCATGATTTCATCCCGGCGAAGGGAATTATCAATTGGCTTCTCAGTTTTTGAAATGATGCCTTTTTAGCGAAAAACCGAACTCTTTAAGTGTCTAGTATTCTCATATGAATGAGAATCACACTCACTTTTCGGCTTTTCCAAAGAAACACCAAAATCAAAATATTTTGCAACATGTCAGCACGTATCAACTAAGAATTCTTCGAATTCTGTGAGTTGAAAAGAACACCAACACAGTTGCCTGTGAGGTTGTTTATTGGAATTTTGTTTTTTTGTTTTTAACAAAGCTCCAATTCGCCCGTGCCTAGGCTGTTTTTTGTTTGTTTTGTTTATTGTTGAAGTTCAATCTCGCACGGGCGAATTGGAGCTTTGTTAAAAACAAAAAAACAAAATTCCAATAAACAACCTCACAGGCAACTGTGTTGGTGTTCTTTTCAACTCACAGAATTCGAAGAATTCTTAGTTGATACGTGCTGACATGTTGCAAAATATTTTGATTTTGGTGTTTCTTTGGAAAAGCCGAAAAGTGAGTGTGATTCTCATTCATATGAGAATACTAGACACTTAAAGAGTTCGGTTTTTCGCTAAAAAGGCATCATTTCAAAAACTGAGAAGCCAATTGATAATTCCCTTCGCCGGGATGAAATCATGATATTGGTAGCGATCAGAAAAATTTTGCAACACTGTCAGTTCGTTTTGAAAAACATTACTCTCTGTAATAGAGGGTAATAAATGAAGTTGAGCCAATGGGGGAATACTCCACTCAAACAATCGACAATGAGATTGAACTTCAACAATAAACAAAACAAACAATTTTAAAAATATTTTTTTTTTCAAAATTACTTATTAATAAAAAAATTGCCCTCATTAACAACTTTTGGATATTGTGAAAAAAAAAATTCCTGAAAAAATGCAATTTTACAGAAATTTAATATAATTTCAAAGACCCAAGTTATGAATTTTTAATGCAAAATACATTTATATTAAAAATTTACAAAAGACTTAAGTAACAAACTTCTTTGAAGTGATTGCTCAGAGAAAATATACCAGAGAGAACATAAAGGTAAATAAAATCAAAAGACTTAGGAACCAAACAGATAAACAGTATTTTTTACCGGAAGGAAGAGAGAGAGTTAAAGTAAACAACCTTTTCCTGTTTGCCTCTTAAGTCTTTTGATATTATTTACCTTTTGTATTAGTTCTTGTCCTCTCATTGCAATTTTTTTCTGAAAAATTAGATGAAAGATGTTTGTTTCTTGAATTTTGTATGTGCTTTACGGGTAAATTTTTAAAAATTCATAAAAATGATATTTGAATTGATATCTTAATTCTGTAAAATAGTATTTTTTCAGAAAAAGTGTGCAAAGATTTTATTAATTAATAAATAATTTTTGAGAAAAACTAATTTTAAAATGTTCAAAAATATAATAAAAATATGTTTTAAATAATAAGTAATAATCATTGTCATATAAAATAGAGCCATTATGATAATGGTTTTTTTATTATGATAATTGATCTTTAAAAATGCCCCCTTTATTTTTGTAATTTTTTTCTATTGACTCTAACAATTATTACACATTTGAGGCTATAACTCAATTATGTATATTCTTCTTATTTAAATTTGTAATTTATACAATTGTCAACTAAATTCCCCCATTGTAGTATTATTTTCACACCATTAAATATTCATAAAAATAACCGTTAATAATAAACACAAATAAACATTCTACAAACAAAAAAAAAACGTGATTTGTTGAAATAAAACAAAAATAAATACTAACCAGGATTGAATATGGCCCGTTGTGTAAAGACTGCAGCCTGACTGGAGCTAAAACTGCATAGAACAATAAACAAAAGCAGAAGACCGGCAAGGGTAGAGAAAACTTTGTTGCACGACATTTTGTTAATTGTTGTTCTGGTTTTTTAATTTTCAAATAAAAACACTTTTTGCAAAATTTTAAAATTTTTATGGGTTTGGTTTAATAAAACACAATTTGTTTGTATTTTCACTTAATTTGTTTTTGTTTTTCTTCTTTCAATTTCTCAATTAAAAGCAGATTCTTTATTTTTCTTTCAATTTGGTGGATTTCAATTCATTTACGCAGATTTTTGTTTTCTTTCAAAAGCTTTAGAGCTCAATGATTGGTTTTAGTTTAGCACAGAATTTTGTGTTGTTAACACGTTGAGTTTTGAATTTCAACTGAATTGGGCTCGTTGCTGACGCTTACTTTTAAATAAAACAGCATCAATAAAATAAAACATATAATATTCATGTTAAAACCAAAGTCCGGTATTGAATACGAGAGAGTGAGAGAGAGTTGTTCTCTAGATGACTTTTTGTTTTGCAAAAATAACAAATGTTGTTGCTTAAAGCTATGGTATGTGTGGCTCTTGTTTTGATGGCAACGATACCGATTAAATAGTTTGTTTTTTTTATTTTCTTAAATCGTATTCTATACTTAATTCACCTGTATAGTAATGACCCTTATGTCCCATAAATCTCTAAAGAAATGCAATTAATTATTTAATTTTATATTATCTTGCACCAATATCTCTGGGGCTTCCCTCATATTATGGCAAAACACGACCTTATTAGGTCATATCTAATCAATAATTTGCAAATTCCCAATGACTTGCGTGGGAAAGTGTTTAGGTTCCTCCATATGAGTAATTCTAAGATTCTTAATGCAGTGACGAAATAAGCAATTGTAAAGATTATAGTCAACTTACTCCCACTTTGGCAAAAAATTAAATATTTGCAGAACAAGAAAACATTGGGGTTTTTTCATATTAACATTCTCAATAAATGTTGATTAAAGTTTTTAATATCTGCTGGACAACAGAAGGGAGATTATTAAAATACATGTGGAGGACTTTTAGGCCACATAATGTGGATGTTAAAAACAAATATTCTAGAGCACCTTTAGACCACAAAACGTGGATTTTTTAAATAAATTTTCTAGAGCAATTTTAGGCCACAAAACGTGGATTTTTTAAATAAATTTTCTAGAGCAATTTTAGGCCACAAAACGTGGATTTTTTAAATAAATTTTCTAGAGAAATTTTAGGCCACAAAACGTGGATTTTTTAAATAAATTTTCTAGAGCAATTTTAGGCCGCAAAACGTGGATTTTTTAAATAAATTTTCTAGAGCAATTTTAGGCCACAAAACGTGGACTTTTTAAAGAAATTTTCTAGAGCAATTTTAGGCCACAAAACGTGGATTTTTTAAATAAATTTTCTAGACCACCTTTAGACCACAAAACGTGGATTTTTTTAATTAATTTTCTAGAGCAATTTTAGGCCACAAAACGTGGATTTTTTAAATAAATTTTCTAGAGCAATTTTAGGCCACAAAACGTGGATTTTTTAAATAAATTTTCTAGAGCAATTTTAGGCCACAAAACGTGGATTTTTTAAATAAATTTTCTAGATCACCTTTAGGCCACAAAACGTGGATTTTTAAAATAAATTTTCTAGAGCAATTTTAGGCCACAAAACGTGGATTTTTTAAATAAATTTTCTAGAGCAATTTTAGGCCACAAAACGTGGATTTTTAAAATAAATTTTTTAGAGCAATTTTAGGCCACAAAACGTGGATTTTTTAAATAAATTTTCTAGAGCAATTTTAGGCCACAAAACGTGGATTTTTTAAATAAATTTTCTAGAGCAATTTTAGGCCACAAAACGGGGATTTTTTAAATAAATTTTCTAGAGCAATTTTAGGCCACAAAACGTGGATTTTTTAAATAAATTTTCTAGAGCAATTTTAGGCCACAAAACGTGGATTTTTTAAATAAATTTTCTAGAGAAATTTTAGGCCACAAAACGTGGATTTTTTAAATAAATTTTCTAGAGCAATTTTAGGCCGCAAAACGTGGATTTTTTAAATAAATTTTCTAGAGCAATTTTAGGCCACAAAACGTGGACTTTTTAAAGAAATTTTCTAGAGCAATTTTAGGCCACAAAACGTGGATTTTTTAAATAAATTTTCTAGAGCAATTTTAGGCCACAAAACGTGGATTTTTTAAATAAATTTTCTGGAGCACCTTTAGACCACAAAACGTGGATTTTTTAATTAAATTTCCTAGAGCAATTTTAGGCCACAAAACGTGGATTTTTTAAATAAATTTTCTAGACCATTAAAAATAAAATTTCTAATTCCGTCCATCTGCTGTTAAATAATTAAGACATTTTCTTTTAATATTTTATAAAAATTATTTTTTAATAATTGTTTATTTTTGTTGTCTTTTTTTTGTTTTTAATTTTTTCTTTTAAAAATTTTCTTATAACTAAGACATGTATTTTTTACAAAGAAACAAATAATTAAAAGGTATGCCAAAAACGCACACATAGATCATCATTTTAGGTTGGTTGTTGTTCTTTTTTAATTAACAAATACAATTATTAATACAAATTTTAAAATTCTTTGTTTTTGTTGCTAGAACTAATTAAAAACAGTTTACATTCATACAGACTCAAACACACGGTGGGAATTAAATGCAAGGAAAATAGGATGTTACATACATATGTACAATAGAGGGAGATACAATTTATGACAAAATGTTATGAAATAGTTTTGAATAGGATGCATAATAAATAAATTAAATTAATGAAAAAAACAAGAATGATATCACACGCATAAGGGATAACTACATTCACACAAACTTAACCTATATAATGATATTAATATAATATTTTTTGATGATTGAGATTTATAATGAAGAATTTTTTAGATGCTGCTGATACTGTCTTTTTGGTGTTGTTGTCTTTGTGTCCACTTTACAGAGAGACCACAAATTCTTTGCCTGTCTTAAAGTCGGTACACTTGAATTGGGGACAACACTTGGGGAAACTCCATGATGGATCAGCTGGCAATTCTTCACAGCCAGGCATTTCAACATAGGGACATGTCTCAATGTTAATTGTCTGGCTCTCAAGATCACAAGTCAAGGCTGCACAAATGCCTTTGGGTTTGTATTCCTTGTTGGGCAACATGGCGCGACGTGTAAATTTATCAAAACATTTACCGGGATGTGCTGTAAGAAGTAAACGAAAAAAATAGGAAATTAGTTGTAGCTCAAAAATTAATAGTTTTTGTTTAATAATATTAAAATAAAAAATATTAATAATTTTGTAAAAATGTAAAATATTTTGTTAATTTTTCCTTTATTTTTTCATTAATAAAAAATATAAAAAATAAATGAAAATATTTTTTTTTTTTTTTTTTTGAAAACAAAATAAAATTTTATCAAATTTAAGTTTTTATAATTAATATTTATTAAAAATTTTACTAAAAAATTGATTACAAATGTGTAACAAAATTAAAATGTTTTTTTTATTTTTCTTTAAATTAATAACAAATAAGTTGAAAAACGTTTTGCGTATAAAATAAATGAAAATAGAATTTAGGGACAAAAAAATTATAGTGTATCAAAAGCCGTTAACAAGTCATAATTTGTTTTTATTAATGTGATTTGATTTATATTTTTTAGCAATTTTAAAAATATTTTTTTTTCAAAAAATATTTATTAATAAAAAAATTGCCCTCATTAATCACTTTTGGATATTATGAAAAAAATTTTCCTGAAAAAATGCAATTTTACAGAAATTTAATATCATTTCAAAGAACCAAGTTATGAATTTTTAATGCAAAAATACATTTATATTAAAAATTTACAAAAGACTTAAGTAACAAACTTCTTTGAAGTCATTGCTCAGAGAAAATATGCCAGAGAGAACATAAAGGTAAATAATATCAAAAGACTTAAGAACCAAACAGATAAACGGTGTTTTTTACCGGAAGGAAGAGAAAGAGTTAGAGTAAACAACCTTTTCCTGCTTGCCTCTTAAGTCTTTTGATATTATTTACCTTTTGCATTAGTTCTTGGCCTCTCATTGTAATTTTTTTCTGAAAAATTAGTTGAAAGATGTTTGCTTCTTAAGTCTTTTATGTGCTTTTCGGGCAATTTTGTAAAAATTCATAAAAATGACATTTGAATTGATATTTAAATTCTGTAAAATAGTATTTTTTCAGAAAAAATATAAAATATTTTTTCATAAAATCCGAGAGCTGTTCTAGTGTGCAAAGATTTTATTAATCTATCTATATATATAAAAATGGTGTAAAAAATGTATAGTAATTCATAAAATGAGAACGGCTAGGCCGATTTCTGTAAAATTTTTTGTCAGTTATTCGTATTTTCGAGGAGAAGGTCTTTACGGAAGAAGATTTTGGAAAATCTCTCTGGAAAAGTCGGAAAATTGGAAAAATCGAAAATTGAGTTTTTGTATGAAATTTTATTCCTTAATAGCGAGACGAAGTTCGCCGGGTCCGCTAGTTAATAAATAATTTTTGAGAAAAACTAATTTTAAAATTTTCAAAAATATATTTTTTTAAATAATAAGTAATAATCTCTGTCAAATAAAATACAGCCATTATGATAATGGTTTTTTTATTATGATAATGGCTCTTTAAAAATGCCCCTTAAATTTTGTAATTTTTTTCTATTGGCTCTAACAATTATTACACATTTGAAGCTATAACTCAATTATGTATATTCTGCCTATTTAATATTTAAATTTATACAATTGCCAACTAAATTCCCCCATTGTAATATTATTTTCACACTATTAAATATGCATAAAAACAACCGTTAATAATAAACTCAAATAAACATTCTACAAACAAAAGAAAACGTGATTTGTTGAAATAAAACAAAAATAAATACTAACCAGGATTGAATATGGCCCGTTGTGTAAAGACTGCAGCTTGGCTGGAGCTAAAACTGCACAGCACAATAAACAAAAGCAAAAGACCGGCAAGGGTAGAGAAGATTTTGTTGCACGACATTTTGTTAATTGTTATTTTGGTGTCTTTTTGTTTTTAAAATTTTTAATTTTTGCAAATGTTTAATATTTTGCTGGGTTTTTGGTTTAATAAAAAACTTAATTTGTTTGTATTTTCACTTATTTTGTTTTTGTTTTTCTTCTTTCAATTTCTCAATTAAAAGCAGATTCTTTATTTTTTCTTCCAATTTGTTGGATTTCAATTTATTTACGCAGATTTTTGTTTTTTCAAAAGCTTTAGAGTTCAATGATTGGTTTTAGTTTAGCACAGATTCTTGTGTTGTTAACACGTTGAGTTTTGAAGTTCAACTGTTTTGGGCTCGTCGCTGATGCTTACTTTTAAATAAAACAGCACCAATAAAATAAAACATACAATATTCATGTTAAAGGCAAAGTCCGGTATTAATGCGAGAGAGTGAGAGAGAGTTGTTCTCTAAATGACTTTTTGTTTTGCAAAAATAATTTTTTTTTTTTTTTTCTTAAAGCTATGGTATGTGTGGCTCTTGTTTTGATGGCAAAGATACCGGTTAAATAGTTCGTTTTGTTTTTCTATTTTCTTAAATCTCATTCTATATTTAATTCACCTGTATAATAATGACCCTTATGTCCCATAAATCTCCAAAAAATGCAATTAATTATTTAATTTTATATTATTTTGCACCAATATCTCTGGGGCTTCCCTCATCTTATGGCAAAACACGACCTTATTAGGTCATATCCAATCAATAGTTTGCAAATTATAAGTGACTTGGGTGGGAAACCGTTAAGGTTCCTCTATATGAGTAATTCTAAGATTCCTAATGCCGTGACGAAATAAGCAATTGTAAAGATTATAGACAACTTACTCCCACTTTGGCAAAAAATTAAATATATGCACAACAAGAAAACATTGGGGCTTTTTCATATTAATATTATCTATAAATGTAGATTTAAGTTTTTAAGATCTTCTGGACAACAGAAAAAAATTTATTTTAAAATAAATTTTCTAAAGCACATTTAGACAACAAAACGTGAATTTTTTAAATATATTTTCTAGAGGACTTTTCGACCACAAAACGTGGTTTTTTTAAATAAATCTTCTAGAGTGCATTTGGGTAAGAAAATAAAGATTTTTTAAAAAAAATTTGTAGTGGACCTTTAGGCCACAAAACGAGGATTTTTTAAATAAATTTCATAGAGCACCTTCACGCCACAAAACGTTAATTTTTTAAATAAATTTTCTCGAGCATCTTTAGGCCACAAAACGAGGATTTTTTATTTTTTAAATTATTTTTTGGACCATCTTTCTACCACAAAACGTAGATTTTTTAAATAAATTTTCTAGACCACTTTTCTACCACAAAATGTGGATATCTTAAATAAAATGTCTATACCATTTTTTAAATAAATTTTCTAGGCCATTTTTAGGCCACAAAACGTGGATTTTTTAAATAAATTTACTAGAGCACCTTTAGGCCACAAAACGTGGATTTTTTTAAAATAAATTTTCTAGAGCACCTTTAGGCCACAAAACGTGGATTTTTTTAAAATAAATTTTCTAGAGCACCTTTAGACCACAAAAAGCAGATTTTTTAAATAAATTTTCTAGTGGACCTTTAGGTCACAAAACGTGGATTTTCGAAATAAATTTTCTAGTGGACCTTTAGGTCACAAAACCTGGATTTTTTAAATAAATTTTCTAGAGCACCTTTGGATCACAAAACGTGGATTTTTCAAATAAATTTCTTGGGCCACTTTTAGACCATTAAAAATTAAAATTTCTAATTCCAACCTTCTGCTGATAAATAATTAAGACATTTTCTTTTAATATTTTATAAAAATTATTTTTTAATAATTGTTTATTTTTGTTGTTTTTTTTTCAATTTTTTCTTTTAAAAATGTTCTTATAACTAAGACATTTATTTTTTTTTTTTTTTTCAAAAAACAATTAATTTAAAGGTATGCCAAAAACGCACACATAGATCATCATTTCAGGTTGGTTGTTGTTCTTTTTTAAGTAACAAATACAAAATACAAAAATTAATACAAATTTTACAATTCTTTGTTTTTGTTGCTAAAACTAATTAAAAACAGTTTACATTCATACAGACTCAAACACACGGTGCGAATTAAATGCAATGAAAATAGGGTGTTACATACATATGTACAATAGAGGGAGAGACACTTAATGACAAAATGTTATGAAATAATTTTAAATAGGATGCATAATAAATAAATTAAATTAATGAAAAAAACAAGAATGATATTACACGCATAAGGGACGACTACATTCACACAAACTTAACCTATATATTGATATTAATGTAATATTTTTTGATGATTGAGATTTATAATGAAGAATTTTTTAGATGCTGCTGATACTGTCTTCTTGGTGTTGTTGTCTTTGTGTCCACTTTACAGAGAGACCACAAATTCTTTGCCTGTCTTAAAGTCGGTACACTTGAATTGGGGACAACACTTGGGGAAACTCCATGATGGATCAGCTGGCAATTCTTCACAGCCAGGCATTTCAACATAGGGACATGTCTCAATGTTAATTGTCTGGCTCTCAAGATCACAAGTCAAGGCTGCACAAATGCCTTTGGGTTTGTATTCCTTGTTGGGCAACATGGCGCGACGTGTAAATTTATCAAAACATTTACCGGGATGTGCTGTAAGAAAGAAATGCAAAAAATAAAGAGGAAATTAGTTGTTGCTCAAAAAATAATAGTTTTTGTTTACTAATATAAAAACAAATATTATTAATAATTTTGTAAAAATGTAAAAGAATTTTTTTTAATTTTTTAATTAATAAAAAATATAAAAAATAAATGAATTTTTTTTTTTTTTGAAAACAAAATAAAATTTAATCATATTTAATTTTTTATAATTAATATTATTTAAAAATGTTACTAAAAAATTGATTACAAATGTGTAACAAAATTATTTTTTTTTAATTTTTAAATTTAAATTAATAATAAATAAGTTGAAAAACGTTTTGCATATAAAATAAATGAAAATAGAATTTAAGGACAAAAAATTATAGTGTATCAGAAGTCGTTAACAAGCCATAATTTGTTTTTATTTTTTATGTTTTTATTAATGTGATATTATTTACATTTTTTAGCAATTTTAAAAATATTTTTTTTCAAAAATTATTTATTAATAAAAAAATTGCCCTCATTGACAACTTTTGGATATTATGAAAAAAATGTTCCTGAAGAAATGCAATTTTACAGAAATTTAATATCATTTCAAAGACCTAAGTAATGAATTTTTAAAGAAAAAATACATTTATATTGAAAATTTACAAAAGACTTAAGTAACAAACTTCTTTAAAGTCATTGCTCAGAGGAAATATACCAAAGAGAACATAAAGGTAAATAATATCAAAAGACTTAAGAACCAAACAGATAAACAGTATTTTTTACCGGAAGGAAGAGAGAGAGAGTTAGAGTAAACAACCTTTTCCTGCTTGCCTCTTAAGTCTTTTGATATTATTTACCTTTTGTATTAGTTCTTGCCTTCTGATTGTAATTTTTTCTCTGGAAAATTAGTTGAAAGATGTTTGCTTCTTAAGTCTTTTATGTGCTTTTCGGACAATTTTGTAAAAATTCATAAAAATTACATTTGAATTGATATTTTAATTCTGTAAAATAGTATTTTTTCAGAAAAAAAAAATATTTTTTCATAAAATCCAAGAGCTGTTCAAGTGTGCAAAGGTTTTATTAATTAATAAATAATTTTTGAGAATTAATATAACAATATAATAATTTCAAAATGTCCAAAAATATAACAAAAGATATTTTAAATAATAAGTAATAATCTCTGACAAATAAAATAGAGCCATTATGATAATGATTTCTTATTATGATAATTGCTCTTTAAAAATGTCCCTTTATTTTTGTAATTTTTTTCTATTGACTCTAACAATTATTACACATTTGAGGCTATAACTCAATTATGCATATTCTTCCTATTTAATATTTTTATTATAATTTATACAATTGCCAACTAAAGTTCCCCATTGTAGTATTATTTTCACACCATTAAATATTCATAAAAACAACCGTTAATAATAAACACAAATAAACATTCTACAAACAAAAGAAAACGTGATTTGTTGAAATAAAACAAAAATAAATACTAACCAGGATTGAAAATGGCCCGTTGTGTAAAGACTGCAGCTTGACTGGAGCTAAAACTGCACAGCACAATAAACAAAAGCAAAAGACCGGCAAGGGTAGAGAAGATTTTGTTGCACGACATTTTGTTAATTGTTATTTTGGTGTTTTTTGTTTATTATCAAATAAGAACACGTTTTTGCAAATTTTTAGTATTTTGCTGGGTTCTTGGTTTAATAAAACACAATTTGTTTGTATTTTCACTTAATTGTTTTTATTTTTCTTCTTTCAATTTCTCAATTAAAAGCAGATTCTTTATTTTTCTTTCAATTTGGTGGATCAATTTATTTACGCAGATTTTTGTTTTCTTTCAAAAGCTTTAGAGCTCAATGATTGGTTTTAGTTTAGCACAGATTTTTGTGTTGTTAACACGTTGAGTTTTGAAGTTCAACTGAATTGGGCTCGTCGCTGATGCTTACTTTTAAACAAAACAGCACCAATAAAATAAAACATACAATATTCATGTTAAAGGCAAAGTCCGGTATTGAATACGAGAGAGTGAGAGAGAGTTGTTCTCTAGATGACTTTTTGTTTTGCAAAAATAAAAAAAAAAATTGCTTAAAGGTATGGTATGTGTAGCTCTTGTTTTGATGGCAACGATACCGGTTAAATAGTCTGTTTTGTTTTTGTTTTTGTTTTTCTTAAATCTCATTCTATGCTTAATTCACCTGTATAGTAATGACCCTTATGTCCCATAAATCTCCAAAGAAATGCAATTAATTATTTAATTTTATATTTATAATTTGCACCAATATCTCTGGGGCTTCCCTCATCTTGTGGCAAAACATGACCTTATTAGGTCATATCCAATCAATAGTTTGCAAATTATAAGTGACTTGGGTGGGAAACCGTTAAGGTTCCTCTATATGAGTAATTCTAAGATTCCTAATGCAGTGACGAAATAAGCAATTGTAAAGATTATAGTCAACTTACACCCACTTTGGCAAAAAAAAAAAATAAATATTTGCAAAACAAGAAAACATTGGGTTTTTTTCATATTAATATTCTCAATAAATGTGGATTAAAGTTTTTAATATCTGCTGGACAACAGAAGGGAGATTATTAAACAACATTTTTGGAGGACTTTTAGGCCACAAAATGTGGATGTTAAAAACAAATATTTTAGAGCACCTTTAGACCACAAAAGGTGGATTTTTTAAATAAATTTTCTAGAGCACCTTTAAGCCACAAAACGTGGATTTTTTAAATAAATTTTCTAGAGCACCTTTAGGCCACAAAACATGGATTTTTTTAAATAAATTTTCTAGAGCAATTTTAGGCCACAAAACGTGGATTTTTTAAATAAATTTTCTAGTGGACCTTAAGACCACAAATCGTGGATTTTTTAAATAAATTTTCTAGAGCAACTTTAACCCACAAAACGTGGATTTTTTAAATAAATTTTCTAGAGCAACTTTAACCCACAAAACGTGGATTTTTTAAAGAACTTTTCTAGACAATTTTTAGATCACAAAACGTGGATTTTTTAAAGAACTTTTCTAGACAATTTTTAGATCACAAAACGTGGATTTTTTAAATAAATTTTCTAGTGAACCTTTAGACCACAAAATGTGAATTTTTTAAATAAATTTTCTAGTGGACCTTTAGACTACAAAACGTGGATTTTTTAAATAAATTTTCTAGTGGACCTTTAGACCACAAAACGTGGATTTTTTAAATAAATTTTCTAGAGCAACTTTAACCCACAAAACGTGGATTTTTTAAATAAATTTTCTAGTGGACCTTTAGGCCATAAAACGTGGATTTTTTAAATAAATTTTCTAGTGGACCTTTAGGCCACAAAACGTGGATTTTTTAAATAAATTTTCTAGAGCACCTTCAGACCACAGAACGTGGATTTTTTATATAAATATCCTGGAGCACCTTTAGACCACAAAACGTGGATTTTTTATATAATTTTTTTAGACCACTATTAGACCATAAAACGCGGATTTTTTAAATAAATTTTCTGGACCACCAAAAATTAATATTTCTAATTCCATCCTTCTGCTGAAAAATAATTAAGACATTTTCTTTTAATATTTTATAAAAATTATTTTTTAATAATTGTTTATTTATTTTTTTTTTTTGTTTTTCATTTTTTCTTTTAATTTTTTCTTTTAAAAATTATCTTACAACTAAGAAAATAATTAATTAAAAGGTATGCCAAAAACGCACACATAGATCATCATTTTAGGTTGGTTGTTGTTCTTTTTTAACTAATAAATACAAATATTAATACAAATTCTTTGTTTTTGTCGCTAAAACTAATTAAAAACAATTTACATTCGTACAGACTCAAACACACGGTGGGATTTAAATGCAAAGAATATAGGGCCTTACATACATATGTACAATAGAGTGAGTGAAAATTAATGAAAAAATGTTATGAAATAATTTTGAATAGTATGTATAATAAATAAATTAAATTTATGAAAAAACAATAATGATATCACACGCATAAGGGACAACTGCATTCACACAAACTTAACTTATAGAATGATATTAATGTAATATTTTTTGATGATTGAGATTTATAATGAAGAATTTTTTAGATGCTGCTGATACTGTCTTCTTGGTGTTGTTGTCTTTGTGTCCACTTTACAGAGAGACCACAAATTCTTTGCCTGTCTTAAAGTCGGTACACTTGAATTGGGGACAACACTTGGGGAAACTCCATGATGGATCAGCTGGCAATTCTTCACAGCCAGGCATTTCAACATAGGGACATGTCTCAATGTTAATTGTCTGGCTCTCAAGATCACAAGTCAAGGCTGCACAAATGCCTTTGGGTTTGTATTCCTTGTTGGGCAACATGGCGCGACGTGTAAATTTATCAAAACATTTACCGGGATGTGCTGTAAGAAAGAAATGCAAAAAATAGGAAATTAGTTGTTGCTCAAAAATTAATAGTTTTTGTTTATTAATATTAAAATAAATATTATTAATAATTTTGTAAAAAGGTAAAAGAATATTTTTTTAATGTTTCCTTTATTTTTTAATTAATAAAAAATATAAAAATTAAATGAAAATATTTTTTTTTAACAAAATAAAATTTTATCAAATTTAATTTTTTATAATTAATATTAATTAAAAATGTTACTAAAAAATTGATTACAAATGTGTAACAAAATTAAAATATTTTTTTTTATTTTTCTTTAAATTAATAATAAATAAGTTGAAAAACGTTTTGTATATAAAATAAATGAAAATAGAATTTAGGGACAAAAAATTATAGTGTATCAAAAGCCATTAAGAAGCCCTAATTTGTTTTTATTTTTTATGTTTTTATTAATGTGATTTTATTTATATTTTTTGGTAATTTTAAAAATATTTTTTTCAAAATAGTCAGGCTTATTTATTAATAAAAAAAAATTTGCCCTCACTACCAACTTTGGGAAATTATTAAAAAAATTTCCTGAAAAAATGCAATTTTACAGACCTAAGAAATGAATTTTTAAAGAAAAAATACATTTATATTAAAAATTTACAAAAGACTTAAGTAACAAACTTCTTTGAAGTCATTGCTCAGAGAAAATATACCAGAGCGAACATAAAGGTAAATAAAATCAAAAGACCTAGGAACCAAGGAGATAAACAGTATTTTTTACCGGAAGGAAGAGAGAGTTAGAGTAAACAACCTTTTCCTGCTTGCCTCTTAAGTCTTTTGATATTATTTACCTTTTGTATTAGTTCTTGTCCTCTCATTGTAATTTTTTCTCTGAAAAATTAGTTGAAATATGTTTGTGTCTTAAGTCTTTTATTTGCTTATCGGTCAATTTTGTAAAAATTCATAAAAATGACATTTGAATTGATATCTTAATTCTGTAAAATAGTATTTTTTCAGAAAAAAAATATTTTTTCATAAAATCCGAGAGCTGTTCAAGTGTGCAAAGGCTTTATTAATTAATAAATAATTTTTGAGAAAAACTAATTTTAAAATATTCAAAAATATGAAAAAAAAAATATTTTTTAATTAATAAGTAATAATCTCTGTCAAATAAATTAGAGCCATTATGATAATGGCTTTTTATTATGATAATTGATCTTTAAAAATGCCCCCTTTATTTTTGTAATTTTTTTTTATTGACTCTAACAGTTATTACACATTTGAGGCTATAACTCAATTATGTATATTCATCCTATTTAATATTTTTATTTTAATTTATACAATTGCCAACTAAATTCCCCCATTGTAGTATTATTTTCACACCATTAAATATGCATAAAAAATAACCGTTAATCATAAACTCAAGTAAATATTCTACAAACAAAAGAAAACGTGATTTGTTGAAATAAAACAAAAATAAATACTAACCAGGATTGAAAATGGCCCGTTGTGTAAAGACTGCAGCTTGGCTGGAGCTAAAACTGCACAGCACAATAAACAAAAGCAAAAGACCGGCAAGGGTAGAGAAGATTTTGTTGCACGACATTTTGTTAATTGTTGTTCTGGTTTTTTTTAATTTTCAAATAAAAACACGTTTTTGCAAATTTTTAATATTTTGCTGGGTTTTTGGTTTAATAAAACACAATTTGTTTGTATTTTCACTTAATAGTTTTTGTTTTTCTTCTTCTTTCAATTTCTCAATTAAAAGCAGATTCTTTATTTTTTTGTTTCAATTTGGTGGATTTCAATTTATTTACGCAGATTTTTGTTTTCTTTCAAAAGCTTTAGAGCTCAATGATTGGTTTTAGTTTAGCACAGATTTTTGTGTTGTTAACACGTTGAGTTTTGAATTTCAACTGAATTGGGCTCGTCGCTGACGCTTACTTTTAAATAACAGAGCACCAATTAAATAAAACATACAATATTCATGTTAAAGGCAAAGTCCGGTATTGAATTCAAGAGAGTGAGAGAGAGTTGTTCTCAAGATGACTTTTTGTTTTGCAAAAATAAAAAAATTACTTAAAGCTAAGGTATGTGTGGCTCTTGTTTTGATGGCAATGATACCGGTTAAATAGTTCGTTTTGTTTTTTTTCTTAAATCTTATTCTATGCTTAATTCACCTGTATAGTAATGACCCTTATGTCCCATAAATCTCCAAAGTAATGCAATTAATTATTTAATTTTATATTATTTTGCACCAATATCTCTGGGGCTTCCCTCATCTTATGGCAAATCATGACCTTATTAGGTCATATCTAATCAATAATTTGCAAATTCTAAATGACTTGCGTGGGAAAGTGTTTAGGTTCCTCCACATGAGTAATTCTAAAATTCTTAATGCAGTGACGAAATAAGCAATTGTAAAGATTATAGTCAACTTACTCCCACTTTGGCAAAACATTAAATATTTGCAAAACAAGAAAACATTGGGTTTTTTTCATATTAATATTCTCAATAAATGTTGATTAAAGTTTTTAATATCTGCTGGACAACAGAAGGGAGATTATTAAAATACATTTTTGGAGGACTTTTAGGCCACAAATGCGGAAGTTTAAAATAAATATTCTAGAACCCCTTTAAATAATAAATTTTCTGGAGTACGGTTAAACCACGAAACGTGGATTTTTTTAATAAATTTTCTAGAGCAATTTTAGGCTACAAAACGTGGATTTTTTAAATAAATTTTCTAGTGGACCTTCAGACCACAAAACGTGGATTTTTTAAATAAATTTTCTAGACCATTTTTAGGCCACCAAACGTGGATTTTTTAAAATAAATTTTCTAGAGCAATTTTAGGCCACAAAACGTGGATTTGTTAAATAAATTTTCTAGAGCACCTTTAGGCCACAAAACGCGGATTTTTTAAATAAATTTTCTAGAGCAATTTTAGGCCACAAAACGTGGATTTTTTAAATAAATTTTCTAGTGCAACTTTAGGCCACAAAACGTGGATTTTTTAAATAAATTTTCTAGACCATTTTTAGGCCACCAAACGTGGATTTTTTAAATAAATTTTCTAGAGCAATTTTAGGCCACAAAACGTGGATTTGTTAAATAAATTTTCTAGAGCACCTTTAGGCCACAAAACGCGGATTTTTTAAATAAATTTTCTAGAGCAATTTTAGGCCACAAAACGTGGATTTTTTAAGTAAATTTTCTAGAGCACCTTTAGACCACAAAACGTGGATTTTTTAAAAAAATTTTCTAGAGCAATTTTAGGCCACAAAACGTGGATTTTTAAATAAATTTTCTAGAGCAATTTTAGGCCACAAAACGTGGATTTTTTAAGTAAATTTTCTAGAGCAATTTTAGGCCACAAAACGTGGATTTTTAAGTAAATTTTCTAGAGCACCTTTAGACCACAAAACGTGGATTTTTTAAATAAATTTTCTAGAGCAATTTTAGGCCACAAAACGTGGATTTTTAAATAAATTTTCTAGAGCAATTTTAGGCCACAAAACGTGGATTTTTTAAGTAAATTTTCTAGAGCAATTTTAGGCCACAAAACGTGGATTTTTAAGTAAATTTTCTAGAGCACCTTTAGACCACAAAACGTGGATTTTTTAAATAAATTTTCTAGAGCAATTTTAGGCCACAAAACGTGGATTTTTAAAGTAAATTTTCTAGAGCAATTTTAGGCCACAAAACGTGGATTTTTAAGTAAATTTTCTAGAGCAATTTTAGGCCACAAAACGTGGATTTTTAAAGTAAATTTTCTAGAGCAATTTTAGGCCACAAAACGTGGATTTTTAAGTAAATTTTCTAGAGCAATTTTAGGCCACAAAACGTGGATTTTTTAAATAAATTTTCTAGAGCAATTTTAGGCCACAAAACGTGGATTTTTTAAATAAATTTTCTAGAGCAATTTTAGGCCACAAAACGTGGATTTTTTAAATAAATTTTCTAGAGCAATTTTAGGCCACAAAACGTGGATTTTTTAAGTAAATTTTCTAGAGCAATTTTAGGCCACAAAACGTGGATTTTTAAGTAAATTTTCTAGAGCAATTTTAGGCCACAAAACGTGGATTTTTTAAAAAAAATTTCTACAGCAATTTTAGGCCACAAAACGTGGATTTTTTAAGTAAATTTTCTAGAGCACCTTTAGACCACAAAACGTGGATTTTTTAAAAAAATTTTCTAGAGCAATTTTAGGCCACAAAACGTGGATTTTTAAATAAATTTTCTAGAGCAATTTTAGGCCACAAAACGTGGATTTTTTAAGTAAATTTTCTAGAGCAATTTTAGGCCACAAAACGTGGATTTTTAAGTAAATTTTCTAGAGCACCTTTAGACCACAAAACGTGGATTTTTTAAATAAATTTTCTAGAGCAATTTTAGGCCACAAAACGTGGATTTTTAAATAAATTTTCTAGAGCAATTTTAGGCCACAAAACGTGGATTTTTTAAGTAAATTTTCTAGAGCAATTTTAGGCCACAAAACGTGGATTTTTAAGTAAATTTTCTAGAGCACCTTTAGACCACAAAACGTGGATTTTTTAAATAAATTTTCTAGAGCAATTTTAGGCCACAAAACGTGGATTTTTAAAGTAAATTTTCTAGAGCAATTTTAGGCCACAAAACGTGGATTTTTAAGTAAATTTTCTAGAGCAATTTTAGGCCACAAAACGTGGATTTTTAAAGTAAATTTTCTAGAGCAATTTTAGGCCACAAAACGTGGATTTTTAAGTAAATTTTCTAGAGCAATTTTAGGCCACAAAACGTGGATTTTTTAAATAAATTTTCTAGAGCAATTTTAGGCCACAAAACGTGGATTTTTTAAATAAATTTTCTAGAGCAATTTTAGGCCACAAAACGTGGATTTTTTAAATAAATTTTCTAGAGCAATTTTAGGCCACAAAACGTGGATTTTTTAAGTAAATTTTCTAGAGCAATTTTAGGCCACAAAACGTGGATTTTTAAGTAAATTTTCTAGAGCAATTTTAGGCCACAAAACGTGGATTTTTTAAAAAAATTTCTACAGCAATTTTAGGCCACAAAACGTGGATTTTTTAAGTAAATTTTCTAGAGCACCTTTAGACCACAAAACGTATTTTTTTAATAAATTTTCTAGAGCAATTTTAGGCCACAAAACGTGGATTTTTTAAATAAATTTTCTAGAGCAATTTTAGGCCACAAAACGTGGATTTTTTAAATAAATTTTCGTGGATTTTTTAAATAAATTTTCTAGAGCAATTTTAGGATACAAAAGTGCATTTTTTAAATAAATTTTCTAGAGCAATTTTAGGCCACAAAACGTGCATTTTTTAAATAAATTTTCTAGAGCAATTTTAGGCCACAAAACGTGCATTTTTTAAATAAATTTTCTAGAGCAGTTTTAGACCACAAAACGTGGATTTTTTAAATAAATTTTCTAGAGCAATTTTAGGCCACAAAACGTGCATTTTTTAAATAAATTTTCTAGAGCAATTTTAGACCACAAAACGTGGATTTTTTAAATAAATTTTCTAGAGCAATTTTAGGCCACAAAACGTGGATTTTTTAAATAAATTTTATAGAGCAATTTTAGGCCACAAAACTTCAAGTCAAGAATACCTGGAACTTGTTTAGACCTAGAAGTGTTTTGAAAAAGATTCCATCAGTTCCTGTTATTAATTTGTTTACAAAAATACGATAACATTACAATGTTTTTATAATCTATCCCTCTGTGCCGGCCATAAAAACCTATTGACGTCATTATTACAAAGACGCAACATGTAAATAAATTCTTCACCTCCAGAATAGCGCAGCTGTAAACAAGTTTATAATCACCATAATATTTCTTCTGCTGTCTGTCTTTGTTTTTTTTCGTTACGTTCATTCTTCATCATCGTGATCAATCTGGCAGCAAGGAATAATAAGCCATTTCTTTTACAGAATAAAAAAAAAAAATAAACAAAACAAGAACTATACGATGTGACGCACATAGTAAACATAAAAAAGAAATCCAATATCCATAACTTAAGGGGTCATTGTTTTGCAAGGAATTACAATGATACAAAAAAAATAAATAAAAAAATGGAATGAAATTGAAGAAATTAATAAACAGAAAGCAATACTGAATTAATTTTAAGGGGGATAATATTGTAGGGAATGATAACGTGATTGGTGATATACAAACGTATGTAAATATATATTTGTATGTAAATACATATATATTTTGTATATTTATACTTATCAAAAACAACATTGAAAATACGTGAAAGTCATTGTTGAACAAATATTTTTATATTACAATGTCAAATACTATAAACAGTAGCAGGCATACAAGATAACCCTTCAGGTTATCAATACAAAAATTTATTGTAATTAATTTACAACAAAATATTCATATTTACTCTAGTAAATTCTGAAATAGCGCCTTGTCTTAGCCCACAGACAGCTACTGATAACATTTAAACAAATTCAGAATAAATATTTTATTCATTAATTTTGTTATTGTCACAAATAATTTCATTAAAAAAATACATGTTTCATAACTTGTCTGTCTGCCCACCAAGCGGCGTCCATACAACTTGCGCACAGCATCTCCCGTCAAATTAATGAGTTTCGCACATGCTAAATTATGGTTTTGATGGAATTTTAGTTCCTCCCCACCGGATACAGGTTTATTAAGATTTTCAAAAACTATTTGCCGGTTTGAATAACATTTAAAAGATAATTTCACTGCGGCATATTGGCGAGAGAGCTTTGCATATTTTTAAACAAATTATTTCCTCTATATGTATATTTTTTTCTAAATAATTTGCAATTTGGTGTTAGTGCTAAAAAATTTATTTAAAAAATCCACGTTTTGTGGTCTAAAAGTCTTCTAAAAAAATTATTTAAAAAAATCCACGTTTTGTAGGTGCTCTAGAAAATTTAATTAAAATAAATCCACATTTTGTGGCCTAAAAGTGCTCTAGGAAATTTATTTTAAAAATCCACGTTTTGTGGCCTAATGGTGCTCTAGAAAATTTATTTAAAAAATCCAAGTTATGTGGTCTAAAGGCGCTCTAGAAAATTTATTTAAAAAATTCACGTTTTGTGGTCTTAAGGTGATCTAGAAAATTTATTTAAAAAATCCACGTTCTGTGGTCTAAAGGTGCTCTAGAAAATTTATATAAAAAAAATCCAAGTTTTGTGGGCTAAAATTGCTCTAGAAAATTTATTTAAAAAATCCACATTTTGTGGTCTAAAGGTGCTCTAGAAAATTTATTTAAAAAATCCACGTTTTGTGGCCTAAAATTGTCCTAGAAAATTTATTTAAAAAAATCCACGTTTTGTGGCCTAAAATTGCTCCAGAAAATTTATTTAAAAAATCCACGTTTTGTGGCCTAAAATTGCTGTAGACAATTTATTTAAAAAATCCACGTTTTGTGGTCTAAAAGTGCTCTAGAAAATTTATTTAAAAAATCCACGTTTTGTGGTCTAAAGGTGCTCTAGAAAATTTATTTAAAAAATCCACGCTTTGTGGTCTAAAGGTGCTCTAGAAAATTTATTTAAAAAATCCACGTTTTGTGGTCTAAAGGTGCTCTAGAAAATTTATTTAAAAAATCCACGTTTTGTGGTCTAAAGATCCACTAGAAAATTTATTAAAAAAATCCACGTTTTGTGGTAGAAAAGTGGTCTAGAAAATTTATTTAAAAAATCCACGTTTTGTGGTCTAAAGGTGGTCTAGAAAATTTATTTAAAAAATCCACGTTTTGTGGTCTAAAATTGCTCTAGAAAATTTATTTAAAAAATCAACGTTTTGTAGTAGTGAGGTCCTCTAGAAAATGTATTTAAAAATCCACCTTTTGTGGTCTAACTGTGCTCTAGAAAATTTATTAAAAAAATCCACGTTTTGTCGTCTAAAGGTACTCTAGAATATTTATTTGTAACATCCACATTTTGTTGCCTAAAAGTCCTCCAAAAATGTATTTTAATAATCCCCCTTTTGTGTCCAGAAGATATTAAAAACTTTAATCCACATTTATTGAGAATATTAATATGAAACAAGTAAATAGTCGATAAGTACGGCCGGGCCGAACTTTTTATACCCTCCACCATAAAATAGTCTTAATTAAAATGGAATAATTAGGGTCCTTTCACAATTTTAGGTGGAACGACTTTTCGACAATAGATAGACTCCTACTGCCTTCCTGATGGCCCACAAGGTCGCTAACAAAAATTTCATCATAACCATAACCGAAAGTTCGACTCACGGCGGATCTGTCCTTCGGGGTTCATAATATACTCACCAAGGCCTTTCTTCCCCTAGAGGAATTTTTCGTGCCCCAGACTTTCACCTCCATTTTGTTGCACAGTGTAATCTAATCTAATCTAAAAAAATGCGTTCAGCTAGGTGAAAGGTACCACCTACGGGGCTATATCATAGAGTCAACCTATCTTTAAATTTTTTGGCGGAAAAGTTTTATAGCCGCAGGGAACTTCAAGAGTCAAATTGAGGGTAGTTTCATCAAAACAATGTAGACCCTCAAAAATGGACCAATGTTGACGAATTTTAGTGAAGAAATTTCGTGACCACTGAAAATTCCCGAAAATCGGGAGGTACAGTTATATGGGGGGATATACCAAAACATGGACCTATATTGACGATTATTTTTGAATAGATAAAATTTTAGCTAAATTCTCAAAATACCGATCATTACAGCTAGTTCGGTTAAAAATTGCAGCTAAAATTCTCAAAATACCGAAAATCGGGAGATACCGTTATATGGGGGCTATACCAAAACATGGACCTATATTGACGATGTTTGGTGGAGATGTTTCATGACCACTGAGAATCTCAAATGACAAATTACAGCTAGTTCGGTTAAAAATTTTAGCTAAAATGCTCAAAATACCGAAAATCGGGAGGTACTGTTATATGGGGGCTATACCAAAACATGGACCTATGTTGACGATGTTTGGTGGAGATTTTTCATGACCACTGAGAACCTCAAATGACAAATTACAGCTAGTTCGGTTAAAAATTGTAGCTAAAATTCTCAAAATACCGAAAATCGGGAGGTACCGATATATGGGGGCTATACCAAAACATGAACCTATGTTGACGATGTATCGTGGAGATGTTTCATGACCACTGAGAACCTCAAATGTCAAATTACAGCTAGTTCGGTTAAAAATTTTAGCTAAAATGCTCAAAATACCGAAAATCGGGAGGTTCGGTTATAAGGGGGCCATACCAAAACATGGACATATGTTGACGATGTTTAGTGGAGATATTTCATGACCACTGAGAACCTCAAATGTCAAATTGCAGATAGTTCGGTTACAAATTGTGGCTAAAATTCTCAAAATACCGAAAATCGGGAGGTACCGATATATGGGGGCTATACCAAAACATGGACCTATGTCCATATCAAGAATATACATACATTATAGGGTCACAAATGATTATTTCGATGTGTTACAAACGGAATGACAAACTTAATATAATTGGGTATAAAAACCCAATGTTTTCTGGTTTTGCAAATATTTAATTTTTTGCCAAAGTGGTAGTTAGTTGACTATAATCTTTACAATTGCTTATTTCGTCACTGCATTAAGAATCTTAGAATTACTCATGTGGAGGAACCTAAACACTTTCCCACGCAAGTCATTTAGAATTTCAAATTATTGATTAGATATGACCTATTAAGGTCATGTTTTGCCATAATATGGGGGAAGCCCAAGAGATATTGGTGCAAACTAATATAAAATTAAATAATTAATTGCATTTCTTTGGAGATTTATGGGACATAAGGGTCATTACTATACAGGTGAATTAAGTATAGAATGAGATTAAAAAAAAAAATAAAAAGCAAAAACAAAACAAAATATTTAACTGGTATCGTTGCCATCAAAACAAGAGCTACACATACCATAGCTTTAAGCAAAAAATTTTGTTATTTTTGCAAAACAAAAAGTCATCTAGAGAACAACTCTCTCTCACTCTCTTGTATTCAATACCGGACTTTGGTTTTAACGTGAATATTATATGTTTTATTTTATTGATGCTGTTTTATTTAAAAGTAAGCGTCAGCAACGAGCCCAATTCAGTTGAAATTCAAAACTCAACGTGTTAACAACACAAAAATCTGTGCTAAACTAAAACCAATCATTGAGCTCTAAAGCATTTGAAAGAAAACAAAAATCTGCGTAAATAAATTGAAATCCACAAAAATTGAAAGAAAAATAAAGAATCTGCTTTTAATTGAGAAATTGAAAGAAGAAAAACAAAAACAATTAAGTGAAAATACAAACCAATTGTGTTTTATTAAACCAAAAACCCAGCAAAATATTAAAAAATTGCAAAAAAGTATTTTATTTGAAAATAAAAAACACCAAAATAACAATTAACAAAATGTCGTGCAACAAAATCTTCTCTACCCTTGCCGGTCTTTTGCTTTTGTTTATTGTGTTGTGCAGTTTTAGCTCCAGCCAAGCTGCAGTCTTTACACAACGGGCCATATTCAATCCTGGTTAGTATTTATTTTTGTTTTATTTCAACAAATCACGTTTTCTTTTGTTTGTAGAATGTTTATTTGTGTTTATTATTAACGGTTGTTTTTATGAATATTTAATGGTGTGAAAATAATACTACAATTGGGGAATTTAGTTGGCAATTGTATAAATTAAAATAAAAATATTAAATAGGAAGAATATACATAATTGAGTTATAGCCTCAAATGTGTAGTAATTGTTAGAGTCAATAGAAAAAAATTATTAAAAGTACAGGGGAATTTTTAAAGAGTCATTATCATAATAAAACACCATTATCATAATGGCTCTATTTTATTTGACAGAGATTATTTTTACTTATTGTTTAAACAATATTTTTTTTATATTTTTGGACATTTTAAAATTATTTTTTCTCAAAAATTATTTATTAATTAATAAAACCTTTGCACACTTGAACAGCTCTCGGATTTTATGAAAAAATAATAATTTCTGAAGAAATAATATTTTACAGAATTAAAATATCAATTCATATGTAATTGTTATGAATTTTTACAAAATTGCCCGAAAATCACATAAAAGACTTAAGAAACAAACATCTTTCAACTAATTTTTCAGAGAAAAAATTACAATGAGATGACAAGAACTAATGCAAAAGGTAAATAATAACAAAAGACTTAAGAGCCTAACAGGAAAAGGTTGTTTACTCTAACTCTCTCTCTTCCTTCCGGTAAAAAATACTGTTTATCTGTTTGGTTCCTAAGTCTTTTGATTTGATTTACCTTTATGCCTCTCTGGTATACTTTACTCTGAGCAATGACTTCAAAGAAGTTTGTTACTTAAGTTTATTGTAAATTTTTAATATAAATGTATTTTTTCTTTAAAAATTCATTACTTAGGTCTTTGAAATGATATTAAATTTCTGTAAAATTGCATTTTTTCAGGAACATTTTTTTTTTTCATAATATCCAAAAGTTGGTAAATAAAGGCAATTTTTTTATTAATAAATATTTTTTGCAAAAAAAAAATATTTTTAAAATTGCTAAAAAATATAAATAAAATCACATTAATAAAAACAAATTATGGCTTATAAACGGCTTTTGATACACTATAATTTTTTGTCCCTAAATTCTATTTTCATTTATTTTATATGCAAAACCTTTTTCAACTTATTTATTATTAATTTAAAGAAAATTGCAAAAAAATAATTTTGTTACACATTTGTAATTAATTTTTTAGTAAAATTTTTAATTAATATTAATTATAAAAAATTAAATTTGATAAAATTTTATTTTGTTTCAAAAAAAAAATTTTTTCATTTATTTTTTATATTTTTTATTAATGAAAAAATAAAGGAAACATTAAAAAAATATTCTTTTACATTTTTACAAAATTATTAATAATTTTTATTTTAATATTAGTAAACAAAAACTATTACTTTTTGAGCAAAAACTAATTTCCTATTTTTTTCGTTTCCTTCTTACAGCACATCCCGGTAAATGTTTTGATAAATTTACACGTCGCGCCATGTTGCCCAACAAGGAATACAAACCCAAAGGCATTTGTGCAGCCTTGACTTGTGATCTTGAGAGCCAGACAATTAACATTGAGACATGTCCCTATGTTGAAATGCCTGGCTGTGAAGAATTGCCAGCTGATCCATCATGGAGTTTCCCCAAGTGTTGTCCCCAATTCAAGTGTACCGACTTTAAGACAGGCAAAGAATTTGTGGTCTCTCTGTAAAGTGGGCACAAAGACAACAACAAAACCAAGAAGACAGTATCAGCAGCATCTAAAAAATTCTTCATTATAAATCTCAATCATCAAAAAATATTACATTAATATCATTCTATAAGTTAAGTTTGTGTGAATGCAGTTGTCCCTTATGCGTGTGATATCATTATTGTTTTTTCATAAATTTAATTTATTTATTATACATACTATTCAAAATTATTTCATAACATTTTTTCATTAATTTTCACTCACTCTATTGTACATATGTATGTAAGGCCCTATATTCTTTGCATTTAAATCCCACCGTGTGTTTGAGTCTGTATGAATGTAAATTGTTTTTAATTAGTTTTAGTGACAAAAACAAAGATTTGTAAAATTTGTATTAATTTTTGTATTTTGTATTTGTTAGTTAAAAAAAGAAAAAACAACCAACCTGAAATGATGATCTATGTGTGCGTTTTTGGCATACCTTTAAATTAATTGTTTTTTGTAAAAAAAATGTCTTAGTTATAAGAAAATTTTTAAAGGAAAAAATTAACAACAAAAAAACAACAAAAATAAACAATTATTAAAAAATAATTTTTATAAAATATTAAAGGAAAATGTCTTAATTATTTATCAGCCGGAGGATGGAATTAGAAATATTAATATTTGATGGCCTAAAAATGCTCTAGAAAATTTATTTAAAAAATCCACGTTTTGTGGCCTAAAATTGCTCTAAAAAATTTATTTAAAAAATCCACGTTTTGAGGTGTAAAGGTGCTCTAGAAAATTTATTTAAAAAATCCAAGTTTTGAGGTGTAAAGGTGCTCTAGAAAATGTCTTTAAAAATCCACGTTTTCTGGCCTAAAGTTTCTCTAGAAAATTTCTTTAAAAAATCCACGTGTTGTGGCCTAAAATTGCTCTAGAAAACTTATTTAAAAAATCCACGTTTTGTGGCCTAAAATTGCTCTAGAAAACTTATTTAAAAAATCCACGTTTTGTGGCCTAAAATTGCTCTAGAAAATTTATTTAAAAAATCCACGTTTTGTGGCCTAAAATTGCTCTAGAAAATTTATTTTACAAATCCACGTTTTGTGGCCTAAAATTGCTCTAGAAAATTTATTTTACAAATCCACGTTTTGTGGCCTAAAATTGCTCTAGAAAATTTATTTTACAAATCCACGTTTTGTGGCCTAAAATTGCTCTAGAAAATTTATTTAAAAAATCCACGTTTTGTGGCCTAAAATTGCTCTAGAAAATTTATTTAAAAAATCCACGTTTTGTGGCCTAAAATTGCTCTAGAAAACTTATTTAAAAAATCCACGTTTTGTGGCCTAAAATTGCTCTAGAAAATTTATTTAAAAAATCCACGTTTTGTGGCCTAAAATTGCTCTAGAAAATTTATTTTACAAATCCACGTTTTGTGGCCTAAAATTGCTCTAGAAAATTTATTTAAAAAATCCACGTTTTGTGGCCTAAAATTGCTCTAGAAAATTTATTTAAAAAATCCACGTTTTGTGGCCTAAAATTGCTCTAGAAAACTTATTTAAAAAATCCACGTTTTGTGGCCTAAAATTGCTCTAGAAAATTTATTTTACAAATCCACGTTTTGTGGCCTAAAATTGCTCTAGAAAATTTATTTTACAAATCCACGTTTTGTGGCCTAAAATTGCTCTAGAAAATTTATTTAAAAAATCCACGTTTTGTGGCCTAAAATTGCTCTAGAAAACTTATTTAAAAAATCCACGTTTTGTGGCCTAAAATTGCTCTAGAAAATTTATTTAAAAAATCCACGTTTTGTGGCCTAAAATTGCTCTAGAAAATTTATTTAAAAAATCCACGTTTTGTGGCCTAAAATTGCTCTAGAAAATTTATTTAAAAAATCCACGTTTTGTGGCCTAAAATTGCTCTAGAAAATTTATTTTACAAATCCACGTTTTGTGGCCTAAAATTGCTCTAGAAAATTTATTTAAAAAATCCACGTTTTGTGGCCTAAAATTGCTCTAGAAAATTTATTTAAAAAATCCACGTTTTGTGGCCTAAAATTGCTCTAGAAAACTTATTTAAAAAATCCACGTTTTGTGGCCTAAAATTGCTCTAGAAAATTTATTTTACAAATCCACGTTTTGTGGCCTAAAATTGCTCTAGAAAATTTATTTTACAAATCCACGTTTTGTGGCCTAAAATTGCTCTAGAAAATTTATTTAAAAAATCCACGTTTTGTGGCCTAAAATTGCTCTAGAAAACTTATTTAAAAAATCCACGTTTTGTGGCCTAAAATTGCTCTAGAAAATTTATTTAAAAAATCCACGTTTTGTGGCCTAAAATTGCTCTAGAAAATTTATTTAAAAAATCCACGTTTTGTGGCCTAAAATTGCTCTAGAAAATTTATTTAAAAAATCCACGTTTTGTGGCCTAAAATTGCTTTAGAAAATTTATTTAGAAAATCCACGTTTTGTGGCCTAAAATTGCTCTAGAAAATTTATTTAGAAAATCCACGTTTTGTGGCCTAAAATTGCTCTAGAAAATTTGTTTAAAAAATCCACGTTTTGTGGCCTAAAATTCCTCTATAAAATTTATTTAAAAAATCCACGTTTTGTGGCCTAAAATTCCTCTATAAAATTTATTTAAAAAATCCACGTTTTGTGGTGCAAAGGTGCTCTAGAAAATTTATTTAAAAAATCCACGTTTTGTGGCCTAAAATTCCTCTATAAAATTTATTTAAAAAATCCACGTTTTGTGGTGCAAAGGTGCTCTAGAAAATTTATTTAAAAAATCCACGTTTTGTGGCCTAAAATTCCTCTATAAAATTTATTTAAAAAATCCACGTTTTGTGGTGCAAAGGTGCTCTAGAAAATTTATTTAAAAAATCCACGTTTTGTGGCCTAAAATTGCTCTAGAAAATTTATTTAAAAAAATCCACGTTTTGTGGCCTAAAATTGCTGTAGAAAATTTTTTTAAAAAATCCACGTTTTGTGGCCTAAAATTGCTCTAGAAAATTTACTTAAAAATCCACGTTTTGTGGCCTAAAATTGCTCTAGAAAATTTACTTAAAAAATCCACGTTTTGTGGCCTAAAATTGCTGTAGAAAATTTACTTAAAAAATCCACGTTTTGTGGCCTAAAATTGCTGTAGAAAATTTATTTAAAAAATCCACGTTTTGTGGCCTAAAATTGCTCTAAAAAATTTATTTAAAAAATCCACGTTTTGAGGTGTAAAGGTGCTCTAGAAAATTTATTTAAAAAATCCAAGTTTTGAGGTGTAAAGGTGCTCTAGAAAATGTCTTTAAAAATCCACGTTTTCTGGCCTAAAGTTTCTCTAGAAAATTTCTTTAAAAAATCCACGTGTTGTGGCCTAAAATTGCTCTAGAAAACTTATTTAAAAAATCCACGTTTTGTGGCCTAAAATTGCTCTAGAAAATTTATTTAAAAAATCCACGTTTTGTGGCCTAAAATTGCTCTAGAAAATTTATTTTACAAATCCACGTTTTGTGGCCTAAAATTGCTCTAGAAAATTTATTTTACAAATCCACGTTTTGTGGCCTAAAATTGCTCTAGAAAATTTATTTTACAAATCCACGTTTTGTGGCCTAAAATTGCTCTAGAAAATTTATTTAAAAAATCCACGTTTTGTGGCCTAAAATTGCTCTAGAAAATTTATTTAAAAAATCCACGTTTTGTGGCCTAAAATTGCTCTAGAAAACTTATTTAAAAAATCCACGTTTTGTGGCCTAAAATTGCTCTAGAAAACTTATTTAAAAAATCCACGTTTTGTGGCCTAAAATTGCTCTAGAAAATTTATTTAAAAAATCCACGTTTTGTGGCCTAAAATTGCTCTAGAAAATTTATTTTACAAATCCACGTTTTGTGGCCTAAAATTGCTCTAGAAAATTTATTTAAAAAATCCACGTTTTGTGGCCTAAAATTGCTCTAGAAAATTTATTTAAAAAATCCACGTTTTGTGGCCTAAAATTGCTCTAGAAAACTTATTTAAAAAATCCACGTTTTGTGGCCTAAAATTGCTCTAGAAAATTTATTTAAAAAATCCACGTTTTGTGGCCTAAAATTGCTCTAGAAAATTTATTTTACAAATCCACGTTTTGTGGCCTAAAATTGCTCTAGAAAATTTATTTAAAAAATCCACGTTTTGTGGCCTAAAATTGCTCTATAAAATTTATTTAAAAAATCCACGTTTTGTGGCCTAAAATTGCTCTAGAAAACTTATTTAAAAAATCCACGTTTTGTGGCCTAAAATTGCTCTAGAAAATTTATTTAAAAAATCCACGTTTTGTGGCCTAAAATTGCTCTAGAAAATTTATTTAAAAAATCCACGTTTTGTGGCCTAAAATTGCTCTAGAAAATTTATTTAAAAAATCCACGTTTTGTGGCCTAAAATTGCTTTAGAAAATTTATTTAGAAAATCCACGTTTTGTGGCCTAAAATTGCTCTAGAAAATTTATTTAGAAAATCCACGTTTTGTGGCCTAAAATTGCTCTAGAAAATTTGTTTAAAAAATCCACGTTTTGTGGCCTAAAATTCCTCTATAAAATTTATTTAAAAAATCCACGTTTTGTGGCCTAAAATTCCTCTATAAAATTTATTTAAAAAATCCACGTTTTGTGGTGCAAAGGTGCTCTAGAAAATTTATTTAAAAAATCCACGTTTTGTGGCCTAAAATTCCTCTATAAAATTTATTTAAAAAATCCACGTTTTGTGGCCTAAAATTCCTCTATAAAATTTATTTAAAAAATCCACGTTTTGTGGTGCAAAGGTGCTCTAGAAAATTTATTTAAAAAATCCACGTTTTGTGGCCTAAAATTGCTCTAGAAAATTTATTTAAAAAAATCCACGTTTTGTGGCCTAAAATTGCTGTAGAAAATTTTTTTAAAAAATCCACGTTTTGTGGCCTAAAATTGCTCTAGAAAATTTACTTAAAAATCCACGTTTTGTGGCCTAAAATTGCTCTAGAAAATTTACTTAAAAAATCCACGTTTTGTGGCCTAAAATTGCTGTAGAAAATTTACTTAAAAAATCCACGTTTTGTGGCCTAAAATTGCTGTAGAAAATTTTTTTAAAAAATCCACGTTTTGTGGCCTAAAATTGCTGTAGAAAATTTACTTAAAAAATCCACGTTTTGTGGCCTAAAATTGCTCCAGAAAATTTGTTTAAAAATCCGCGTTTTGTAACCTAAAATTTCTCCAGAAAAGTTATTTAAAAAATCCACGTTTTGTGGCCTAAAAGTGCTATAGAAAATGTATTTAAAAAATCCACGTTTGGTGGCCTAAAATTGCTCTAGAAAATTTATTTAAAAAATCCACGTTTTGTGGCCTAAAATTGCTCTAGAAAATTTATTTAAAAAATCCACGTTTTGTGGCCTAAAATTGCTCCAGAAAATTTGTTTAAAAATCCGCGTTTTGTAACCTAAAATTTCTCCAGAAAATTTATTTAAAAAATCCACGTTTTGTGGCCTAAAAGTGCTATAGAAAATGTATTTAAAAAATCCACGTTTGGTGGCCTAAAATTGTCCTAGAAATTTTATTTAAAAAATCCACGTTTTGTGGCCTAAAATTGCTCTAGAAAATATATTTAAAAAATCCACGTTTTGTGGCCTAAAATTGCTCTAGAAAATTTATTTAAAAAATCCACGTTTTGTGGCCTAAAATTGCTCTAGAAAATTTATTTAAAAAATCCACGTTTTGTGGCCTAAAGGTGATCTAGAAAATTTATTTAAAAAATCCACGTTTTGTGGCCTAAAATTGCTCTAGAAAATTTATTTAAAAAATCCACGTTTTGTGGCCTAAAATTGCTCTAGAAAAATTTATTTAAAAAATCCACGTTTTGTGGTCTAAAGGTGCTTTAGAAAATTTATTTAAAAAATCCACGTTTTGTGGCCTAAAATTGCTCTAGAAAATTTATTTAAAAAAATCCACGTTTTGTGGCCTAAAATTGCTCTAGAAAATTTCATTAAAAAATCCACGTTTTGTGGCCTAAAATTGCTCTAGAAAATTTATTTAAAAAATCCCTGTTTTGTGGCCTAAAATTGCTCTAGAAAATTTATTTAAAAAAATCCACGTTTTGTGGCCTAAAATTGCTCTGGAAAATTTATTTAAAAAAATCCACGTTTTGTGGCCTAAAATTGCTCTAGAAAATTTCATTAAAAAATCCACGTTTTGTGGCCTAAAATTGCTGTAGAAAATTTATTTAAAAAATCCACGTTTTGTGGCCTAAAATTTCTGTAGAAAATTTATTTAAAAAATCCACGTTTTGTGGCTTCAAATTGCTGTAGAAAATTTATTTAAAAAATCCTCGTTTTGTGGCCTAAAATTGCTGTAGAAAATTTATTTAAAAAATCCACGTTTTGTGGCCTAAAATTGCTCTAGAAAATTTATTTAAAAAATCCACGTTTTGTGGCTTAAAATTGCTGTAGAAAATTTATTTAAAAAATCCTCGTTTTGTGGCCTAAAATTGCTGTAGAAAATTTATTTAAAAAATCCACGTTTTGTGGCCTAAAATTTCTGTAGAAAATTTATTTAAAAAATCCACGTTTTGTGGCCTAAAATTTCTGTAGAAAATTTATTTAAAAAATCCACGTTTTGTGGCCTAAAATTGCTCTAGAAAATTTATTAAAAAAATCCACGTTTTGTGGCCTAAAATTGCTCTAGAAAATTTATTTAAAAAATCCACGTTTTGTGGCCTAAAATTGCTCTAGAAAATTTATTTAAAAAATCCACGTTTTGTGGCCTAAAATTGCTCTAGAAAATTTATTTAAAAAATCCACGTTTTGTGGCCTAAAATTGCTCTAGAAAATTTATTAAAAAAATCCACGTTTTGTGGCCTAAAATTGCTCTAGAAAATTTATTTAAAAAATCCACGTTTTGTGGCCTAAAATTGCTCTAGAAAATTTATTAAAAAAATCCACGTTTTGTGGCCTAAAATTGCTCTAGAAAATTTATTTAAAAAATCCACGTTTTGTGGCCTAAAATTGCTCTAGAAAATTTATTAAAAAAATCCACGTTTTGTGGCCTAAAATTGCTCTAGAAAATTTATTTAAAAAATCCACGTTTTGTGGCCTAAAATTGCTCTAGAAAATTTATTTAAAAAAATCACGTTTTGTGGGCTAAAGTTGCTCTAGAAAATTTATTTAAAAAATCCACGTTTTGTGGCCTAAAATTGCTCTAGAAAATTTATTTAAAAAAATCACGTTTTGTGGGCTAAAGTTGCTCTAGAAAATTTATTAAAAAAATCCACGTTTTGTGGCCTAAAATTGCTCTAGAAAATTTATTTAAAAAATCCACGTTTTGTGGCCTAAAATTGCTCTAGAAAATTTATTTAAAAAATCCACGTTTTGTGGCCTAAAATTGCTCTAGAAAATTTATTTAAAAAAATCACGTTTTGTGGGCTAAAGTTGCTCTAGAAAATTTATTTAAAAAATCCACGTTTTGTGGCCTAAAATTGCTCTAGAAAATATATTTAAAAAATCCACGTTTTGTGGCCTAAAATTGCTCTAGAAAATTTATTTAAAAAAATCACGTTTTGTGGGCTAAAGTTGCTCTAGAAAATTTATTTAAAAAATCCACATTTTGTGGTCTAAAGGTGCTCTAGAAATTTTCTTTAAAAAATCCACGTTTTGTGGCCTAAAATTGCTCTAGAAAATTTATTTAAAAAAATCCACGTTTTGTGGCCTAAAATTGCTCTAGAAATTTTATTTTAAAAATCCACGTTTTGTGGCCTAAAGCGGACCTAGAAAATTTCTTTAAAAAATCCACAGTTTATGGTCTAAAGGTCCTCTAGAAAATATATCCTAATAATGAAGATTAACCCATTAAAACAATTATAATTAACACATGGCGTAAAAGGCATGCACATTATAACAAATATTCACACCATTTGTTAAATTTTGTTTTAATCCAATTGACTTGCCAACACACTGCCACTCCCCTTCCCTCCTTAATTCACACTATGCAATAAAACAAATTTGTTAATTTCAAGTGATAGCCGTAAATATATCAAAAGCCTTGTGCCTGTGCTGCTGCACTCAGTCTGTATTAATTGTTTTTGTATTTTAATTTCACTGTCTCACTCCCTGTATCTCTATCATTTCTTGGAAAATCCAGTGTTATTTTATTTGAAATTTACACCTACAGGTTTTGGTATTTTGTGTGTGATCGCTGGTGGTATTTTAGCTGGTTGGGAATTTCTCAAAACTGTCTGAAATTTAATTTGATTTAAATGAAATAAAAAAACGATAACAAACGCTAACGTTTAACACATTTGCATAAAATTTGCAGTAAATTTGTTTTTGTTTCACCAAAAAAACAAAAACACAAAGTTTTGTTTTGATCACAAAGAAACAACAAAGATGCTAAAATAAGTTCATAAAAAACCAGACAAAAATGTTTTCGAACAAAAACAAATAATCATTTATGGTATTAAATGTTAGAGACAACGATTAAGTCGCTACGTACGTCGAGTATTGTGGAGCTATCGTCGTCTTGAGGCGAAATGATATTTGGCGCCAAAGAAATTGCCTGCAATAAATCATGGCACCCCGTGTTAAATCAATAAACCACGTTTTTCTTGGCGGATTTGGCAAAAATTTAAATGATTTAGCTAATCTAATAACTAAGTGATGTTTTATTTTGGAATATTTATGTTAACCAGCATGGCCTTTAGTTGGCGTCTGTATCATTTAAGTTAAGGGGTTTTTTTCTTAGGGTGTGGGTTTTGAAATTTGCATTATGAGAATTTTAATTTTTTTAGTATGATGGCGTTCTTAATAAACATTAAAAGATGTTTTATATTGTTGTTCTTTATGCCGATTAACCGCATAATCGAGTTTTAGGAAAATGTGCGATTTGTTTGACGTGTGCATTGACATTTTATGGTGTATGCATTGACATTATTGGTCTGTCCCAGTACTGCAAGAATCTACTAATTTTTACTGTTTTCGATAACATAAAGCAAAAAATGTTATCGTAGTAAAAAATAGTAGCTTTTTGCAGGTTCTGGAACAGAGCATTTGTGTGTTCGATTACTTACAATTTGTACAAATTCTTACTGGATGTTGTTCGTTTACTCTATAGCACCGTGCACAAGACATTAGTCGATTACAAGATGTTACTGGAATTGTAAAAATTTTTACAAATTATAGAGTAAACGAACAGACCTATTTTATGGTGTCTGTATGCCATGGTACAAATACACAGGTAGACGCGTCGGCAATTGTTGGTAACATAAGGAGACAAAATTTGACATCAATTCAATGCACTTGACACATTATAGCTTTGTTCCCGTACTTTTTAATAGTAAAACTCGTAAAAGAGAGAAAGAGAAAAAAAATTGTTGTCACACAAAACTTTTTTCAAAAAGTTCGGGAACACAAAAATGGAAAAAACGTCAAAATAGCTGGAACAAATGTCAAAGTCGGAGTAACAGCCAATCAGACGCCGCCATCCATGTTACCATTTTTTACACGCTCAAATTTGTCGAGTAAAAAGTTTTTAAAGAGAGCGTCATTCAGCGCCATTTTTGTTTAAAGAGAGGTGAACATTTTACATCTTTTTTGTGTACGGGAACGGGTTTTCGGGTAAAATGTGTCAAAGTCGTAAAAATTGTAAAAACTTTTTAGTTCTGGAACAAAGCTTATGTTACCATCAGCTGGTATGATAATAGGTGTGTTCGTTTACGCGATAATTTGTACAAATTGTTACGGGATGTTGTTCGTTTACACAATTATCCAGCAAAAGAGAGCGAATTGAGAGAGCACTTTTGACAGTTGTGTGACTGAGAACTTACAAATTCTTGCTGGGAAAATTTGTCCTGTAAGAATTCGTAAGTTAGATCAGCTGTTCATTAATCAGTTGTTTTGCGGTAAACAAACAAACAAAACAAACAAGAGTTTGCAGAATAAATTTATTTTTTAACACTTTGGAAGGAAAAAAACATAAGTAAAAATAAAGAAATAAAGAACTTTTGGTTAACAATTTAATTTAGGTTGCAAAACAAAGCGCGGTGATTGGAATACCTTTGGATATGTCCAACCAAGGAGATGCTGGAAGAACAGGTACATATTTGTCGTAGACGCTTCATAAATGGTTGTTAATTGTTTTGTAATTTGTGTTCATACTTTATTACAACAGGCTGTGTGGTCAAGTGATTCATGTTTTGGACGAAATTTCTTTTAGGCAATTTGATGTAAATTTTGTTCTGTCCACCCGTTCATCTGACTGATGCGCAAGGTGACAACCGAACGGAGTACCGATTATAGTGGGGCAACACAAAATTTAAAATGTGCAGTTTAAAAGAATACTTCCTTAGATAACTATCCTTAAGTTCTAAAAAAAACATTCAGGCACCGAATAAATTGCTAGTCTTCAAGATAACTTTCCAAAGCTTAAACATTGGCCTTCCAAACTCACATAAAATTCGAAGATTGGATTATATTGATGTACCGCACCCCCATAAAACTTCAAACATTTTGGCTTTAATAAAGGCTGATACCTGTTCACGAATAAATTTTGAAGTTTTTTTAGGATAGTGGGTGCCCCGGTGGTCCAATTGTAAACACATCCGCATTGCACCCTGAATACCCTGGTTCGGGCAATTTGGAGTTGATTTAGCCATGTCCGTCCGTCTGCCTGGCTGGCGCGTATGGTAACCAATTTGGTCCATACTTTGTACATCGTAATATTTCTACCAGACATAGATCGAATTTCGAATATGGACTATATCGGTAAATTCTTCGTGTACCTTCCACACTAAATTTCGGAACCGCATCCAACCATATGATTTTTTTGGAATCACCATCAGTGGATTTGTCTCATCCTGAGAATATGAAGATTCCAATTCCAAACCAAGTTTTACCGCGTCAACTCCTGGTTCAGGATTTGGCGAGAACGCAATCTCATCAAAATCTTCTTTCGAAGTCATTTGGGACAAAACAGAAAACTCTGGATCTAAAAGATAACCAATATTAATTAAAACAAAAATGCTTCGTTTCTATGTTCCTGGGGAGCACACCAAATCCTACTTCCTTTTATTATTCATTTTGTGCAATAAAACTGTTCCAAATTATGGTTTTGTTGATTTTGTTTATTTGCGCCAAATTTGTTTTTTTTTAATCAGCTGTTATCTTGCAAGTGTTTTGCTAGATGCTGTTCGTTTACCTTTTGTAATTTTTTCTCTTGTGAGAGTAAAATTGTTATTTATTCTCAGTAACTTCTTGCTGAGTAAATGTTGCGGGAAAAGTTAACGAACACAGCATTAGGTATTATTGTAACATGATGTAAATATAAACAATAGGTCTGTCTGGTTACTATAACTTTCTCAGAGAGTGAAGGCCCTGCACATTCGACGCGTTGCGTTACAACAACCTCATGAAAACTTCAAGAGCAAACTTGGGATCACTTACATTTTTTCATGTGGTTGTTGTTTTTAACGCATGACGCAACGCACAATCCTATCCACAACGCTTTAAAATCTAAAAAATGTGCAATTGTGAAATTTTCTTGATCAAAAATGTTAACATTTCGAGTTGTTTACATTGAACAGGCGATTAAAAGTCAGCTGACCAGACTTGCAAATTTTTGCGGGACAAATTTTCCCAGCAAAAATTTGCAAGTTCTCAGCCACAAAACTCTCCAAAAATCTCTCCAAACTCGCTCTCTATTGCTGGATAATTTTGTTACCGAACAGCATTCAGTAACAATTTTTACGAATTGGTAAAAATTTTTGGGTTGTCGTACAGACCTATTGCTACCAGATCTACCATTTTTCCGTTCCTTTACTTTTCTGGTAAAAATGTTCATGAGAGAGCAATTTTGACACTTTTCTCTTTTACCACTCTTACCATTAAACAAGTAAGAAAAGCGTTAAGTTCGGTCGGGCCGAACTTTTTATACCCTCCACCACAAATTTCATCCCTTTTGGTGGATTAATGTGGCCACAACCTTCAAAATGCCGAATTTCGGAAGGTACCGTTCTATGGGGGCTATATGATGGCGTAGACCTATACCTACAAATTTCTGGGGGAAAGTTTTATACGCCTCAAGAAGACTAAATACCAAATTTCAGCCATCTCGGTGTGATAATGAGGCTAAAACGTTCAAAATATCGAAAATCGGGAGATATTGTATTATGGGGGCTATATCAACACGTGGACCTATATAAAAATTTTATGGTAGAAATGTTTCTTAGCCTCTGGAAACACAAAATACAAAGTTACAACCGATTCTTTGGTCAAATGGGTCGGATACATTCAAAATATATTAAAATGACGCGTACTTTATAAGGGGCCTTATGTGGGGGCTATACCAAAACGTGGACCTATATAATCCAACTTTTGAAGGAATGTTTTCTGGCCTCTGAAGACACAAAATACCAAATTACAACCAATTCGGTGGTAAAATGGGCCAAATATCTTAAAAATTCCTTAAAACGACGACGCGTCACGCGTCATTTTGTATGGGGGCTATACGAAAGCGTTCATCAACCTACGTCAATCCGTTCGGACGCTAGAGTGATTTCCACAGACGGACAGACGCACGGACTTGGCTATATCGATGTAGAATTGCACGCTGATCAAGAATATATCTACTTTGTGGGGTCTACAATGATTATTTCGAGTAGTTACAAACGTAGTGACGAACTTAATATACCCCCATCCTATGGTGGAGGGTATGAAAAGTAAAGGAACAAAGCTAGTGTGTATATTTTTTATTATACTTGTGTCAATTAGGGCTGCGATTAAGAGTAATCGACGCTAGAGTACTGTTTTGTTCATCATTGCTTTGCATATACATTTTGTATATAAAAAGTGTCAAACCTCATGTAAAATACATATCGTGTAAAATACCCATTAGAGAGTAAGTCCCAATTTACATTAGGCGAGTTTACTTGCGGCAATTGTCAGTTTGATGGAGAGAGAGGTGAGGTATATGGTAACCCTTTGCCTCTCAACCCCCTCTCTCACCCACAAACTGACAATTGCCGCAAGTAAACTCGCCTAATGTAAATTGGGACTAAGGAGTTTTTATTATCTTAAGCCAAAAACACATCCAACGTTTGCGAAAAGCTGGGCGTCATTTCTGATAAAAGAATAAAGAAAAAAAACCGAACGATGTTGCCCTTGATCTTTTACTTTTTATCAGAAATGACGCCCAAATTTACTAAAACGTTGAATGTGTTTAAGGCTTTAGTCATTTATAAGAAGTTACTGGACTTGTACATTTATTGAGTATTTTTATTTTCGTATTTTTTTACAATTATTAATTACATTTGTTTGCATTGAAAACCAGTAAGGAAAGGATCAAAGTCGGGCGGGGCCGACTATATGATACCCTACACCACTGTGAATATGTAAAATATAAATCGGAGCTATATCCAGATCTAAACCGATTTTGATATAATTTGGCACATTTATTTCCAGACCGAATTCAGTCACACATTCCAAATATCATTGAAATCCGACTTATATAACGTGTTTGGAGCAGCAAATACGCGAAATCGGCCGAAAATATATATGGGTGCTATATCCAAATCTGAACCGATTTCGATATAATTTGGCACATTTATTTCTAGACTGAATTCAGTCACACATTCCAAATTTCATCGAAATCGGAAATATATAGCGTGTTTGGTACAGAAAATACGTGAAATCGGCCGAAAATATATATGGGAGCTATGTCCAAATCTGAACCGATTTCGATATAATTTGGCACACTTATTTCTATACCAAATTCAGTCAAACATTCCAAATTTCATTAAAATCCGACGTATATAGCGTGATTGGTACATCACATACGAGAAATCGGGCGAACATATATATGGGAGCTATATCCAAATCTGAACCGATTTCGATATAATTTGGCACATTTATTTTTAGACCAAATTCAGTCACACATTCCAAATTTCATCGAAATCGGACATATATAGCGTGTGTGTTACAGAAAATACGTGAAATCGGCCGAAAATATATATGGGGGCTATACCAAAACTTGGACCGATATAGCCCATCTTCGAACTTGATCTTCCGACGGCTAAAAAAATGGTATTCCCCAATTTTCAGCGAAATCGGTCAACAAATGCGACCTGTACGTTGCGAACGGACGGACGGACGGACGGACGGACGGACATGCATAAATCGACTCAGAAAGTGATTCTATGTATATCCCTAGAAGGAACTATGGGTCTATCTCGCTTCCTTTTGTATGTTACATACAAATGCACTAACACATAATACCCCTTACCACATAGTGGTGTAGGGTATAAAAAAAAACTCCCTTACGACATTGACATTCATTCGGTGTTATTTTTCAGCACGAGTAAACAATAAAGTGTAAATTTGAACCCATTGCGCTGAAAAGTTACAAAATCCAAACATAAATCTTAAAGAGAAAAAAAAAAACAAACAAAAAAGGCTACCTTGCAAGCGGCGAGAGACTACGTGCTAAACTGACAGAACAATACTTCAAATGTGACTCATCTCCAATATAGAATATTAAACAGCAATTGGAGAAACAAACGATCGTACATGAACATGATTCTTACGAATATTTATATTTTTAGAATCTACGTAAAAACAATAACATATAGAGCATAAATATGTTGTTTGGTAGAATTCTTTTTTTCGCTTCATTAGAAATCCTATCAGCTTTGTGAAGATTTATCCATTAACTTTTGAAATTCAGTTTATGACGTTTTTGCGGTTTTCTGGTTTTAATTGTTGCGAACGGAACAAATGGGGCTTATATAAAACATCAACAACCGCAAAACAAGTAATTACTATTCATTAAGATGATTTTTGCTATTGTTTCTTGGTGGGAATACAGTTTTGGCCAAGTTGATTAAAACATCAAATTTCTAAACATTTCTTGCTGATTCATGGTGTGGGTTTTTTCTTTGGAATTTGTGAAATTTTAGTTGGCCAAGATTTTGAAATAATTTCAAAGCTACACTGGCTTCAAAACCAAATTAAACATTAGCAAGCTATGTAGTATGTATTTCCATATCGACTAAAAACCACAGCATGAATTTGCAATTTTTATAGATACATATTTGGCAACAATTTTTACAAACACGAAAGCTATTCGAAAATCTATGTATGTAGATGTGGTACCACCACCAGTACCACTAGGCCAAGGTGTTGGTGGGTTTGATCGGCTAGTTTGTCTCGATTGACTACTAAAAATACAAGGGTCTGGGTAGGGCATATTCTAATACACTTATCATGTACATAGTATTTGTAAGAAACCCTTTTCTTGGTAGAGATTAGTAAACTGGCTTGTTTTGTTTGCAGGGTTCTCTAAGCAAATGCTTATAAAATATAGTATATATAAAATATATAAAGTCATCCATTAATGTTACTAGCATGTGGGGAATGTAATCCATACGTGTGAAAACCTCAGAATTTTGAGGAAAAGGAAAAATTGGTACAATAGAGTTTTGGTATTGCTTCAAAAATTTAGACTGAACAGTGTGTCTATGGCAAATGCAAAGAATAACGTTCAAGTCCAAGTTCTCTATATTTTGGACAGCAATCCGAAGATTCCAGTACCATGGTGTTGTATTCCTTTGTAAGACCGAATCCTAAAGTAATCTCTATTCAATACAAATACTAGTGTAGTGACATTATTATCGTCCGATTCCGTTGCTTTTAGTTGGTCAAACTGTAAGGTGCACTGACTTTGCTGTGTAATCATTTTCTGATTGATTTCATTTTCAAATTGAAATACATGTATTTTGTTTTTTTTTTTTTAACGCACACGCAACACGCAAAGTTATAGGTTTTGTCCTTATATGTATGTATTTGTCTCCAAAATACTCCATAAATTTTCTATAGGATTATAACTCGGGGATCGGGGAGGTGTTTGAATTACTTTTGGACAGTTATATGCCATCCATTCTCGAACAATGTGTGATTTGTGCTGGGGGTCATTATCTTGATAAAATTGCATTGTTGTCCCCAATCCCATTTTTTCAGCGCTATATTTCAAATTATCCGTCAGAATGTTTAAATAACATACTTATGTAACATTAATTCCGAAAAAGTTATCCATTAATGTTACTAGCATGTGGGGAATATGTCATACATACAACGTGTAAAAACCTCAGAATTTTGAGGAAAAGGAATAATTGGAACAATAGAGTTTTGGTATTGCTTCATAAACTGAAGACTGAACAGTGTGTCTATCGCAAATGCAAAGAATAACGTTCAAACTCAAGGGCTCTATATTTTTGGAAAACAATCCGATGTAAAGACGCCAGTACCACCATGGTATTGTATTCCTTTGTAAGAACGAATCCTACAAGTATCTCCATTCACTACACACGACTATTATTTGCAGCCCTAATGCTAGTGTAGTGACATTATTATCGTCCGATTCCGCTGCTTTTAGTTGGTCGAACTGTAAGGCGCACTGACCGTTTTCATCAGCTTTCAGCAACGCCAGGACTTCATCGCCACCACCATCTTCCTTATCGACAAAAAATGATGATTTTTTTGTAATAGTCGATCAAGTTTTCACACCGCCCGTAGTCCAGACAAAAAAGCGAAATAATGGGTACTTTACACGATATGTATTTTGCATATGAGTTGTCACTTCTCCCATACAAAATGTATATGCAAAGTGACAACTCATATGTAAAAAACATATCGTGTAAAGTACCCATAAAGTGGGTAATAGTGGTAAAGAAAATAAGAAAAGACGAAAACAATATCCGGATCATTTGATGGAAGCAGCAGATTTGTGCCTTCAGAAAAAATTCGTTCAGTGCGTGGTAAAGTTAAAGAAGCCAGGGAACGACGATTTATTAATATGCCTCCTTCATCGTCAGTGTCAGGTTACATGCCTGATGATAATGACTAATTTATATTCTATATTTGTTGGCCCACAATGTGTGTGGTGGTTGTGTCTGCATTTGGATGCATGTAGAAAAAATTTGTTTGACTAAAAATTGTTCTTCTTAACTAGAAATATTCGGTTTAGTACTTACTTTAATTTACTTACTACACATGTTACAATAGCCTTGTTCTTTTACTTTTTTAATGGTAAGAGTGGTAAAAGAGAAAAGTGTCAAAATTGCTCAAAATTGCTCTCTCATGAACATTTTTACCAGAAAAGTAAAGGAACGGAAAAATGGTAGATCTGGCAGCAATGTCAAAAAGAAACATAAAAAAATCAATTTCGCTCTCTCTCCACTCTCACTCTCTTAAAAATTGCTTCCAGTTTTGCCACTTTTCGGGGTTAAGGAACGCTTTGCAGGTTAAAAATGGTAACAAATGGTTAAAATGGTAACCTCAGGTAAGTAAAGGAACACAGCTAATTTTTACTAACCCAAGGATTACATAATAATACCATGGTAGAACAAATACAAGGTAAAGTTAATACTACAACAAATACAACTCGAACAACAACCACAAAGGAATTTGTTTTTGTTTGGAACGTTAGTGTCAAATATAAATGTAAATAAAATAAGGAAATGTCTATAAATTATTGGAATTAAAAAAACTAATAATTTTTCACATTTGATTAAATATTTTGAAAAACATAAATGAAAACTCGTTAGATTTTCAGTTTGAATGTTTCTATATCATTCCACTAAATGCACAATATCACGCAGGAAGTAGAATTCTTGCAAAAATGTTTGGGGTCGCTCGTAATTCATTGAAAAAAGAGAAGCTGTTTCAATCTTTTGTTTTTGAAAACAAGAAGCACATGTTTATTAGGGCTTTATTATTTTCAAGTTTAACAAAATACCACACATATTGACAAATATTGTACCGCCTCTATAAGTGGTGTTTTAGTGTGCGACATGTCGTTCGGACCTGGAGGAGGTTACATGTCAATGATATGAAGGAGTCTTTATGGGAAATTGTTTTTATTTCAGATGAATAATTTTTTTCTTCAAAAAATATATGTCCCTAATATACATCGAACATAGAAATAAATATATAAAATGTCGTATGGAATTTGACACTAACACTACAGCCCAGTTCAGTCAGCTGGGTATTGCTGCTACCTTTTCTTGTTCTACCATGTAATAATACCTACCTTTTTGTTGATTTGATGAATTGAATGAAATAAATAAAATCATTATATTAAGGCCCCACTCATTTATCAGTCTGTGCCGTCAGTCCGATGAACTAGAGCTGGCAAACCATCGATGGAAGTATCGATATTATCGATACTTCATCTTTTACGCCAATATCGATGAATAGTTTTTTATATCGATATTATCGAAAATATTGAAATTACTAATTCTCTGTTCCAGAACCTGCAAGAAGCTACTATTTTTTACTACGATACCATTTTTTCCTTTATGTTATCGGAAAAATAGTAAAAATTAGTAGATTCTTGCAGTTCTGGAACAGACCATAAATAACAGCCGTAAATAGTACAGTTACACTAGAGTTTTTTGCCGGGTTAACCCACTTCGAAAGGATTTATTTGACGTTTGCGCTATGGAGTTGAAATCCAAACCCACTGGGTTAACCCGATTAAGTGCAATACCCCGGATTAACCGGGGTTAATAGACCCACTGGATTTCAAATGTCAATTACATAGCGGAAACGTCAAATAAATTCTCATAACCAGGCAAAAAGCTCTAATGAAAACCGTTTCACAACGATATTAAGGACATATGAAATGTAAACAAAACACGTTTGTCGACCACTTTGGATTCTGAATAAATAGGGGTGGCAAATCCACGATAGTATCGATTTTATCGATATTTTGAAACGGAAATATCGAATGGGGCCGATATCGATAGTTTGCCAGCTCTACGATGAACCCTTTCTCTATGTGTTACTGACAAGTGTGCAGCACGAACCATCAGCCAAGTCTAAAAATCTTGAATTTCTCCTCCAAAAATGAATGAATTCTACGTTTTTTGTATTCCAACACCAACATTATTTTCTGTTTTTCAAAATTATTGACAATTTAAAAATAAACACAATTCACCCAGACTGATGGGGGTTCTTTTTGAAATCAAAACTATTTTGATTTTCATCAGTCTTGGAAAACTCACACATACATTCTCAAAGTTTCAAAAATTTACACATACTATCGTAAATGCTGGCAGTCAGACTGACTAATGAGTGGGGGCCTTTATAACTAACGTGTTTTAAAGGAAAGGAAAAAAAATTTCATTAATATACTCTTAGCAATCGCTGTTTTAATGAAAGAAAATGACGTTGATAATTTTGACTGTGACTCACTGTATATTGGATTTGTGTCTTAAGTCCCAATTTACATTAGGCGAGTTTACTTGCGGCAATTGTCAGTTTGTGGGTGAGAGAGGGTATTGAGAGGCAAAGGGTTACCATATACCTCAACTCTCTCTCCATCAAACTGACAATTGCCGCAAGTAAACTCGCCTAATGTAAATTGGGACTAACTATTAAAAGGTCTGTACGATAACTTCGCAAGTAAAAAGTACTTGCAAGTTCTCAGTAACTTCTCTCCACTAATTTTACTCTCTCGACGCTAAACATTTGCAGAATGTTATCGAACAACAATTTGCAAAATCTTGCAAGAAGTCAGCTGATTTGACAAACAAGAAGTTTGGCGGATATGATTTAATTTAACAATCGAAGGTTGTTTACGAAAATTATTATCCATTTAGCCATCATAAATTAACGGTTGGCCGTCTGCATAGTGTTCCTCCTACTCCATGGATGCGCCACTTTTTGCTTACTCTTATGTTACACGCTGAAACTTTCATACGAAACTTTCCCATTATTTTGGCGTTCTTAGGTCGAGTTCCCCATTGCAGTAATTTCATAAAATTACTTTCGTATGGAACTCGATCTATGAACGGCAAAATAATGGGAAAGTTTCGTATGAAAGTTTTAGCGTGTAACATAAGAGTTACTAATAAACAACAATCTACAAAATGAGTTATTCTACAAAATAAGTAGTTTTCCAAAGTTTATTTAGTTATCTCTTCTCTTTTTTATCTTGTAATTATTTTAATAACCAAATGTTTATGTTTTTGCCAAGAATTGCAAAGTCCGCCACAAAGCATTCGAATTTAAATCAGCTGATCAAACTTGTCCACATTTGTACAACCTTTTGGGTTATCGCGCAGACCTAAAAATGGCAAAAGTCGTAAAACGTGTGTACCCCACTTTTGCTAGATCGAATTATCGATTAATCAAAAGTCGACTCGATTTGCCTTTCCCTACCCATCCATTCATGTCTCAATCTATAAATCCATCACGAGTTATCATTTAGGGCGTAGTTATTTATTGAATTGAGTGTTGTCATTAATTTTTTTTGTTGTTTTTTTGTTTTGTGTGCATTGTTTTAATTGTAAAATACATTTACGGATTTATTAAATTATTAACAATTCGATATATTACACAATATCAAAAAGCCCCCACAATGAAGAAATTGTTGTGCATTGTTTTGTTTATGCTCAGCCTATGGATGAGAGAAGGTATGAATGGAATGGAGATGTGATGTTTACATTTATTTGGAACAAGTGTCGTTTAGGGGCACCTCTCGGATCGGGCTGAAATTTTTACAGTAGATAGCCCTAGGCATCCTGAATACAACGATATATAATTTTCCGGGGGGAAGTCCATACTTCCCGAGATATGGGTCTTGACTTTTTTACTTTTATCACCATTATTTTTAAAACCTATGCAATATGGGACTCGTTTTAAAGCTCACGAAGAGTACTTTCCAATGCCGCCTTTTCTTTCTCCTATGGACCGGGCCAAAAGTGGGCTACGCGATCAAAACTCTCTTTTAAATTGAAAGTGTTCTTAAGTAGCCGGCCTTCGGCCGGGGATTTAAGCCTTTCTCCTATGGACAGGGTCAAAAGTGTGCTACGCGATCAACTCTCTTTTAAATTGAAAGTGTTCTTAAGTAGCGGGCCTTCGGCCGGGGATTTAAGACTTTCTCCTATGGACAGGGTCAAAAGTGGGCTACGCGATCAAAACTCTCTTTTAAATTGAAAGTGTTCTTAAGTAGCCGGCCTTCGGCCGGGGGTTTAAGACTTTCTCCTATGGACAGGGTCAAAAGTGGGCTACGCGATCAAAACTCTCTTTTAAATTGAAAGTGTTCTTAAGTAGCCGGCCTTCGGCCGGGGATTTAAGCCTTTCTCCTATGGACAGGGTCAAAAGTGTGCTACGCGATCAACTCTCTTTTAAATTGAAAGTGTTCTTAAGTAGCGGGCCTTCGGCCGGGGATTTAAGACTTTCTCCTATGGACAGGGTCAAAAGTGGGCTACGCGATCAAAACTCTCTTTTAAATTGAAAGTGTTCTTAAGTAGCCGGCCTTCGGCCGGGGGTTTAAGACTTTCTCCTATGGACAGGGTCAAAAGTGGGCTACGCGATCAAAACTCTCTTTTAAATTGAAAGTGTTCTTAAGTAGCCGGCCTTCGGCCGAGGATTTAAGACTTTCTCCTATGGACAGGGTCAAAAGTGGGCTACGCGATCAAAACTCTCTTTTAAATTGAAAGTGTTCTTAAGTAGCCGGCCTTCGGCCGGGGATTTAAGACTTTCTCCTATGGACAGGGTCAAAAGTGGGCTACGCGATCAAAACTCTCTTTTAAATTGAAAGTGTTCTTAAGTAGCCGGCCTTCGGCCGGGGATTTAAGACTTTCTCCTATGGACAGGGTCAAAAGTGGGCTACGCGATCAAAACTCTCTTTAAAACTGAAAGTGTTCTTAAGTAGCCGGCCTTCGGCCGGGGATTTAAGACTTTCTCCTATGGACAGGGTCAAAAGTGGGCTACGCGATCAAAACTCTCTTTTAAATTGAAAGTGTTCTTAAGTAGCCGGCCTTCGGCCGGGGATTTAAGACTTTCTCCTATGGACAGGGTCAAAACGCGATCAAAACTCTCTTTTAAATTGAAAGTGTTCTTAAGTAGCCGGCCTTCGGCCGGGGATTTAAAACTTTCTCCTATGGACAGGGTCAAAAGTGGGCTACGCGATCAAAACTCTCTTTAAAACTGAAAGTGTTCTTAAGTAGCCGGCCTTCGGCCGGGGATTTAAAACTTTCTCCTAAGGACAGGGTCAAAAGTGGGCTACGCGATCAAAACGCGTGCATAAAAGTACTCTCCATAAGCTTTAAAACGATGCCCATATTGCCCAAGTTAGAATTGTAAAATGTCAAGACCCATATCTCGGGAAGTATGGACTTCCCCCCGGAAAATTATATATCGTTGTATTCAGGATGCCAAGGGCTATCTACTGTAAAAACTTCAGCCCGATCCGAGAGGTGCCCCTAAACGACATTTAAGCCCAAAGCCTCAATGGCCAATTAAACGTATCTCAAGACAAAAAAAAAACCTGAGTTATAAAATAATAAATTCAATTTAATTTACTTAAATACATTAATATATAACAAATAATTATTATTTAAATGCAGATATATTTCTTCGGCTCCCCAGCCATAAAAACAGTTAAAGAAGAAAAAAAAAAACAATAAAAAAGTCCAAAGAGTAGTAACACAACATGTGCTGATTATTCAAAGAGTGACTTATTATACATGACTTTAAATATATATGGATTGTTGTTCACGTAGCCTTTGCATGTATCTAAGGATTTTCAAACGAAAAGAGTTATTGGTGTGAGAAAAAATACGTAGTTCTATTGGTAAAAAATTCCAAAACCGAGCGACTCTGACTAAGAAAGACTTAGAATACACATCTTTCCAAATCAAAGGAATAAAAAATTTTAAAATGTTCTTGTGTTGTAGGCTTGGCAATTTGGTGCTACCGTTGTACATCCGCGACCCCAGGTTGTGGAGAGACTTTCAATTGGCGTGGTATTGGATTTCTGGGTGAACAGTGTCCCGAAAGCAATGATATTTGTGTGAAGATAACAGAGAGAAGAGGAGGTAAGAAAAACACAAGACAATTGCCATGAAACAAAGTGAATAATGTGTCTGCTTTCTAGCCCAAGAAACAATTATACGCGACTGCCTGAGTGCCCTGAGTTTCCGCACTGACATACCCGCTGATAAATATGAAGGTTGCTATCCAGCAGCCAAAGATGTACGCTTGGCCCACTATGTCAATCACACCATCAAGGAACATGATGTTAAACGTGACTACTTCACAGATGTTAAGTATTGTTTCTGCTTTTTGGATCATCGTTGTAATGGGGCTGAAAAATCCCAAGCTGTGCTTGGTTTCGGTTTGTTAAGTGCAATATTTACATTGGTGGCTATACGAATGTTTTGGTTTTAAGTAATAGGGGGAAGAATATTAGACTGCCACAACATTCCCAAAACTATGAGGTAGTAAGCAGTAAGACCAAAATGTGCCTTTAGTTCAACTCGAATAACAATTTAAAAGTATATGTAGAGAAATTATATTGCTGTGGATGTTGGTGTAAGTTTTAAAGTTTGTTTTTAATAAGGTACTATGAAAAAATAGTATCTATATATTTGAACAACAAGGATCTTTGACAGACAACTTAAACGATTTATTCTCTGTATATTATATTTATATTAAATTTAATTTAAATGAACATCCACTGGACCACGTTATTACCACAACAGAAATATTGTCCCATTAGGAAAGGCGTCCTTCATATTTTCTTTTTTGTCAAGGGTCCCCTGCTTTCATAAAACTTTCAGACCAATCGTGAATGTAATCTCCGTGTGAGTTTTGTCTTTCACGGGGAGTGGTATTCATGATCGTACTATTTAATCCAACGTCTACATCAATTGTATAAGTCCATATCTCTTAGCTTTAGTGAAACAATATCCGTCCAGATACAAATTACATATATCAAGATTTACAATTTTGAATCTCTTAACTAAAACTAACATTCCGTATTTTAAAAAATATACAACAATCATATTTATAGTTTTTTATATTTACATAAATATTTTTATTAAAAAACAGAAAAAATAATCAGAAAAATTGTTGTTGTTGTTTCGTTAAACATATTCATCGCTTTGCATTTCTGTTGAAAGAGGGGAATTTTTCTGGGCTCTGAAATCATATAATGCCATGTCAGGATTGCGATCGACAAACTCTTTATACACCGTGGCCAGACGGATACATTCATCTACAGACAACTGAAAGGGTCTTAGGGTATCTTCAACATCTGCCCTTTGGAAAAGTTCATAGCAAATATCATCACGATCTTGTGGGGGAAATAAGGTACCATATCCCCGACGACAGTACTTTTGACGCATGTTAAAAATGTGACGGACCACTTTCTCTACCAGACCAAAGGGCAAATCTGTTTTTGGTTGCTTTAGGGGTATCAATTTTACCACTCCCACATCTACATCAGGTTTGGGAACAAAAGCCTTGCCGGGTATGATAAATTTCATAACAGGTTGGGTCCATATTTGAGACATAACCGAAAGACGACATCTCTGTTTATCCCCTAAATTAGCGCAAATACGTTCGGCCACCTCCTTCTGAAATGTCAGCGTCATACAGGTATCATTGCGTCTAAAAGCTCCTCTTCTCAGAGATAAATCCTCAAACCAATTGATAATTAATCTTGTCGATATGGCAAATGGTAAGTTACCAATTAAATGTAAACGTTGCGCGGTATCGGGTATATGATGCTCCATATTGAAACGTAAAATATCATCTATGTGTATATCTACTTGAAGAGCCAAGGGTTTGGCACATTCTTTCAACAACTCCAATGAGGGTAGAAAACGTTGATCTTTTTCCACCAAAATCAGGCGTTGAGGTGAACGTCTCAATATGGAACGGGTTATGGCTCCTGGGCCTGGCCCAACTTCCAAAACAATATCGCGATTATCAATACGACCAGCGGATTTAACAATTTTGTCGGTGATACGTTCATCCATCAAAAAGTTTTGGGATAACTGTTTTAAGGCCTGCAACTGATATAATTTGACCAAATCTCTTACCGTGGGCAAGGGTGGTAAGCGCATGCCGGATTTTAAAACTCTCACAGCTGCCTCGGACATGTTGATTGATCTATCTCAAAAAGAAAACTAAAAATAATAAAAATAATTTATCATTCAAAACATCAACAAACTAACCTCACTTTTTGTTTTCCTCTGACTCCAAAACTCGCACACAATTAAAAATTGTCCTCTTCTTCCAAACATGTAAAGGTTATACAACAATTTCCAATAATTAACACAACAAGGATGCAATAACTAAATTTAAATGTCTTATAAAACTAAACTGGGAATTTTACTCTTCTTAATTTCTGTTGACTTTTTTGGGCTCCTCGAAATCATCCAAGAACTTCTCTTGTTTGACAGACCAAATGGAATAGGCATAAATGCCCACAACGGAGAATATCAATGAGCCGGCTGTAAGCAAATTATTACGTCTAACACGTTTCAACTTCTGAACTCTTTCCAAGTTTTGTTGTTCAATCAATTTCATAAATTCAAGCTGTGCTTTATCGATTTTTCCTTCAGCGTACTTAATACTGGGAGCCTTTTCACTAGGATTAGACATTATTTCGCAACTTTTTAGTTTTTTGCAACTTAGTGAGTTTAGTACGTACTTTATGCAATAAAAACAAAAAAATTCAGGGGTTTATAGATTGAAAAAGTATACCTCTCCAGGGCTTTAAAGCTGGAAAAACGAACCTTTTAAGGGTTCTACATGTCTTCGTGTACTGGTGTGAAAACTCAGGTAATCGAACAATAGCTCCCTAATTTTAGCTCTGTTCCAGGACTAAAAAGTTTTTACAATTTTTACCACTTTTAGTCCCAATTTACATTGGGCGAGTTTACTTGCGGCAATTGTCATTTTGTAGGAGAGAGATGTGAGGCATATGGTAACCCTTTGCCTCTCAGCACCCTCTCTCACCTACAAACTGACAATTGCCGCAAGTAAACTCGCCTAATGTAAATTGGGACTTACACATTTTGCGTTCCCGTACACAAAATTTCTATGAAAATCGTCTTTTACGAGTTTTACAACTTTATAAAGTACGGGAACAGGCCATTTATTGATTATTTACACCTTGGGTTTGCGTGTTGCGAGTGCGTTCGGAAAGGAAATTTCTTTCCGACATTCGTTCCGAAATAGTAACGAAATCGGTACAAAATCTGAACTATTTCCTCTCCGAAAAATCGTTTAGAAATAGGAACGAAATCGACCGAGACGTGTCGGACATCAGACATTTGAGACATTTCATCCCAGCAAAATGTTCGATGCCAAAGATGACATTCAATCATGGGTGCAAGTGATCTGGCATGTCATCTTTTTAGCATCTTCATCGATGAATTTTGTATGAGCGTGAACCCCAAAAGATGACGTTCTTTTTTGGATCCCAAGCATGTCATTTTAACAAATGCATTGACATGTCATTTTCGCCAATGCTTTGACATGTCATTTTCACCAATGCTCGACATGTCATTTTCACCAATGCTTTTACATGTCATTTTCACCAATGCTTTTACATGTCATTTCAAGCAATGCTTTGACATGTCATTTTAACCAACGCATTGACATGTCATTTTCACCCATGCTTTGGCATGTCATTTCAACCAATGCTTTGACATGTCATTTTAACCAATGCTTTTACATGTAATTTTCACCCATGCTTTGATATGTTATTTTCACCAATGCTTGGCATGTCATTTTCATCAAGGCCTTTACATGTCATTGTCACCAATGCTTTGACATGTAATTTTAACCAACGCATTGACATGTCATTTTCGCCCATGCTTTGGCATGTCATTTCAACCAATGCTTTGACATGTCATTTTAACCAATGCTTTGACATGTAATTTTCACCCATGCTTTGACATGTCATTTTCATCAAAGTTTTCAGATGTCATTTTTACTAATTCTTTGACATGTCACTTTATCCAACCCTTTGGAATGACATTTTCATGTATTGTTTGGAAAATAGAAAGAACTGTATCGAAATAAGATTTTCATGACAAAAAATATTTATTAATTCAATGGAATTCATAAAATAACTATAACTTAACTATCAATGTACGAATACATCGAATACATACATAAATTTTAAATATATATAAAACAGAAAGATCATATGATATCAATGATATTTTAATTTCACAGTATATGTTATCAGATCAAAATTAAGTTTTCGATACGAAAACGTTTTAAATATCATTTATAATATCATTAATAATAACATTAAAACATATTAACTTATGAATTTAATAAACGACGTTATGAGATGTTATGAGATGAAAATTAAGTTTTCGATACGAAAACGTTTTAAATATCATTTATAATATCATTAATAAAAACATTAAAACATATTAACTTATGAATTTAATAAACGACGGTATTGGCTTTCAAAAAAGTCTTCATCCTGATTTTCGACATCACCTGGCAATTCCTTTTTAGGTTCGTTTTCAGGCCTTTTGGACTTACATTTATCCTTCGAAATTTTATTTTTTGCCAGTTTCAGCCCATATCTAAGTTGCTCTTTGAAGGATTTGTCGGTATTTCCCTCGACATATGTACCAGCTTATATGAAAAAAATGTTAATTGTTACTTTCAACGAATGACTTAAAATACAAAAAGATATTTACCAAAAAAAATTGTCAAAATTTTTGGGAAATTTAAAAGCCGCATTTTATTGTGTGTACCATCGATATTTAATTTGTTTAGTACTTCTGGGGCAACTAAATCAGTAATAGATTTTCTAATACCCCTGCTTCCGCATATTGCTCTTACTGACGAAATCTGAAATACATAAATAAATATTATATTATATGCGACATATCTTAAATTATTGCGTAAACAAAAACTTACATATTCTTTTTCATTCCCTTCATCTATGTTGTTTTCGAGTGCAGTAAATTCTTCTACTGATTTAATAGGAAATGTTTTTGAAAATTTTGGTGAAGAATTTTTTAAATTATTTTTAATGGCTGTTGTGTTTTCAGCCAAAACATCTAAAACTACTGAAGTCTGATCTTTTACGTCTGAAATTAAAGAAAAAGAAAAAAATCATTAGTTGATATTGAACTTCAATGATTTTATAAATAGATATATTGAAAGTTCGAAAAAACGGTTATATTTATTTAAAGAAATTGAGAATAGACATTTTCTTATGCTATAAACAAGTGTAGCAATTAACAATTTTGTGACAATGACATGTAAAGAAAAATTTGAAATTAATGGGTCTATAGAATTATTCCAATTGTAATTCGAATTATTCCATTTCAATTTTTAAATTATTCCTTTTGAATTTCGAATTATTCCATTTGAAGTTCAAATTATTCTATTTGTAATTCGAATCACTCTATTTGTAATTCGAATTGTTCCATTTGTAATTCAAATTATTCCTTTTAAAATTCGAATTATTCCATTGAAATTCGAATTATACCATTGAAATTAAAAGTATAATACAGTTGAACCTCGATTATCCGGGAACCTCCATTATCCGTGATAAAAAAGAAATGTTGGACTTTGGCCATTCCCTCTATTTTTCGTTGTAAATTTCATTACCCGGGAGTAAAAACGCACTTTCCAATTAATTTGATTAATCAAACAAAACTGTAAAGTTTCGTATTACACAATATTTGAATCACGAATAATCAAGGTCCGACTGTAATTCGAATTACAATTGGAAGAATTTTAATTTCAAATGAAATAATTCGAATTACAAATAAAATAATTCGAACAACAAGTGGAATAATTCGAATTACAATTGAAATGTTTCGAATTACAAATCGAATTCTCGAATTACAAGTAAAATGATTCCAATTACATCTGAAAAAGGTGCAGCACAATACCACCTACAGGTAATGCATTGAGTGTCAATTGGTTACTTCCTATAACATCCCTATGTTAAAGTTTACAGTTGATTGCACTCTGATTAAAATTATTCGTCAAAAAAAATATTTCCCATAAGTAATCCTCTATGTCATTGACATGTAACCTCCTCCAAGTCCGAACGACGAACCGCACAATAACATACCACTTGTAGAGGCGATACAACGTTTGTTAATGTGTGATGTATTTTGTTAAATTTAAACGAGTAAGAAGTCATTAAGTTCGGTCGGGTCGAACTTTTTATACCCTCCACCATAAAATAGTCTTAATTAAAATGAAATAATTAGGGCCCATTCAAAATTCTAGGCGGAACAACTTGTCGACAATGTATAGGCTCCTACTGTCTCTCACTATTGCTTAAATTACACTGTGAACACACCTTTGGGGCAGAGATAACTCCTTTTGAAGATTAAAGCCCTTGGTGTATGTATGTATATTAAGAACTCCGAAGGTCAGATACGCTATGAATCGAATTTACGCGTCACGGCGTGATGAAATTTGTGTAAGAGACCCTGTAAGCCATCACGAATTAGCGTTATACATTTGTTTGTACCTAAGCAAGTGTGAACAAAGATATTATGCTAATTCCTGATGGTCCGCAGGGTCTCTATCAACAATTTCATCACGTCTTAACGCGGAAGTTCGCCTCACTCACCAAGGCCTTACTGCCCCAAGAAGAATTTTCTGTGCCCCGAATTTAACCAAAATTTTGTTGCACAGTGTTAACTAATTTAATCTTAAAAATGTGTGTGTGCTAGGCTATATGTACCATCTAAGGGGCTATATCAAAGAGTCAACTTATCTTTAAAAATGTTGGCGGAAAAGATTTATAGCTGCAGGGAACCTCAAGAGTTAAATTGAGAGCAGTTTCATCAAAACGAATATTGGTGAAGATGATCACTAGGAACCCTAAATGCAAAATGATAGCTAATTCTGTTTGAAAATGTGAAAAAACTGACTTTCACCACTATTTTGTTGCACAGTGTTAACTAACCTAATCCAAACCAGTAAGGAAAGGATCAAAGTCGGGCGGGGCCGACTATATGATACCCTACACTACTGTGAATAGGTAAACAATATATGGGAGCTAAATCCAAATTTGAACAGATTACGATATAATGTGGCACACATATTTCCGCACCAAACACCGTCACCCATTGCACATTTCATCAAACCGGACCAATTTCGATATAATTTGGCGCACTTATTTCCAGGCCAAATTCCGTCACAAATTTCAATTAAATCGGACACATATAGCTTGTTTCTTCCACCGAATACCTAAAATGGGTCGAAAATATATATGAGAGCTATATCCAAATCTGGACCGATTTCGATATAATTTGACGCACATATTTCTAGACCACATTCTGTCACAAATTCCAAATTTCAATTAAATCGGACACATGTAGTTTGTTTCTTGCACCAAATACTTAAAATATATATATATGAATATATATATGAGAGCTATATATAATATATAAAAGTGCCTTGAAAAGTAGTTGTATTTAATAAAGTATTTGTACTAATATATTCTTAGTGGCATGACTAAAGAATACCGCGCAATACAGAAACTGCAACATAACTGTTAATATGAATAACCTTTAAAAACGTAAAAATCTCGTAGATTCACTGGGCACGTAATTAGCGTACCTTACAAAAATCACTGATTTTGTGAATAGTTTCAATATGTTCGTCCATATTCAGTTTTAAATCCCTTTAGTTTGTGAATAAGTTCCAGACTGCTTGTTATACTCTCCACAAGTCACCGAAATTTCAGTGTCAGAATGGAATTACATGAGATACACCTTGGGTCCAAAGGATTAATGGAAATTTTAGTTTTTTTTTTTTTTTTTTTTTTTTTGTTTTTATCGATTTTTCCACACGCAAACAAATTGATTGTGGCAAGTAGTCCATAAAAACATCAAATAAAAAATCTTATTCTTGTACCAACCAGAAGTGTGCATCTGTAAAGTCCGTTTTACCCAAAATTTTTCATTAAAAAACTGTAATATGATGCCTTGAGCTATTAATTTTATAAATTCTTGTCCATCTGGACTGAATTTTACCGATATGTCGATACATATCGATATCTCGATAAATCTATGTTCATCTCTATGGGACCTACGCAAATTTCAAATAATGTTCTAAACAAAAGGCACAAGATAATATTGTTACGGAATTAGATTTAACTAATGTCCGTGTAGACGTTGTTTTATTCCCCGATACGATTTGTACCAAATAAAACAGGGTTCGTTTTAGATTACGTTTCCACAATGCTTTATTTACTTTATTACACTTATTCAGAACCGACTTTAATTACAAAGCACACAGCAAGTCTCTAGTTAGCACGCAGCTCTTATTTAACCGATCTGTTCAGTTCAACGCTTAAAACACAACTCAACTCGTCATTGCCAGTTCCCCTGTATTTATATCCCAAAGTCTCCCTGTTCGAGAGTCCTCTAGAAAATGTCTGGCAACTCCTCGAATATGTACAACGAACACACAGATGCACATTCGCACTAATGGGTACTTTACACGATATGTTTTTTACATATGAGTTGTCACTTTGCATATACATTTTGTATGGGAGAAGTGACAACTCATATGCAAAATACATATCGTGTAAAGTACCCATAAGCGAACAACCAGACTCACATACATGGGGGATGATCAATGACGTAATTACAACAACAAATAAATGCAAGAAACGAAGTAACAAACTAAACGATAATTACATGATTTTGGCAAAATAAACAAAAGAACATTAACAAAAGGTAATGTAACGACTAGAATGATGAAGAGAGTTCTACATGGTAGTTGTTGTTGCTTAAATAAAATAACTGCGTAATAAAACGTTACGTTACAATTCAAATTTTTAAATTAACGGAAATTAAACTAAATTAACTTAAACCTATCAGTTACATTCGTAACATTGCCTCCCGCTTAAGCCTGTTCGTCCCGAATAGGCACAGTTCCCTCTCGGTGGTATAGGCATTGGTAACACTGCCTCCCGCTTAAGCCTGTTCCTCTTGACCAGACGCAGTTCTCGTTCCGTAGTGGTGGCAACCGATTTAGATGTACCCTCAACTGCGTCAGCTTTGGACTTCTGCTCTTCTGCACGTTGCTTTCTCTCCAGGAATCTTGACGTTATACCTTCTTTCTTTGTGGTCACCTTCCTAAGTGCCACCTGGTCTTCATCGGACTTGTCTTTCCTTGTTGTACGGCCGCTTTTCGATGGACGTTTCCTCGACGTACATCTTCGCTTTTTCCTCCTCGTTGCGAGATTTTTCCGCTTTCGTACTGGCCATTTTTCGGCGGCTTCCACCTTCAGCGTACGGACATCTACAGCGATTTCGTCAGATTATGCGCTAGGGCGACACATGCTTTTCTTCTCTTTGTAGCCCACATTAATCGGTATTTCCACATTGGACCAAGTCATCACACGGTGCTTTATGTCCAGGTTTATATCGAAGGCAATCAAGAAGTCTACACCAAGTATAACTTCGTCTACGATATCAGCAACTATAAACTCGTAATCGACCGATTTATTGACAATAGTTAGTCTCACGGTTATCTTTCCATGTACTGCCGCAGGCTCCCCTGTTGCTGTGCGCAGTCTGACTCCATTTAGTGGCGTTATCTTCCCCCTGGCCAGATCTGATCTGATGATGGAATTTGATGCGCCTGTATCCAAGGTCAGAATTCACTTGTCGCCATTGATATAACCAGTTGTTGTAAGGTTGTGGTTTGTTGCGTGGTATTTTTTTTATTTTTTTTTGCGGACCAGAGGCTCAGCAGCCGGCAACCAAAAAAATGAAAAACGGAAATGGTAACGGATAGAAGAGGCTGTGAAAGGTGATGCCAGACACAAGGTTGTATTGCCTTAGGTTATCCTTAATAATGCACATATGGCAGGATGCAACTCTGGGGGTACCAATAGTCTATCTTAGGTCGAGGGTGCATAAAATAAAAATAAATAAATGTCGAATTATGAAAAATGCACGAAAAGCGGGAAAATTTTAGGCTTTTCCCGGCGTATAAAAGGAGCGTAACCAAAAAAATGCGCTCTCATTCCCAAGTGGTGCGCAGCTGGTTATAATAATAAATTAAGATCCCCATTAAAACAACACAAAAACAACCAAAACATAAAATTAGTTTTCTTTATTGTGTTACGATTTGTTTCATCTTAACATTAATGCTGTGGGCGTTAAACGCAAAATGTAAGTTGAAAGTTGTTGTGCCGTGGTCTGATGCAGTGCGCTTATAGAGTCGTATGTCTTGCTTATCTATCTTCCTTAAGATAACGCCAAACATCAAAGTGAGACCGATACTGGCCTGCTCCGCAATCTTAATGGAGGGGCCGGTGCATTTCTTTCCATCCAAAAGAAAAAGATCAAAGGAAGTCTTCAGAATTCGGGGTTTGGACCAAACACCGCCGGTAAACGTTATTGGGCATCCCCTGGAGAAAGCCAACATCCACAGGCGAAAAAAATATTTTTTTTGGGAGTCCAGGTAAAAACCAACCAAAATTTGTTACAGCTCGGCTTGCGCATCAGCACCTAAAAAAAAAAAGAACTGAATATATATAACGAAACAAATTAGACAAAAGAAATATTAACTAAATTTAAAAGGATGCAAAAAAAAAATTTAAATCGAATGAAAATTAACTTTTACAAATAGGCGTTTTTTTTTTTTGATGATATGAAAATTTAGAGCGAAATTGGTTTACAAAGAAATATCCTAAAGTTCAAAAACAATAATTTTTAGTGTTTAATGGAGAATACCCCATTGTAAGGGACATTAACGGCTCTGACATTAATTGTAGAGTGTAGGGTTACCCCAAATTATTTAGAAGTATCTTTGCTGTGAAGTTTTATTGTATGGACAAATTTAAGTGTCCTGAGACCCCCCCTAAAAGAGCTCTCTTAGGTAGGTTATAGAGTAAAATTAGTTAGCCAAAATTTGGCAGTTGTTTTAGATAATTAAGGGTAATCTGAGTAATGACTCATTTTATGCAGAACCTTTCAGGCGTTAGTGTTCTAAGATTTTATGTTTTTTGTTTATGATTATGTATGCTTGTTAGACTTAAGGCGACAATGAAAATTTTAATAAATTCTTGTCTTGTTTAATGTGCAAAAATTACGTGATGTGTTAAGTTTCCAAGAGAGGGAAGCAGGCGATAGTAGCCTTAGGTGAGTGCGGTGTGGAATGCGGGGCCCTTATAAAAATCTTGATATTTGGAGCTAAGGGTCAAGGAAGGGCGGGCGAAGTGTGGGGGCAGAACTACCAAGCTCCCTTGTTTAGGGTGTATCTCGTGTTTGTGATCGTTTTATTTTTTTTATGTTGTGTAGTCTTTATTTATAATTGTTCGTCCCCTAGGGCTACGGTGGAATGGGTTGGGACCGCCCTGAAGATGGCCCCCTGAGCTAGTTGGTACCTCCCCGTAGCGCCACTGCAGGTGGCACGTAACAGGTTTTTCTGTTGTACTATCGCTATGGAGATTGTGGGACCATCGTTTTCATCCTCTGCCAGCGGCGCCTCGTGATCGACGGAATTCATTTTATTTGATTCACCTGATATCTCTCTTTCCAGATTCTTGGCCACCGGTTGGTCGTCGCTTTTTGAAGGCGGTGAGGTGGATCTGGGCCTTGGTCGTTCCAATATGCATTCTCGTGCAATGTGTCCAGCTTTACGACAGTTATAACAAGTCTTTTTCGTTCTAGAAGCCCCTCGTTTCACACGCATCAGTGCATCTTTCAGCAGGTCGACAACGGTCTGGGAATTGTTGTCCTCAACTTGCAGCCTCCGCACGTTGTAAGCTTTAGGTTTCACCAGCATCTTCGCGGTTTCTTGGCCCAGGGCAAATGACACGGTTTCTGCAAATGTTCCTATCGGTGCCGCATACGTCGCAAATTTTATCTCTGGATCACGAATACCACTTGCAAATGTCTCAATCTTTATGCGGTCCACCAATGGATGTGTCTCTCCTGGATATGCCAACTGCGCCAACCGCTCAATATCAGCCGCAAAGTCTTGTAAAGTCTCATTTGGCTTCTGGACTCTTCCCCTCAGTTCCATTCGGTAGATCTCTTGCTTGTGTTCACTACCGTACCTACGTTCAAGAGCAGCCATTATATCTCTATAGTTGTTCCTAGAAGCGGCGGAAATACTCTGTAATACGTCAGCAGCATCACCCTTCAATGCCATCAGGAGTGATACCGCCTTGTCGTTGTCGTTCCAAGAATCTCTAGCAGCCACTGTCTCGAACTGTAATTTGAACACATTGAAAGGGGTAGAGCCGTCGAACACTGGAGGCTTAATTTTTAACGTGTTATGAATAGCTCTCACTGGGCCACCTTTGATTTCCAGTTCCGACATTTTCTTTTCTATGCCCAGAATATTCTCATCTTGAGCCAGAAATTTCTCGTCAACAGACAAAATCTTTTTATCCAACTCTTTAATTTGTACCTCCATGTTTTCTACTCTATTTACCTCTAATTTCTCTTCCATGGGCTTAGCGATTTTTCTAGAGTTCTCTTCTAACTTTTCCTCTAATTTTCTGGAATATTCTTCACTCTTTCTGGAATTTTCTTCAACCATTCTGCAATTTTCTGCTTTCATTTCGTCCATCATAAGTTTAGAAGTTTCTTCATTCTTTCTAGACATCTCTTCTAACATCTTACAGTTGTCAGATTTCATTTCCGCCATAAGCCTGGAAGTTTCTTCATTTTTCTTATTCATTTCCAGCATCATCATAGCCAGCATTGATTTCAAATCGTCACACCTGGCAGCTACCGACGAAACTTCCTCAACGCTGGATTCGCCCTTTGCCGACAACTCGACTTCCTCCTTACCGTCGAACTCATATTCATCGATGTTCATTCCACGGCGTTCGAACTCTTCCAACAAGCGTTTTTGTAGTTCGGCCTTGTTGCCAGTAGAACACAACTCCAACTTACTTAGCTCCTTCTTCAAGTCTTCCACTCGAAGATCCTTAAACTTCATTGTAGGATGATCGTAATCTCACTGCTGACACCAATTGTTACGGAATTAGATTTGACTAATCTCCGTGTAGACGTTGTTTTATTCCCCGATACGATTTGTACCAAATAAAACAGTGTTCGTTTTAGATTACGTTTCCACAATGCTTTATTTACTTTATTACACTTATTCAGAACCGACTTTAATTACAAAGCACACAGCAAGTCTCTAGTTAGCACGCAGCTCTTATTTAACCGATCTGTTCAGTTCAACGCTTAAAACACAACTCAACTCGTCATTGCCAGTTCCCCTGTATTTATATCCCAAAGTCTCCCTGTTCGAGAGTCCTCTAGAAAATGTCTGGCAACTCCTCGAATATGTACAACGAACACACAGATGCACATTCGCACTAATGGGTACTTTACACGATATGTTTTTTACATATGAGTTGTCACTTTGCATATACATTTTGTATGGGAGAAGTGACAACTCATATGCAAAATACATATCGTGTAAAGTACCCATAAGCGAACAACCAGACTCACATACATGGGGGATGATCAATGACGTAATTACAACAACAAATAAATGCAAGAAACGAAGTAACAAACTAAACGATAATTACATGATTTTGGCAAAATAAACAAAAGAACATTAACAAAAGGTAATGTAACGACTAGAATGATGAAGAGAGTTCTACATGGTAGTTGTTGTTGCTTAAATAAAAAAACTGCGTAATAAAACGTTACGTTACAATTCAAATTTTTAAATTAACGGAAATTAAACTAAATTAACTTACACCTATCAGTTACATTCGTAACAATATGTTATGTCAAAACTTTCTTTATGTTGTTGGTTAAATTACAACAAAAATAATTTTTTTATAAAGGGATTTGACTTTTTATATTCGATCAGCTGGTGTGATACCACTACCTGGTAGTTCTGCCATGGTTGTATCTTTAGTTTGTATTTTTTTTTATTTTTTTAAACAAATTCTTATAATTTTGGACACTCTTTCTTGTGTTCAGAATCAAAAAAATTGGCTTGCTTGGCTAGCGAGCGAGTGCTTCTAAAATGTATCGAGCGGAGTGCATTTTTCATAACTCCGTGTGGACTGCATCGAAAGATGTATTGAAATCATAACTCGCATTGCACTACTTCCAAACTTTTTTTGCTGGGAATCAATCTATTGTCGTGTAGCAAGGGGTTTAAATTCGATTTACACTTGCGTTTAAAACAGGTGTTTGGGGATTTACGTTATTTATTTGACAGATATGCTATTGAATTGACAACTTAAATGGTGCATGTTATATAAAACATATTATGGTATGGTTACATTTATGAAATCTACTCGATTTCCTCCATCATTTCCATTGTCAAAGGAATAGTTAGTTGAAATCCATCCGATTTTGTAAACGTACTATTAAACTAAGTTTGCATTTACGAAAACCACTCGATTTCAACTGTCAATTTCTTTGTGTATATGTCAAATCGAGTGGATTTTGTAAGTCCCGGTCCACACTAGAGTGATTTCATTGAAAAAATTGCATGAAATTATGCGTCTCTAGATCGACCTCCATAGTAAAGTAAAATCATAAAATTTCTGTAGTGGGGAATTCGATTTAAGAACAACTAATTTCATGAAATTTTTTAAGTCGATGGTCAGACTAGCAAGGTTTCTTGAAACCAATTTCGTTAAAGTTTCTTTTCAAGTTTCGTTAGTGTCCACACACGTTAACGTGAAATTTAAGATTTTTTCGTGTCCCTTTATTTTACTCTTCGCATTTGTTGTGTTTCTCATAGCAAAAAACAAAGCAAACATATATAAATAAACTAAACAACACAAAATAATTAACATTAATAATTAAATTAATAGTAATAGCTAAATCTTGTCTATTTCATTAATAAAATGTTTTTGTTAAATCTTTTTATGCTTGTTTCGTTGTTAACGTTGGCTTGAGAAAATCACAATGAAACAAAATGGAAGAAAAAATCTTGCAACGAACAACAAGAAGAGGCAACACAACAAACACAGAAAACCATGTACATGGGTTTCACTACTTCATACCCCTCGCCTATAAACTTGACGTCGCCATGTTGAAATCGTGCTAGTCTGACCATCGACTAATGAAATTCACGCTAGTGTTGACCGGGACTAAATGTAAACCTTGCATAAGATGTAAAAGCAGCATTATATGCTGTTTATATTACAGCTTTTTGCAGGGTTAACCTTCTTTGAGAGGATTTGTTTGAAATATAAGCAATGGAATTGACATTTAAAACCCAGTCGGTTTGTTAAATCCGGTTATATATAAACGGGGTATAATACCCTTCTTTAAAATGCTATAACAGCATGGCCCAATAATAGGTCCTCCATCAAGCGAATTCAAAGAAAAACGAAGATTTTAAATGTCAAAATTCATAAACAGAGGCGAAAAAATTTTTGAGGCGAATTTCTGTTCTGTCAGTTCAGGTAGATACATACAAAACATTTTCCGAGAAAAAGTTGTTACCGTAGTTATTTTTGTTTGACGTAAAAGAAAATACCAGCTGTTCGAACTTGAACTGCTAAAATAAGTTATTGTAAATTAAATTCTCTTACAAACACAACAAATGTTGACATTTTATGTGTACAACATTAAGTTTATTTGTTTTTTTTTCCGAGATACATCTACCTGTTTCTATACAGTTAGACATTTCAATACTTCACAGCGAATTCAAATGACAAATATGAATTTTGACAGCTCAAATCGAAATCATCTGATTTTGCCGGAGGACCTATAATTGGGCCATGCTATAACAGTAACGTTAACATTTGACTCTGCGATACGTCTTCCAGTAACTACAAATTGCAAACAAACTATGGCACAATTATCAAGGTTGATTCAACAGTCCAGCTAATTGGAACACGAACTGTCAAAATAAGTTGTTGTAAATTGAGTTCTCATACAAAAACACAACAAATTTTGACATTACAAGTGTACAATAAGAGATTTTTGTTGTATTGGTTTCGCAATGCGTCTACCTTGGAAATTGTGCCATGAACCAAGCAAACACACCGAATAAAAATTAGTTGTGTTTAGTTGTTAAAGCAAAGTGGACGGGAGTGCGCGTCTCGAAAAGAAAAAAAGCCGCTTTACATAAAAACAAATTAGGAACAAATGTATAAAAAACACATTTATAAAACTAATAAATGAGACAATTTTTGTATTTTTAAACAATTAACAAATATCTAGCAGTGTGGTGTGCGTAAACGTGTTTTATTAATTAAAAACGAAGGTGGTTTAGCTGTATTTAACGCAACTATAGACAAGGAGGTGGAGGAGTAAATATACCATACTAATTGGCAAATAATTCTTTGTTTTATTGTGTGTGTGTGCTTGATTGTGCAGAAATAAGCAAGCAGTAATTGCAAAAAGAAGTGGTGAAGGGGGTGTTGAGTTTATTCCTTTCATTTGTTTTTTGCCGGTCATTGATTGAAAGAATAAAACAAATTAACAATACTTTTTTTACATATAAGGCCGGTGCTCGCGGTTCTCTGCTCTGTCCCCCAATTCGTACGTAGACTACTGCTTTGCTCGTTTGGTTTGTAAATGGTTTTTGAACAGCGAAAAAATTTCCATAACACATTTTTATTTCTTTTTACGTTTAGTTCAAAAACGGATGTCGTTCGAACAACATCAACAAGAAATAATTAACAAAAATAAACTTTTTAAGTGAATTCAAGAAACAAATAAAAAAGTACAGTACAAAACAAATAAAGCTAAACACAAAGTAAACAACCCGCAACGCAAAAGTAGTGACACAAAGTTGACAGTTGAAAGGCGCAGTACATAACAAAAAACTTGTTTACATTGAGTCTGATTGTCAACAAGAAAACAACAACTGAAGGATAACTTAAACTAAACAAAAAGCAACAACAACATGGTTTTAACAAATTTAGAGTTTTGGGCTGCAGATGGTTCCTCATCATTACCCGCCACGGCATTGGAGTTCGAAACCAATGGCCATATACAGCGCCACAATAATCCTTTTGATCCGCGTTCTGTTCCCACCAGAAATATGACACATCTTTCATCAAATGGTTACTACGGCTTTTCATATATAAATGCCGCTCATGAAATGGAATTAAACAACAATAACAACAACAACAACAACAACATAGATATAGCCAACAATAATACATTAGCACATGATTTTATGGCAAATGATGTCAATAACATTGGTCAGACGGCAACAGCGCAGCAGCAGCATTTGTATGCAAATTTTATAGGCAACAACAACAACAATCTTAACACAAATGTCGTCGGCGTCAACGGCACTGCTGCCTCACGTTGTAAAAAACGTTTCTTTGTTTTGAATGGAAATGATGCTGACGCTGACGAGGATGACAACAACCGTTCATTCTGTACAAATGCCCCCGCCAAACGTTGCCGCTTTGATGATGACTTTGCAGCTCAATATTGTAATGGTAAGTGGATGATGACAAAGAAAGAACTAAAAACAAAAGTAAAAACACTAAACACGTTGAACTAAGGCAAAAACAAAAACACGTTACAAATGTTTTTGTTTTTGAAATTTGTTTTTGCACCGCTACTATGCCCTGTGTTTTTGCTTGTGTGCTTTCCCTTCTTTTTTGTCCATTGATTGTAGATGATTTTAATTTGTTGTTGCCTTTTCCAGTAAAGTACAGTATTGTACAACCTGTGTGTCATCGTCCATCGTCAGGCGTGGGAAAGTTCAGGGATAGGTGTAAATGGTTAGAATGGATTTTTTGAGGTACCTTCGTTGGTAAACATGGAGGAACTTGAATTTTTTTGTATTGGATATATTCGAAGGGATAGTCGTTGTGTTCCTTGCAACACTACAGGCCACTTTTTAAAGGCCTAAAGATGTGAACAGAATTTATTAACTGTTCCCATTTAAAAATTTTATTTGGAATAATCAAAACTGTCTCCTATCCTATTATCATGCTGTTATCAGTTTTTTCATACACATGCCTTGAATTTCAAAATTTCTTTGAATAGTTTCTCTGTTATCATCCCCTAAGAATATTACCTGCTGTGTATTGTGGCATCAAAAGGTTATCATGAGAGGAAACAATGTTGAAATGTAAATTTAGATTTAGAACATGCGAAGAATAGAGTCTATCATTTGTGTACAGTAGATGTCTAGATCTACTAAGTTTCATTACAGATTATTTGGAACACACTGAAATATTATTTGGTTAGAATGAACTTTGAAAGGAAATTTTGCTGCTTGCTGAGCAGTTCGACTTCTGTATAGAAAACGACCTAATTGGATGACTTTTGTATAAAAGACGAGCTTACAGGATTACTTTTTTTCATAGGTCGACTTCTTTATAGAAGACGACCTCATAGGTCGACTTCTTTATAGAAGACGACCTCATAGGTCGACTTCTTTATAGAAGACGACCTCATAGCTCGACTTCTCTATAGAAGACGACCTCATAACTCGACTTCTCTATAGAAGACGACCTCATAGCTCGACTTCTGTATAGAAGATGACCACATAAGTCGACTTCCTTATAGGCCGACTTCTTTATAGAAGATGACCTCATAGGTCGACTTCCTTATAGGCCGACTTCTTTATAGAATACGATCTCATAGGTCGACTACTTCATAGAAGACGACCTCATAGGTCGACTTCTTTGTAGAAGACGACCTCATAGGTCGATTTTTTTATAGAATACGACCTTATAGGTGGACCTTTGTGTACAAGACGGCCTCATAGGTCAACTCTTACATATATAGAAGACGACCTCATAGTTCGACTTCTGTATAGAAGATGACCTCATAGGTCGACTTCCTTATAGAAGACGACCTCATAGGTCGACTTCTTTATAGAAGACGACCTCATAGGTGGACCTTTGTGTACAAGACGGGCTCATAGGTCAACTCTTATATAGAAGACGACCTCATAGTTCGACCTCTGTATAGAAGATGACCTCATAGGTCGACTTCCTTATAGAAGACGACCTCATAGGTCGACTTCTTTAAAGAAGACGACCTCATAGGTCGACTTCTTTATAGAAGACGATCTCATCTCACTTCTGTATAGAAGACGACCTCATAGCTCGAATTCTGTATAGAAGATGACCTCATAGGTCGACTTCTTTATAGAAGACGACCTCATAGGTCGACTTCTTTATAGAAGACGACCTCATAGGTCGACTTCTTTATAGAAGACGACCTCATAGGTCGACTTCTTTATAGAAGACGACCTCATAGGTCGACTTCTTTATAGAAGACGACCTCATAGGTCGACTTCTTTATAGAAGACGACCTTATAGGTGGACCTTTGTTGAGAAGACGGCCTCATATGTCAACTCTTATATAGAAGACGACATCATAGTTCGACTTCTGTATAGAAGATGACCTCATAGGTCTACTTCCTTATAGAAGACGATCTCAAAGGTCGACTTTTTTATAAAAGACGACCTCATAGGTCGACTTCTCTATAGAAGAGGACTTCATAGGTCGACATCTTTAAAGAAGACGACCTCATAGGTCGACTTCTTTATAGAAGACGACCTCATAGCTCGACTTCTTTATAGAAGACGACCTCATAGGTCGACTTCTTTATAGAAGACGACCTTATAGGTGGACCTTTGTGGGGAAGACGACCTCATAGGTCAACTCTTATATAGAAGACGACCTCATTGTTCGACTTCTGTATAGAAGATGACCTCATAGGTCTACTTCCTTATAGAAGACGACCTCATAGCTCGACTTCTCAATAGAAGAGGACTTCATAGGTCGACTTCTTTATAGAAGACGACCTTATAGGTGGACCTTTGTGTAGAAAACGACCTAATTGGATGACTTTTGTATAAAAGACGAGCTTACAGGATTACTTTTTTTTCATAAGTCGACTTCTTTATAGAAGACGACCTCATAGGTCGACTTCTTTATAGAAGACGACCTCATAGGTCGACTTCTTTATAGAAGACGACCTCATAGGTCGACTTCTTTATAGAAGACGACCTCATAGGTCGACTTCTTTATAGAAGACGACCTCATAGGTCGACTTCTTTATAGAAGACGACCTCATAGGTCGATTTCTTTATAGAAGACGACCTCATAGGTCGACTTCTTTATAGAAGACGACCTCATAGGTCGACTTCTTTATAGAAGACGACCTCATAGGTCGACTTCTTTATAGAAGACGACCTCATAGGTCGACTTCTTTATAGAAGACGACCTCATAGGTCGATTTCTTTATAGAAGACGACCTCATAGGTCGACTTCTTTATAAAAGACGACCTCATAGGTCGACTTCTTTATAGAAGACGACCTCATAGGTCGACTTCTTTATAGAAGACGACCTCATAGGTCGACTTCTTTATAGAAGACGACCTCATAGGTCGATTTCTTTATAGAAGACGACCTCATAGGTCGATTTCTTTATAGAAGACGACCTCATAGGTCGACTTCTTTATAGAAGACGACCTCATAGGTCGACTTCTTTATAGAAGACGACCTCATAGGTCGACTTCTTTATAGAAGACGACCTCATAGCTCGACTTCTCTATAGAAGACGACCTCATAGGTCGACTTCTTTATAGAAGACGACCTCATAGGTCGACTTCTTTATAGAAGACGACCTCATAGGTCGACTTCTTTATAGAAGACGACCTCATAGGTCGACTTCTTTATAGAAGACGACCTCATAGGTCGACTTCTTTATAGAAGACGACCTCATAGGTCGACTTCTTTATAGAAGACGACCTCATAGGTCGACTTCTTTATAGAAGACGACCTCATAGGTCGATTTCTTTATAGAAGACGACCTCATAGGTCGACTTCTTTATAGAAGACGACCTCATAGGTCGACTTCTTTATAGAAGACGACCTCATAGGTCGACTTCTTTATAGAAGACGACCTCATAGGTCGACTTCTTTATAGAAGACGACCTCATAGGTCGACTTCTTTATAGAAGACGACCTCATAGGTCGACTTCTTTATAGAAGACGACCTCATAGGTCGACTTCTTTATAGAAGACGACCTCATAGGTCGATTTCTTTATAGAAGACGACCTCATAGGTCGACTTCTTTATAGAAGACGACCTCATAGGTCGACTTCTTTATAGAAGACGACCTCATAGGTCGACTTCTTTATAGAAGACGACCTCATAGCTCGACTTCTCTATAGAAGACGACCTCATAGGTCGACTTCTTTATAGAAGACGACCTCATAGGTCGACTTCTTTATAGAAGACGACCTCATAGGTCGACTTCTTTATAGAAGACGACCTCATAGGTCGACTTCTTTATAGAAGACGACCTCATAGGTCGACTTCTTTATAGAAGACGACCTCATAGGTCGACTTCTTTATAGAAGACGACCTCATAGCTCGACTTCTCTATAGAAGACGACCTCATAGGTCGACTTCTTTATAGAAGACGACCTCATAGGTCGACTTCTTTATAGAAGACGACCTCATAGGTCGACTTCTTTATAGAAGACGACCTCATAGGTCGACTTCTTTATAGAAGACGACCTCATAGGTCGATTTCTTTATAGAAGACGACCTCATAGGTCGACTTCTTTATAGAAGACGACCTCATAGGTCGACTTCTTTATAGAAGACGACCTCATAGGTCGATTTCTTTATAGAAGACGACCTCATAGGTCGACTTCTTTATAGAAGACGACCTCATAGGTCGACTTCTTTATAGAAGACGACCTCATAGGTCGACTTCTTTATAGAAGACGACCTCATAGGTCGACTTCTTTATAGAAGACGACCTCATAGGTCGATTTCTTTATAGAAGACGACCTCATAGGTCGACTTCTTTATAGAAGACGACCTCATAGGTCGACTTCTTTATAGAAGACGACCTCATAGGTCGACTTCTTTATAGAAGACGACCTCATAGCTCGACTTCTCTATAGAAGACGACCTCATAGGTCGACTTCTTTATAGAAGACGACCTCATAGGTCGACTTCTTTATAGAAGACGACCTCATAGGTCGACTTCTTTATAGAAGACGACCTCATAGGTCGACTTCTTTATAGAAGACGACCTTATAGGTGGACCTTTGTTGAGAAGACGGCCTCATATGTCAACTCTTATATAGAAGACGACATCATAGTTCGACTTCTGTATAGAAGATGACCTCATAGGTCTACTTCCTTATAGAAGACGATCTCAAAGGTCGACTTTTTTATAAAAGACGACCTCATAGGTCGACTTCTCTATAGAAGAGGACTTCATAGGTCGACATCTTTAAAGAAGACGACCTCATAGGTCGACTTCTTTATAGAAGACGACCTCATAGCTCGACTTCTTTATAGAAGACGACCTCATAGGTCGACTTCTTTATAGAAGACGACCTTATAGGTGGACCTTTGTGGGGAAGACGACCTCATAGGTCAACTCTTATATAGAAGACGACCTCATTGTTCGACTTCTGTATAGAAGATGACCTCATAGGTCTACTTCCTTATAGAAGACGACCTCATAGCTCGACTTCTCAATAGAAGAGGACTTCATAGGTCGACTTCTTTATAGAAGACGACCTTATAGGTGGACCTTTGTGTAGAAAACGACCTAATTGGATGACTTTTGTATAAAAGACGAGCTTACAGGATTACTTTTTTTTTCATAAGTCGACTTCTTTATAGAAGACGACCTCATAGGTCGACTTCTTTATAGAAGACGACCTCATAGGTCGACTTCTTTATAGAAGACGACCTCATAGGTCGACTTCTTTATAGAAGACGACCTCATAGGTCGACTTCTTTATAGAAGACGACCTCATAGGTCGACTTCTTTATAGAAGACGACCTCATAGGTCGACTTCTTTATAGAAGACGACCTCATAGCTCGACTTCTCTATAGAAGACGACCTCATAACTCGACTTCTCTATAGAAGACGACCTCATAGCTCGACTTCTGTATAGAAGATGACCACATAAGTCGACTTCCTTATAGGCCGACTTCTTTATAGAAGATGACCTCATAGGTCGACTTCCTTATAGGCCGACTTCTTTATAGAATACGATCTCATAGGTCGACTACTTCATAGAAGACGACCTCATAGGTCGACTTCTTTGTAGAAGACGACCTCATAGGTCGACTTTTTTATAGAATACGACCTTATAGGTGGACCTTTGTGTACAAGACGGCCTCATAGGTCAACTCTTACATATATAGAAGACGACCTCATAGTTCGACTTCTGTATAGAAGATGACCTCATAGGTCGACTTCCTTATAGAAGACGACCTCATAGGTCGACTTCTTTATAGAAGACGACCTCATAGGTGGACCTTTGTGTACAAGACGGGCTCATAGGTCAACTCTTATATAGAAGACGACCTCATAGTTCGACCTCTGTATAGAAGATGACCTCATAGGTCGACTTCCTTATAGAAGACGACCTCATAGGTCGACTTCTTTAAAGAAGACGACCTCATAGGTCGACTTCTTTATAGAAGACGATCTCATCTCACTTCTGTATAGAAGACGACCTCATAGCTCGAATTCTGTATAGAAGATGACCTCATAGGTCGACTTCTTTATAGAAGACGACCTCATAGGTCGACTTCTTTATAGAAGACGACCTCATAGGTCGACTTCTTTATAGAAGACGACCTCATAGGTCGACTTCTTTATAGAAGACGTCGTCTTCTATACAGAAGTGAGATGAGATCGTCTTCTATAAAGAAGTCGACCTATGAGGTCGTTCGACTTCTTTATAGAAGACGACCTCATAGCTCGACTTCTTTATAGAAGACGACCTCATAGGTCGACTTCTGTATAGAAGATGACCTCATAGGTCGACTTCTTTATAGAAGACGACCTTATAGGTGGACCTTTGTGTAGAAGACGGCCTCATAGGTCAACTCTTATATAGAAGACGACCTCATTGTTCGACTTCTGTATAGAAGATGACCTCATAGGTCTACTTCCTTATAGAAGACGACCTCATAGCTCGACTTCTGTATAGAAGATGACCTCATAGGTCGACTTCTTTATAGAAGACGATCTCAAAGGTCGACTTCTTTATAAAAGACGACCTCATAGGTCGACTTCTCAATAGAAGAGGACTTCATAGGTCGACTTCTTTATAGAAGACAACCTCATAGGTCGACTTCTTTATAGAAGACGACCTTATAGGTGGACCTTTGTGTAGAAGACGGCCTCATAGGTCAACTCTTATATAGAAGACGACCTCCTAGTTCGACTTCTCTATAGAAGAGGACTTCATAGGTCGACATCTTTAAAGAAGACGGCCTCATAGGTCGACTTCTTTATAGAAGACGATCTCAAAGGTCGACTTCTTTATAAAAGACGACCTCATAGGTCGACTTCTCTATAGAAGAGGACTTCATAGGTCGACATCTTTAAAGAAGACGACCTCATAGGTCGACTTCTTTATAGAAGACGACCTCATAGCTCGACTTCTTTATAGAAGACGACCTCATAGGTCGACTTCTGTATAGAAGATGACCTCATAGGTCGACTTCTTTATAGAAGACGACCTTATAGGTGGACCTTTGTGGGGAAGACGACCTCATAGGTCAACTCTTATATAGAAGACGACCTCATTGTTCGACTTCTGTATAGAAGATGACCTCATAGGTCTACTTCCTTATAGAAGACGACCTCATAGCTCGACTTCTGTATAGAAGATGACCTCATAGGTCGACTTCTTTATAGAAGACGATCTCAAAGGTCGACTTCTTTATAAAAGACGACCTCATAGGTCGACTTCTCAATAGAAGAGGACTTCATAGGTCGACTTCTTTATAGAAGACAACCTCATAGGTCGACTTCTTTATAGAAGACGACCTTATAGGTGGACCTTTGTGTAGAAGACGGCCTCATAGGTCAACTCTTATATAGAAGACGACCTCCTAGTTCGACTTCTGTATAGAAAATGACCTCATAGGTTGACTTCCTTTTAGAAGACAGCCTCATAGGTCAACTCTTATATAGAAGACGACCTCATAGTTCGACTTCTGTATAGAAAATGACCTCATAGGTCGACTTCCTTATAGAAGACGACCTCATAGGTAGACTTCTTTATAGAAGACACCTTCTGTATAGCATACGACCTTGAAGGTGGACCTTTTTATAAAAGACGACATCATAAATCGACTTCTGTATAGAAAATGACCTCATAGGTCGACTTTTTAAAGAAGACGAACTTATAGATCTTTTTTTTAAAGAAGTCGACTTTATATGACGACTTCTTTATAGAAGATGATCTCATAGGTCGACTTCTTTATAGAAGACGACTTCATAGGTCGACTTCTTTATAGAAGAAAACCTTATAGCTCGACTTCTGTATAGAAGACGACCTTATAGCTCGACTTCTGTATAGAAGACGACCTTGTGCTCGACTTCTGTATAGAAGACGACCTTGTGCTCGACTTCTGTATAGAAGAGGACCTTATAGGTGGCTTTCTTTATACAAGAGGACGTCATAGGTTGACTTACATATGTATAGAAGACGACCATGTAGGTGGACATCTGTATAGAAGAATTGTATGTAGACTTCTGTATAGAAGACGACCGCACAGGTCGAATTCTGCATAGAAGACAACATCATAGTTCGATTTCTGCATTGGAGACTACCTCACATGTCGACATCTGTATAGAAAACGACATTTTAGATAGACTTTTGTATAGAAGACGACCTTATCGGTCGACTCCTGTATAAAATACGACCTCATATCGACGCCTCCAAACAATAGTATGCTAAGTCGACTTAGCATGTTTTCAAGTTCTTTACATTTTTATATTTAACGTCCTTTAACTTAAATTCTGTCAAATTTTGGTAATGATCGGACAATCCGAACAGAAGTTTTAAACAAATATTTACTTAGCATAGTACTGAAGGTCAAAGAAAATTCCAAACTTTTAGAGCTTGTCCTGCAAAACTCGCTATTCAGAATTAGCCAACTATTATTTGGAGGTGTCGAACGTCCTTTAACTTAAACTCTGTCTAATTTTGGTAATGATCGGTCAATCCGAACAAAAGTTATAAACAAATATTGACTTAGCATAGTACTGAAGTTCAAAAAAATTTCCAAACTTTGAGAGCTTCTCCTGCAAAACTCACTTTTTAGACTTAGCATACTATTATTTGGAGGTGTCGATATGTCTGTATAGAAGATTACCTCAGACTTATGTATGTATGATGGACCACCTATATAAATTCAGTTCTTCAGTTCAGTCTACTTCATATATTACCGTCTGGGGAATAGACTTTATGTTCCTTCTTGTGCTTCCAGTTTAGTTTATTAGCAGCAAATGAAATGTGGAAGGTGCCAAAAAGTTATTCGCATTAAATAACAGAATATAGAAACAATTTTGTATTTTTAATGACATCAGCCGGCTTTTAAATAATTTTTTGTGCGCAATTTTATTCACAAACCGTTTGAATATTTTAATGGATCATTCTATCCTAAGGTAAATCCCAAAGTATTGGGTTTTTAAAGAGGTAATGGTCTAAATTTAAAAAAAATGTAAATTGAAAATAATATTTAAAATCTGTGACTATTTTTATACCTTTGTTTTAGTATTTCTGTTTTTGTTTATTATAAATATTGTCCGCTTTATTTCAAAGTTAGCTGCTAACCCTGAACTAGATAACCATCTATTAAACATTACACTAGTTGTTTGTTTTTATTATGAAACTGAAAATATTTAACAATTTTTTACGTGTTTATTTTGGTTGTCGTAATACATTGTAGACCAAAAGAAATTCACGTGGTTTTCCATCCTCTACTCCACCACGAAAACCGTGTGTTAATTTAAATTATGTTCATGTAGCTTCAATAGGAAATTCCAAATTCTACTCTCATCGCCAAACACAAATCAAACAGAGCACACTGGCAAAACTGTTATGGTAAATGGGGCTACAATGTAACAAGAGTGGAGGGTCGGTAGACGCACAAAACACCAGATCTGTGTAATCAAACAAACATACATACAAATGTACATAAATGAATTATGTATACAATTTATATGGTTATTTATAACAAATCACAAAAAACCCGATGGAAGGGGGAAGACGTCGAACAACATAATTCAAGAAAAGATTCAAGTTTATTTTTAATTCGTTGTTTTGAAGGTCAACTTTATTTTCTTTTATTGATGTTTTGCCATTCATTGCTTTGTGACTTTGGATTGATTCCCAAGACGGAAGAGAAAACATGACCACCATTAGTTGTGTATGACAAAACAAAGACGAAGAAAACAAAAAACCGGGCTAGTTGTGGTAGGCCTCCTCACACCTATTCACACGAAGATGATGAATGCTTAAAACGAAATAACATTTTTAACCTGTTGGGAAATTGTTAATAGCTTCCAACTCAAATCACTTGGGGTCACATACACCACACAATGGCGCTTAAAATAATTAACATTGTTAACGTAATGTAATTAGACAAGTTTTTTAAATAGTAAACTTTTTGTATCCCCCAAGGGAAGTATAGAGGGAAAAGCCTTCTCTTTCAATATGTACTCAAATGTAGGTCATAGCCTGTCCAATAACAAAGACAATTTCCATTAATATGTTTTTAATCATTTCTTATCTTAGCTTTGATTATAAAAAAAGTTGATTTGTATTTTTTTAAATCACATGTAGGTTGATAATATTGTTTTTAGGCATTTTCGTTTGTTTTTATCAAAAAAATTTAATTTATCGCCGCCAGCAGTTGTTACAGTTGTTACTGATTTGAAATACAAACTCACAAACAAGCAAATACAAGGTATTAGACTATATTTTATTTATAGAAGTGACTGTAACAATTTAAGCTTTGTTGACACAATATTGTAATAGAAGCAAATGGAACAAAAGGGAATTATTTTAAATGTAACGAAGTTTTCAAAATTTCCAAATATAAAATTAAAAAATTGTTCAGCAAATTTACCAAGTTTCCATAGAAAATTTCCCGAAATTGAGGCAAAGTTTCTATAGAAAATTTGCTTAGAAACTGAGGCAAAGTTTTTATAGAAAATTTGCTCAGAAACTGAGGCAAAGTTTCTATAGAAAATTTGCTCAGAACCTGAGGCAAAGTTTCTATAGAAAATTTGCTCAGAAACTGAGGCAAAGTTTCTATAGAAAATTTGCTCAGAACCTGAGGCAAAGTTTCTATAGAAAATTTGCTCAGAAACTGAGGCAAAGTTTCTATAGAAAATTTGTTCAGAAATTGAGGCAAAGTTTCTATAGAAAATTTGCTCAGAAACTGAGGCAAAGTTTCTATAGAAAATTTGCTCAGAAATTGAGGCAAAGTTTCTATAGAAAATTTGCTCAGAAACTGAGGCAAAGTTTCTATAGAAAATTTGCTCAGAAACTGAGGCAAAGTTTCTATAGAAAATTTGCTCAGAAACTGAGGCAAAGTTTCTATAGAAAATTTGCTCAGAAACTGAGGCAAAGTTTCTATAGAAAATTTGCTCAGAAACTGAGGCAAAGTTTCTATAGAAAATTTGCTCAGAAATTGAGGCAAAGTTTCTATAGAAAATTTGCTCAGAAACTGAGGCAAAGTTTCTATAGAAAATTTGCTCAGAAACTGAGGCAAAGTTTCTATAGAAAATTTGCTCAGAAACTGAGGCAAAGTTTCTATAGAAAATTTGCTCAGAAACTGAGGCAAAGTTTCTATAGAAAATTTGCTCAGAAACTGAGGCAAAGTTTCTATAGAAAATTTGCTCAGAAACTGAGGCAAAGTTTCTATAGAAAATTTGCTCAGAAATTGAGGCAAAGTTTCTATAGAAAATTTGCTCAGAAACTGAGGCAAAGTTTCTATAGAAAATTTGCTCAGAAACTGAGGCAAAGTTTCTATAGAAAATTTGTTCAGAAATTGAGGCAAAGTTTCTATAGAAAATTTGCTCAGAAACTGAGGCAAAGTTTCTATAGAAAATTTGTTCAGAAATTGAGGCAAAGTTTCTATAGAAAATTTGCTCAGAAACTGAGGCAAAGTTTCTATAGAAAATTTGCTCAGAAATTGAGGCAAAGTTTCTATAGAAAATTTGCTCAGAAACTGAGGCAAAGTTTCTATAGAAAATTTGCTCAGAAACTGAGGCAAAGTTTCTATAGAAAATTTGCTCAGAAATTGAGGCAAAGTTTCTATAGAAAATTTGCTCAGAAACTGAGGCAAAGTTTCTATAGAAAATTTGCTCAGAAATTGAGGCAAAGTTTCTATAGAAAATTTGCTCAGAAACTGAGGCAAAGTTTCTATAGAAAATTTGCTCAGAAATTGAGGCAAAGTTTCTATAGAAAATTGTCGTCTTCTATACAGAAGTCAACATATGACGTCGTCTTCTATACAGAAGTCGACCTATGAGGTCGTATTCTATACAGAAGTCGACCTATGAGGTCGTCTTCTATACAGAAGTCGACCTATGAGGTCGTCTTCTATACAGAAGTCGACCTATGAGGTCGTCTTCTATACAGAAGTCGACCTATGAGGTCGTCTTCTATACAGAAGTCGGCCTATGAGGTCGTCTTCTATACAGAAGTCGACCTATGAGGTCGTCTTCTATAGAGAAGTCGATCTATGAGCTCGTCTTCTATACAGAAGTCGATCTATGAGCTGGTATTCTATACAGAAGTCGACCTATGAGCTCGTCTTCTATACAGAAGTCAACTTATGAGCTCGTCTTCTATACAGAAGTCGACCTATGAGCTCGTCTTCTATACAGAAGTCGACCTATGAGCTCGTCTTCTATACAGAAGTCGACCTATGAGCTCGTCTTCTATACAGAAGTCGACCTATGAGCTCGTCTTCTATACAGAAGTCGACCTATGAGCTCGTCTTCTATACAGAAGTCGACCTATGAGCTCGTCTTCTATACAGAAGTCGACCTATGAGCTCGTCTTCTATACAGAAGTCGATCTATATGGTCGTCTTTTATACAGAAATCGACATATGAAATCCTCTTTTATACAGAAGTCGACCTGTGAGCTAGTCTTCTATACAGAAGTCGACCTATGAGCTCGTCTTCTATACAGAAGTCGACCTATGAGCTCGTCTTCTATACAGAAGTCGACCTATGAGCTCGTCTTCTATACAGAAGTCGACCTATGAGCTCGTCTTCTATACAGAAGTCGATCTATGAGCTCGTCTTCTATACAGAAGTCGTTCTATGAGCTCGTCTTCTATACAGAAGTCGACCTATGAGCTCGTCTTCTAAACAGAAGTCGACCTATGAGCTCGTCTTCTAAACAGAAGTCGACCTATGAGCTCGTCTTCTATACAGAAGTCGACCTATGAGCTCGTCTTCTATACAGAAGTCGACCTAGACCTATGAGATCGTCTTCTATACAGAAGTCGACCTATGAGATCGTCTTCTATACAGAAGTCGACCTATGCGGTCGTCTTCTATACAGAAGTCGACCTATGCGGTCGTCTTCTATACAGAAGTCGACCTATGCGGTCGTCTTCTATACAGAAGTCGACCTATGAGGTCGTCTTCTATACAGAAGTCGACCTATGAGGTCGTCTTCTATACAGAAGTCGACCTATGAGGTCGTCTTCTATACAGAAGTCGACCTATGAGGTCGTCTTCTATACAGAAGTCGACCTATGAGGTCGTCTTCTATACAGAAGTCGACCTAGACCAATGAGATCGTCTTCTATACAGAAGTCGACCTATGAGGTCGTCTTCTATACAGAAGTCGACCTATGAGCTCGTCTTCTAAACAGAAGTCGACCTATGAGCTCGTCTTCTAAACAGAAGTCGACCTATGAGCTCGTCTTCTATACAGAAGTCGACCTATGAGCTCGTCTTCTATACAGAAGTCGACCTATGAGCTCGTCTTCTATACAGAAGTCGACCTATGAGCTCGTCTTCTATACAGAAGTCGACCTAGACCTATGAGATCGTCTTCTATACAGAAGTCGACCTATGCGGTCGTCTTCTATACAGAAGTCGACCTATGAGGTCGTCTTCTATACAGAAGTCGACCTATGAGGTCGTCTTCTATACAGAAGTCGACCTATGAGGTCGTCTTCTATACAGAAGTCGACCTATGAGGTCGTCTTCTATACAGAAGTCGACCTATGAGGTCGTCTTCTATACAGAAGTCGACCTATGAGGTCGTCTTCTATACAGAAGTCGATCTATGAGCTCGTCTTCTATACAGAAGTCGACCTATGAGCTCGTCTTCTAAACAGAAGTCGACCTATGAGCTCGTCTTCTAAACAGAAGTCGACCTATGAGCTCGTCTTCTATACAGAAGTCGACCTATGAGCTCGTCTTCTATACAGAAGTCGACCTATGAGCTCGTCTTCTAAACAGAAGTCGACCTATGAGCTCGTCTTCTAAACAGAAGTCGACCTATGAGCTCGTATTCTATACAGAAGTCGACCTATGAGCTCGTCTTCTATACAGAAGTCGACCTATGAGCTCGTCTTCTAAACAGAAGTCGACCTATGAGCTCGTCTTCTATACAGAAGTCGACCTATGAGCTCGTATTCTATACAGAAGTCGACCTATGAGCTCGTCTTCTATACAGAAGTCGACCTATGAGGTCGTCTTCTATACAGAAGTCGACCTAGACCAATGAGATCGTCTTCTATACAGAAGTCGACCTATGAGCTCGTCTTCTAAACAGAAGTCGACCTATGAGCTCGTATTCTATACAGAAGTCGACCTATGAGCTCGTCTTCTAAACAGAAGTCGACCTATGAGCTCGTCTTCTATACAGAAGTCGACCTATGAGCTCGTCTTCTATACAGAAGTCGACCTAGACCTATGAGATCGTCTTCTATACAGAAGTCGACCTATGCGGTCGTCTTCTATACAGAAGTCGACCTATGCGGTCGTCTTCTATACAGAAGTCGACCTATGCGGTCGTCTTCTATACAGAAGTCGACCTATGAGGTCGTCTTCTATACAGAAGTCGACCTATGAGGTCGTCTTCTATACAGAAGTCGACCTATGAGGTCGTCTTCTATACAGAAGTCGACCTAGACCAATGAGATCGTCTTCTATACAGAAGTCGACCTATGAGGTCGTCTTCTATACAGAAGTCGACCTATGAGCTCGTCTTCTAAACAGAAGTCGACCTATGAGCTCGTCTTCTAAACAGAAGTCGACCTATGAGCTCGTCTTCTATACAGAAGTCGACCTATGAGCTCGTCTTCTATACAGAAGTCGACCTATGAGCTCGTCTTCTATACAGAAGTCGACCTAGACCTATGAGATCGTCTTCTATACAGAAGTCGACCTATGCGGTCGTCTTCTATACAGAAGTCGACCTATGCGGTCGTCTTCTATACAGAAGTCGACCTATGAGGTCGTCTTCTATACAGAAGTCGACCTATGAGGTCGTCTTCTATACAGAAGTCGACCTATGAGGTCGTCTTCTATACAGAAGTCGATCTATGAGCTCGTCTTCTATACAGAAGTCGACCTATGAGCTCGTCTTCTAAACAGAAGTCGACCTATGAGCTCGTCTTCTAAACAGAAGTCGACCTATGAGCTCGTCTTCTAAACAGAAGTCGACCTATGAGCTCGTCTTCTAAACAGAAGTCGACCTATGAGCTCGTCTTCTATACAGAAGTCGACCTATGAGCTCGTATTCTATACAGAAGTCGACCTATGAGCTCGTCTTCTATACAGAAGTCGACCTATGAGCTCGTCTTCTAAACAGAAGTCGACCTATGAGCTCGTCTTCTATACAGAAGTCGACCTATGAGCTCGTATTCTATACAGAAGTCGACCTATGAGCTCGTCTTTTATACAGAAGTCGACCTATGAGCTCGTCTTCTATACAGAGGTCGACCTATGAGGTCGTCTTCTATACAGAAGTCGACCTATGAGGTCGTCTTTTTATACAGAAGTCAAACTATAAGGTCGTCATCTATACAGATGTCTTCTATACAGAAGTCGACTTATAGGGTCGTCCTTTATACAGTATTCGAAACCTGAGGTCGTTCCTGTACAAAAGTCCAACTCTAAGGAGGTCGTCTTATATTGAAAAAAATCGTCTTCTGTACAGAAGTATGCCTATAGGGTCGTACTCTATATAGCAGTCGACCTATGAAAATATTTTCGTGTTTTTGACCCACATTTAATTAAATTTGTTGTATTTTTGTTTTTGCATTTAAGAAATAAACTGCGCCACTGCTGCTGTGTGGTTTTGTCATTTCCTTTTTTATTATTATTATTGTTGTTCTTTACATATAAACTGTAATTACTTAGGCCTTGTACACACGCTGCGACTTTTGATGCATGCATCACCATTTTCGTACTTGTAGGGTTGCATTTTTTCGTAATATTGTAAGAAGTGTAACAAACAAGTACGATTTTACATACATGTTATGATTGTTGAATGCATGTAGGTATAAATTGTTAAACCAAAATTATTGAAACAGGTAAAAATACAAATGTAAATAACAAAATTTTTGGAAAAAACATTGTTAGGTAAAAATGTATTTTCCAACATTCGGGTTATGCTTGGTTTACTTTTACGAAATCCACTCGATTTCAACTGTCAATTCCATTGCTTAAACGTCAAATGAAATCCAATGGATTTCGGATGAGTTTTCATTTGACGTATACGCAAAGGAATTGACAGTTTAAACCGAGTGGATTTCGTAATGTAAACCAAGCATTATTCCATTCTACGAGATACAGGTAATAAAACTCCGACAATATGGGTGTTCACAGAATTATAATTATTGAAATTGAGCAACGAACGACGTCAATATTAATCCAATCGATTCAAAAAATTAAATTAATTAATTAATTTTAACATTCTAAATGGTATTAATAAATTAAATGATTAGTCATCAAATTTTACATTTCATACATTTCGTACATTTTCATTCCCTCCATCACTACTATTTTTTGCAACACCGCTAAAAAAAATGGTGATGCATGCATCAAAAGTCGCAGCGTGTGTACAAGGCCTTACATTTTGCCGCTGCATCAGCAGCACATTATCACATTTTCATTATCGTCGCCGTTGTATCTACCGGCAAATGATGATGATGACTGCATTGAGTTGACGCCAACTCACAAACTGTCTGACTAGCTTGCCGGCCTGTTGTTGTTGTCGTCGGTCTGTTTGCCATTTGACAGCCGGTTTGTTTGACATATTGGCGTTCTACTTGTTATATACATACATAGATATGGATGTACATTTGTATAGTTTTTTGTTCTTAGCGTCACTGTGACAAAGCGTGCGACACATATGTAAGCAAGTTTTGCTATTTTTATTTTGTGTTTTTTTTTTTCTAACGAAGTGGGTCATGAGGCATGCAATAATGATGGCAGCGAAAGAGTATGTAATCATTTCTGCTTAATTCAAATGCTAGCAGCAATTCGCATCGTAGTGCTCTGCCTGCCGCTTTGGTAGATTGTGCAGTAAATTCTGTTAACAGAACAGCTAACAGAATTTTAATTGACCATGTGTGTTGGATATGGGGTTTATTGAGTTAGTTAACTTGTTACAAGAGCAAAGCACTTAAAAACTATAAATAGGAAATCAACTTGGTGTTTTTGATGTTGCCTTTATTGAATATGATTTGGAAATCAATAATTAAATCGATATGCTGCCTCCTTTATTGTATTGAATGTGAAGCAAGTGATTTGGAAATCAATAATTAAAACACAATGATTTTAATTTTAATCTTATAGTAGGATGTGGTTCATACAATGGATACTCTTCCTATAGGATATACTTTGACCTTAAAGATCGACTTCTGTATAGGTCCTTGTCTTAGTATCATAGCTCCAAACATCGATTATTTACCGCTTTTTATTGTCAAATATTTTGTCCATGTCGTTGGTCCATATTTACATTAGGCAATTATCCTTGCGGCAATTGTCAGTTTGCCGGTGAGAGAAGGTGATGAGGGGGAAAGGGTTTCCATATGCCTCACCTCTCCCTCCATCAAACTGACAACTGCCGCAAGGAAATTTGTCTAATGTAAATATGGACTTAGTAGCTTCCTACTTAACAAATTTATTAATAATAATTAATTAATATACTTTTTTCTCTTCCACCCACCTCTCTCTCTAATAGATTTCTTTTCCTCATTGCCTGCTGCAACACCACAAATTTGCACACAATCATGTTTGATGGATACCGAAGAAGTTACAGTTCAGCAACAAACAGTAGCAGCGCCGCCACAACAGCAGCAACAGTTACATCAACAGCAGCAAATCGTCGATGAGGCAATGTATGAAAACAACAATAACAACATATATAACTTTAACAACAACAATGTTGAGAAATATGAACAAAGCATTTTACACCTGCAATTACAACATCAGCAACAACAACAACACCACCAACAATCTCAAATGCCAACACAACAACCTCCCACTCTACAGCAACAACAGCAGCAGCCACAAACACAAGAGCAACAACAACAACAACCTCATCAATATCACCATCATCATCAGCAACAACACTATCAAGGTCACTTGCATCGTGCTAATCGAGACGTTAGTCGTTGCATGCTATCTCACATGATTTAGTAGAGTTTCTTTTATTCATACATTATTTTTTGTTGTATAGTTTCTCTACTCTTCTTCTTCTCTTTGAGTGTGTGTGTGGGAGGTTTGGGGGAAGCGGGAGATCCCCCCAATTTGTACACAAAGCACAAAATGCAATATTTCACACCCTCTCTAATTTTATTAATAATATTATTATTTTTTTTAATTTTTAAAATTGCCACACTACTTGTTTTGGCTGCTTGCCCAATTTGTTTTTAGTTTTTAATTATTGTTTTTTTTTTATTAGTTTCCCGCCCCTGTAAGAAACACAGCACCATGTAAAGTTTAGTAGTACAAACAAAATATGAGTAATTGCCTTTGTTTTTGCAATAGGAAACGCTAATGTCGTGCTCTAACTAACTATGCACTAGCTGAAACTGCTCTAAATTGGAATTAATTCGGCCGGTATCTTTTAGAAAAGATCAAGGCCAGATGCCGATTAAAATATCTGAGGTAAACTTCTAAAGGAAATCTCTTTAGGATCTAGGGAAAATATCTGTAGAGAATCAACTTAGGTTGTATAGAAAATCTGCTAAGCAATATACATTTTTATAGAAAATCAGCTTAGCTTCTAATCAAATTTTCTATAGAAAAACAGCTAAATATGCAAATTTCTTATGGATAATCAGTTTAGGTTCTAAGCAAATTTTCTATAAAAAATCAGATCAGGTTCTAAGCAAATTTTCTACAGAAAATCAGCTTAGGTTCTGAGCAAATTTTCTGTAGAAAATCAGCACAGGTTCTGAGCAAATTTTGTATAGAAAAACAGCGCAGGTTCTGTGCAAATTTTCTATAGAAAATCCAGATCAGGTTCTGAGCAAATTTTCTATAGAAAATCAGCTCAGGTTCTGAGCAAATTTTCTATAGAAAATCAGCTCAGGTTCTGAGCAAATTTTCTATAGAAAATCAGCTCAGGTTCTGAGCAAATTTTCTATAGAAAATCAGCTCAGGTTCTGAGCAAATTTTCTATAGAAAATCAGCTCAGGTTCTGAGCAAATTTTCTATAGAAAATCAGCTCAGGTTCTGAGCAAATTTTCTATAGAAAATCAGCTCAGGTTCTGAGCAAATTTTCTATAGAAAATCAGCTCAGGTTCTGAGCAAATTTTCTATAGAAAATCAGCTCAGGTTCTGAGCAAATTTTCTATAGAAAATCAGCTCAGGTTCTGAGCAAATTTTCTATAGAAAATCAGCTCAGGTTCTGAGCCAATTTTCTATAGAAAATCAGCTCAGGTTCTGAGCCAATTTTCTATAGAAAATCAGCTCAGGTTCTGAGCAAATTTTCTATAGAAAATCAGCTCAGGTTCTGAGCAAATTTTCTATAGAAAATCAGCTCAGGTTCTGAGCAAATTTTCTATAGAAAATCAGCTCAGGTTCTGAGCAAATTTTCTATAGAAAATCAGCTCAGGTTCTGAGCAAATTTTCTATAGAAAATCAGCTCAGGTTCTGAGCAAATTTTCTATAGAAAATCAGCTCAGGTTCTGAGCAAATTTTCTATAGAAAATCAGCTCAGGTTCTGAGCAAATTTTCTATAGAAAATCAGCTCAGGTTCTGAGCAAATTTTCTATAGAAAATCAGCCAAATATTCTACAGAAAATCGGCTCGGGTTTTGAGGAAATTTTTCATAGAAAATTAGCTCAGGTTTGAGCAAATTTTCTATAGAAAATTTATAAGAAAAAGTCATCTCCTGAAGGTCATCTCCATTGACCTTTTCTATAGGAAAAGTCATCTTCGATAAACTTAAGGTCGTGTTATACACAGAAGTTGACCTGTAAAGTGGTCTTCTATACAGAAGTTGACCTATAAAGTCGTCTTATATACAGAAGTCCACCTGTGAGGTCTTTTTCTATACAGAAGTCCACCAATGAGGTCGTATTCTATACAGAAATCCACCTGTGAGGTCGTCTTCTATACAGAAGTCCACCTGTGAGGTCGTCTTCTATACAGAAGTCCACCTGTGAGGTCGTCTTCTATACAGAAGTCCACCTGTGAGGTCATCTTCTATACAAAAGTCGACCTGTGAGGTCGTCTTCTGTACAGAAGTCCACCTGTGAGGTCGTCTTCTGTACAGAAGTCCACCTGTGAGGTCGTCTTCTATACAGAAGTCCATCTGTGAGGGCGTCTTCTATACAGAAATCCACCTGTGAAGTCGTCTTCTATACAGAAGTCCACCTGTGAGGTCGTCTTCTATACAGAAGTCCACCTGTGAGGTCGTCTTCTATACAGAAGTCCACCTGTGAGGTCTTTTTCTATACAGAAGTCCACCAGTGAGGTCGTATTCTATACAGAAATCCACCTGTGAGGTCGTCTTCTATACAGAAGTCCACCTGTGAGGTCGTCTTCTATACAGAAGTCCACCTGTGAGGTCGTCTTCTATACAGAAGTCCACCTGTGAGGTCGTCTTCTATACAGAAGTCCACCTGTGAGGTCGTCTTCTATACAGAAGTCGACCTGTGAGGTTGTCTTCTATACAGAAGTCGACCTGTGAGGTCGTCTTTTATACAGAAGTCGACCTGTGAGGTCGTCTTCAATATAGAAGTCGACCTGTGAGGACATCTTTTATACAGATCTCGACCTGTGAGGTCGTCTTCTATACAGAAGTCGACCTGTGAGGTCGTCTTCTATACAGAAGTCCACCTGTGAGGTCGTCTTCTATACAGAAGTCCACCTGTGAGGTCGTCTTCTATACAGAAGTCCACCTGTGATGTCGTCTTCTAAACAAAATTCGACATGTGAGGTCGCCTTCTAAACAAAAGTTGACCTAACAGCTATTCTTCTATGCAGAAGTCAACCTATAAGTTTGTTTTCTATACCTGTAAGATCGTCTTCTATACAGAATTCCACCTGTGAGGTCGTCTTCTATACAGAAGTCCACCTGTGAGGTCGTCTTCTATACAGAAGTCGACCTGTGAGGTCGTCTTCTATGCAGAAGTAGACCTGTGAGGTCGTCTTCTATACAGAAGTCGACCTGTGAGGTCGTCTTCTATACAGAAGTCGACCTGTGAGGTCGTCTTCTATACAGAAGTCGACCTGTGAGGTCGTCTTCTATACAGAAGTCGACCTGTGAGGTCGTCTTCTATACAGAAGTCGACCTGTGAGGTCGTCTTCAATACAGAAGTCGACCTGTGAGGTCGTCTTCTATACAGAAGTCGACCTGTGAGGTCGTCTTCTATACAGAAGTCGACCTGTGAGGTCGTCTTCAATACAGAAGTTCACCTGTGAGGTCGTCTTCTATACACAAGTCGACCTGTGAGGTCGTCTTCTATACAGAAGTCCACCTGTGACGTCGTCTTCTATACACAAGTCCACCTGTGAGGTCGTCTTCTATACACAAGTCGACCTGTGAGGTCGTCTTCTATACAGAAGTGAGGTCGTCTTCTATACAGAAGTCCACCTGTGGGGTCGTATTCCATACAGAAGTTGAACTGTGAGGTCGTCTTCCATACAGAAGTCGACCTGTGAGGTCATCTTCTATACAGAAGTCGACCTGTGAGGTCGTCTTCTATACAGAAGTCCACCTGTGAGGTCATCTTCTAAAAAAAATTCGACTTGTGAGGTCGTCTTCTACACAGAAATCCACCTGTGAGGTCGTCTTCTATACAGAGGTCCACCTGTGAGGTCGTCTTCTATACAGAAGTCCACCTGTGAGGTCGTCTTCTATACAGAAGTCCACCTGTGAGGTCGTCTTCTATGCAGAAGTCCACCTGTGAGGTCGTCTTCTACACAGAAATCCACCTGTGAGGTCATCTTCTATGCAGAAGTCCACCTGTGAGGTCGTCTTCTATGCAGAAGTCCACCTGTGAGGTCGTCTTCTACACAGAAATCCACCTGTGAGGTCGTCTTCTATACAGAGGTCCACCTGTGAGGTCGTCTTCTATACAGAAGTCCACCTGTGAGGTCGTCTTCTATACAGAAGTCCACCTGTGAGGTCGTCTTCTATACAGAAATCCACCTGTGAGGTCATCTTCTATGCAGAAGTCCACCTGTGAGGTCGTCTTCTATGCAGAAGTCCACCTGTGAGGTCGTCTTCTATACAGAAGTCCACCTGTGAGGTTGTCTTCTATACAGAAGTCCACCTGTGTGGTTGTCTTCTATACAGCCTGCGAGGTCGTCTTCTATATAGAAGTGCACCTGTGAGGTCGTCTTCTATACAGAAGTCCACCTGTGAGGTCGTCTTCTATACAGAAGTCCACCTGTGAGGTCGTCTTCTATACTGAAGTCCACCTGTGAGGTCGTCTTCTATACAGAAATCCACCTGTGAGGTCGTCTTCCATACAGAAGTCCACCTGTGAGGTCGTCTTCTATACAGAAGTCCACCTGTGAGGTCGTCTTCTATACAGAACTCCACCTGTGAGGTCGTCTTCTATACACAAGTCCACCTGTGAGGTCGTCTTATATACACAAGTCCACCTGTGAGGTCGTCTTATATACAGAATTCCACCTGTGAGGTCGTCTTCTATACACAAGTCCACCTGTGAGGTCGTCTCCTATACACATGTCGACCTGTGAGGTAGTCTTCTATACAGAAGTCCACCTGTGAGGTAGTCTTCTATACAGAAGTCCACCTGTGAGGTCGTCTTCTATACAGAAGTCCACCTGTGAGGTCGTCTTCTATACAGAAGTCCACCTGTGAGGTCGTCTTCTATACAGAAGTCGACCTGTGAGGTCGTCTTCTATACACAAGGCGACCTGTGAGGTCGTCTTCTATACAAAAGTCCACCTGTGGGGTCGTCTTCTATACAGAAATCCACCTGTGAGGTCGTCTTCTATACACATGTCGACCTGTGAGGTAGTCTTCTATACAGAAGCTCACCTGTGAGGTCGTCTTCTATACAGAAGTCGACTTGTGAGGTCGTCTTCTATACAGAAGTCGACTTGTGAGGTCGTCTTCTATACAGAAGTCGACTTGTGAGGTCGTCTTCTATACAGAAGTCGACTTGTGAGGTCGTCTTCTATACAGAAGTCGACCTGTGAGGTCGTCTTCTATACAGAAGTCGACCTGTGAGGTCGTCTTCTATACAGAAGTCCACATGTGAGGTCGTCTTCTAAACAAAATTCGACATGTGAGGTCGTCTTCTATACAGAAGTCGACCTCTGTGTTCGTCTTCTATTCGAAAGTTGACGTCTAGCATACAGAAGTCGACCTATGACGTCGTGTTTTTTAATGAAGACGACCATACAGAGGACTTCTTTATAGAATACGCTGTGAAGTCGTCTTCTATACAATCGTTCCAAGAGGTCGTATACAGAAATCGATATTTGTCCTACCAATACATTGTCTTTTCTTAAAAGGCTCAGGAAATTTGTTCTTTAGAAAATTTGTTTAGTTTTTCACCATCTCATCTCCGAGGAACTTTTTTTTATAGAAAAAGTCAAATCCCTTGAACTTTTCTATAGAAAAAGAAGAACTTTCCTATAGAAAAAAGGCATGTCCCTTGAACATTTCTATAGGAAAAGTCATTTCCTATGGAAAAGTTCATGCGGAATGACTTCTTTTAGAGGACATGAATTTTCGTATAGAAAAGTTCATCGGAGACGACTTTTCCAATGAAAAGTTCATCGGGAATGACTTCTCCCATAGAAAAGATTATCGGAGATGACTTTTCATGAAAATAAGTTCTTGGGAGATTGACATATGATCGGCTATTAACGTTTTTTTTTTTGTTTTACATTAGTGACTTCATAGAGAATATTCCCTCACATTCCCTCCCAAACAGCTTCCTAAAAAAATTAAGTCATTTAAAAAAAAAAATGTGTATGTCATTAGACAGAGTGAATCACATTTGAAATAAGTCACGAAAAAAATTCCACTCGAAAGTGAATTGCAAAATTTATTAGAATATTCTGTTTAATTTATTTTTAGTAAAAAAAAAAAAACAAAAGTAAGCAAAAAACTTGCTGAAAATAAACTTGGCATTAAATTTTTTGGTGTAAATTTGCGTTGGCGTTCGTTAGTGATATATCTTCTAATGTTATATAGGTGCATATGTGTGTATAGAAATAAAATGAGTGTGTTTGTGTTTCTTATTTTCAGAATTATTCACATTTATTTCGTCCACGTCTGTGTGTTTGCTAATTTGACACATGCAATTTTTAAATTTATTGATTTCCTTCTTTTTTTTGCCTTTTTTTACAAAGTTTTATAAATATATATTTTTATAATTTGCTGGCAAATTATTTTTTGTATTTTATTTGCCCCCAATTTATTTTTGAAATGTACCTTATTTTTTAATGTATACAAAACTGTACTTAATATGGAATATTTTAATTTAATTATTTTTTTTTTGTTTAGCAAAATTAAAAAAAAAAAAAAAAACACGAAACATATAAATAAGCAATATATATTTTTTCTATAGTTTTTCATAAAATCTAAGTGCAAACTATTTTTTTTTTTGTAGTAATTAGTAATAGTAAACTACTACTATTGTATTACATAAAATGTAAACATATTCCTTTCTTTGTAATGAGAATTTAAAGAGAAAAAAACGAAAGATAATAACAATGTAATATAAATATGCAAACTTTTTTTCATCATATCAAATAAAGTTGAATAAATAAAATTAATTTTTGAAAAAAAAGCTTTGTAAGGAACCACTAATACCTATAACAAAAACAAAACTAGGAAGTATTATATCAAAATTGTCATGTTTAAAGGTGAATAGTTTGAAAATAAAATAATGAAATATAATCACAAAGTTTTGCTACTATACACAACAAATGGCAAGGGATCATAATTAGTATTTGGTTCGCATTATTGTTACATGCGGTTTCAAAAAAAAAGAAAAAAAAACGGAATAAGTTTTCTTGTTGGTTTTATTGAAAGAATATAGTAAAATGTGTCAAAAGGAGATATAATACCGACCTAACCTCAAATTTGTTAACTGAAATTCTTTCAAAAAAGGTTAACAGAGATGACGTTTCCTATAGAAAAGATCATCAGAGATGACATTTCCTATGGAAAAGATCATCAGAGATGACTTTTCTTATGGAAAAGAACATCGTAGATGACTTTTCTTATGGAAAAGATCATCGTAGATGACTTTTCTTATAGAAAAGATCATCGTATTCTTTGCCTCAGTTTCTGAGCAAATTTTCTATAGAAACTTCGGCACAGTTTCTGAACAAATTTTCTATAGAAACTACGGCTCAGTTTCTGATCAAATTTTCTATAGAAACATTGCTCACTTTCTGAGCAAATTTTCTATAGAAACTTTGCCTCAGTTTCTGAGCAAATTTTTTATAGAAACTTTGCTCACTTTCTGAGCAAATTTTCTATAAAAACTTTCCCTCAGTTTCTGAGCAAATTTTCTATAGAAACTTTGCCTCAGTTTCTGAGCAAATTTTCTATAGAAACTTTGCCTCAGTTTCTGAGCAAATTTTCTATAGAAACTTTGCCTCAGTTTCTGAGCAAATTTTCTATAGAAACTTTGCCTCAGTTTCTGAGCAAATTTTCTATACAAACTTTGCCTCAGTTTCTGTGCAAATTTTCTATAGAAACTTTGCCTCAGTTTCTGAGCAAATTTTCTATAGAAACTTTGCCTCAATTTCTGATCAAATTTTCTATAGAAACTTTGCCTCAATTTCTAACCAAATTTTCTATAGAAACTTTGCTTCACTTTCTGAGCAAATTTTCTATAGAAGCTTCGGCTCAGTTTCTGAGCAAATTTTCTATAGAAACTTTGCCTCAGTTTCTGAGCAAATTTTCTATAGAAACTTTGCCTCAGTTTCTGAGCAAATTTTCTATAGAAACTTTGCCTCAGTTTCTGAGCAAATTTTCTATAGAAACTTTGCCTCAGTTTCTGAGCAAATTTTCTATAGAAACTTTGCCTCAGTTTCTGAGCAAATTTTCTATAGAAACTTTGCCTCAGTTTCTGAGCAAATTTTCTATAGAAACTTTGCCTCAGTTTCTGAGCAAATTTTCTATAGAAACTTTGCCTCAGTTTCTGAGCAAATTTTCTATAGAAACTTTGCCTCAGTTTCTGAGCAAATTTTCTATAGAAACTTTGCCTCAGTTTCTGAGCAAATTTTCTATAGAAACTTTGCCTCAGTTTCTGAGCAAATTTTCTATAGAAACTTTGCCTCAGTTTCTGAGCAAATTTTCTATAGAAACTTTGCCTCAGTTTCTGAGCAAATTTTCTATAGAAACTTTGCCTCAGTTTCTGAGCAAATTTTCTATAGAAACTTTGCCTCAGTTTCTGAGCAAATTTTCTATAGAAACTTCGGCTCAGTTTCTGAGCAAATTTTCTATAGAAACTTCGGCTCAGTTTCTGATCAAATTTTCTATAGAAACTTCGGCTCAGTTTCTGATCAAATTTTCTATAGAAACTTCGGCTCAGTTTCTGAGCAAATTTTCTATAGAAACTTCGGCTCAGTTTCTGAGCAAATTTTCTATAGAAACTTCGGCTCAGTTTCTGAGCAAATTTTCTATAGAAACTTCGGCTCAGTTTCTGAGCAAATTTTCTATAGAAACTTCGGCTCAGTTTCTGAGCAAATTTTCTATAGAAACTTCGGCTCAGTTTCTGATCAAATTTTCTATAGAAACTTTGCCTCAGTTTCTGATCAAATTTTCTATAGAAACTTTGCCTCAGTTTCTGATCAAATTTTCTATAGAAACTTTGCCTCAGTTTCTGAGCAAATTTTCTATAGAAACTTTGCCTCAGTTTCTGAGCAAATTTTCTATAGAAACTTTGCCTCAGTTTCTGAGCAAATTTTCTATAGAAACTTTGCCTCAGTTTCTGAGCAAATTTTCTATAGAAACTTTGCCTCAGTTTCTGAGCAAATTTTCTATAGAAACTTTGCCTCAGTTTCTGAGCAAATTTTCTATAGAAACTTTGCCTCAGTTTCTGAGCAAATTTTCTATAGAAACTTTGCCTCAGTTTCTGAGCAAATTTTCTATAGAAACTTTGCCTCAGTTTCTGAGCAAATTTTCTATAGAAACTTTGCCTCAGTTTCTGAGCAAATTTTCTATAGAAACTTTGCCTCAGTTTCTGAGCAAATTTTCTATAGAAACTTTGTCTCAGTTTCTGAGCAAATTTTCACTTTCTGAGCAAATTTTCTATAGAAACTTTGCTCACTTTCTGAGCAAATTTTCTATAGAAACTTTGCTCACTTTCTGAGCAAATTTTCTATAGAAACTTTGCTCACTTTCTGAGCAAATTTTCTATAGAAACTTTGCTCACTTTCTGAGCAAATTTTCTATAGAAACTTTGCTCACTTTCTGAGCAAATTTTCTATAGAAACTTTGCTCACTTTCTGAGCAAATTTTCTATAGAAACTTTGCTCACTTTCTGAGCAAATTTTCTATAGAAACTTTGCTCACTTTCTGAGCAAATTTTCTATAGAAACTTTGCTCACTTTCTGAGCAAATTTTCTATAGAAACTTTGCTCACTTTCTGAGCAAATTTTCTATAGAAACTTTGCTCACTTTCTGAGCAAATTTTCTATAGAAACTTTGCTCACTTTCTGAGCAAATTTTCTATAGAAACTTTGCTCACTTTCTGAGCAAATTTTCTATAGAAACTTTGCTCACTTTCTGAGCAAATTTTCTATAGAAACTTTGCTCACTTTCTGAGCAAATTTTCTATAGAAACTTTGCTCACTTTCTGAGCAAATTTTCTATAGAAACTTTGCTCACTTTCTGAGCAAATTTTCTATAGAAACTTTGCTCACTTTCTGAGCAAATTTTCTATAGAAACTTGACTCAGTTTCAAAGCAAATTTTGTATAGAAACTTTGGCTCAGTTTAGGACCAAATTTTCTATAGAAACTTTGCCTCAGTTTCTGAGCAAATTTTCTATAGAAACTTTGCCTCAGTTTCTGAGCAAATTTTCTATAGAAACTTTGCCTCAGTTTCTGAGCAAATTTTCTATAGAAACTTTGCCTCAGTTTCTGAGCAAATTTTCTATAGAAACTTTGCCTCAGTTTCTGAGCAAATTTTCTATAGAAACTTTGCCTCAGTTTCTGAGCAAATTTTCTATAGAAAGTTTGCCTCAGTTTCTGAGCAAATTTTCTATAGAAACTTGGCTCAGTTTTTGAGTAAATATCCAAAAGCTTGGCTCAGTTTCTCAGCAAATTTTCTAAAGAAAATCCTATTCAATTTATCCCATATAAATTCTCCCTAACTAGAATTGTTTTTTCAGTAGTGTTTATTGTTTCATTCCTCCTTTTTTCTCTCTTTCATCTATCTTTTAAACTAACAATTCACTCAAGCTTTTTTACTTTGTTCTAAAAAAATATATTTTATTTGATTCGTTTTTGTTTTCTTTTTCTTTTCTTTAATTTTTACAGAAGGCATGATCATTATTACCCCAAAAATATGCCAACAAGAAAACCGGCAACACGACCATGACCGATACAATAAACAATTCATTTATTCTCAAAACCATAACTCCCATAAAAGAGCTGTTGTAGAATATGAACAAAAAATGCAAACTATGCAAAATTTAATACAACAGAATTTTGAAGATGAAATTGATGATGCAACATTATTTGAGCAACTGCATGGCGGTTGTTTGCATCATTTTTGCCAAATACCACCACAAAGAAACACAACAAGAAAAAATATTCAAACACAATTTGAAGTCAATAAGAAAATGATGACGTTAGTTGATAAGGATTTAGTTAGTATGGAAGAATTTTGAACATGAAGACCAAAAGAAGGAAGAAGCTCAATTTTCAAAAATATTATTTTGAAATTTGAAATAAACATATCTCCAATAAGTTGATACTTGTTTTTACTAAAGCTTTTCACTCTATGTAATATTTAATTTAGAAAATTGAATTCAACCACCAGCTTACTTATATGTATAACAATAACAAACAACTTGTACCTTTTTTTTAAATAATTTATGGCATAAATTAGTTATAAATATTTTTTTGTAAATTAATGCTTTAAATTTACGAATATTTTTCTCTCTCTCTCTTTCACAACACCGAACACAAAGTACAATATGCAATTTCAATTTAAGTTTTGTAAATGAATTTTATGTTTTAAGTATTTTTATTTAAAAATTTGGAAATAAAGAAAAAATATGTGAATTATAAGAAAAACGGCTTATTTATTTAATGGCTATTTTGTAAAATGTGTAAATATTTTAATATTTCTCAATTATTTAGAATTTTTTGGAACTTCAATTTTTCACTGGTATATTCAAGTAAGTAATGCCTAACAATTTTTCTACAATGAAGTATAATTTATAATGCAATTTTTACCATCTTTTGTAGGTCGTTTTGTCACCCATGCCGTATAAAATCTAACCTGTTACAGACATTTTAATATCTTATTAATTGGAAGGAAGGGTAAGAAATGTGCACGTTCCCTAGAATTTATAGAACATTTGTTTCAACCACAAAAAATGATTATAAAAGGTCAATAGGTTTGCATAACATAAATACTTTCATGTATGTTTACCCATTCCTATTTTTCCTGCCCAATGATATACAATCGAACTTCTTTATAGAAAATGCCTCTATTACGAATCACATTAAAACAAATCTCAATACTCACACAAACAACTCAATCATGAATATCAACTCCCCGTGAGTTTTCTCACCTTCCCCCTTAAATTGAAACGGCAGAAAGACAAAACTCACGGTGAGTTGACATTCATGATTACCCTGAAAATGTTATATTTATACGTTTATTGTTCCCAGCAGCTACGTTATGCTGAAGTTCGACTGTATTTCTTAAGAATACATTCACACTATGGCTAATTACAACGATAATCTACGCTATTTTTGTTTATTTGACGTAAAATGTAGAAAAACAATTGTCAAATAAGCCCAAATAGAACATTTACCACTGTCATAACAATAAGACCTAGTATAAACGCATTCACACATTATGTAGTTTCTGTTAACTCTACCATCAAAATTAACTGCATACTTTTAGGCGTTTTTTATTGTAGACTATATTACGAAACACAACTATAGACTCGTGGATTTTTAAAAATATTTTTAGGGTAGTTACAAAGGCTCGTGGATTTTTAAAAATATTTTTAGCGTATTTACAAAGGCTCGTGGATTTTTAAAAATATTTTAAGGGTACTTACAAAGGCTCGTGGATTTTTAAAAATATATTTAGGGTACTTACAAAGGCTCGTGGATTTTTAAAAATATTTTTAGGGTACTTGCAAAGGCTCGTGGATTTTTAAAAATATTTTTAGGGTACCTACAAAGGCTCGTGGATTTTTAAAAATATTTTTAGGGTACCTACAAAGGCTCGTGGATTTTTAAAAATATTTTTAGGGTACCTACAAAGGCTCGTGGATTTTTAAAAATATTTTTAGGGTACCTACAAAGGCTCGTGGATTTTTAAAAATATTTTTAGGGTACCTACAAAGGCTCGTGGATTTTTAAAAATATTTTTAGGGTACCTACAAAGGCTCGTGGATTTTTAAAAATATTTTTAGGGTACCTACAAAGGCTCGTGGATTTTTAAAAATATTTTTAGGGTACCTACAAAGGCTCGTGGATTTTTAAAAATATTTTTAGGGTACCTACAAAGGCTCGTGGATTTTTAAAAATATTTTTAGGGTACCTACAAAGGCTCGTGGATTTTTAAAAATATTTTTAGGGTACCTACAAAGGCTCGTGGATTTTTAAAAATATTTTTAGGGTACCTACAAAGGCTCGTGGATTTTTAAAAATATTTTTAGGGTACCTACAAAGGCTCGTGGATTTTTAAAAATATTTTTAGGGTACCTACAAAGGCTCGTGGATTTTTAAAAATATTTTTAGGGTACCTACAAAGGCTCGTGGATTTTTAAAAATATTTTTAGGGTACCTACAAAGGCTCGTGGATTTTTAAAAATATTTTTAGGGTACCTACAAAGGCTCGTGGATTTTTAAAAATATTTTTAGGGTACCTACAAAGGCTCGTGGATTTTTAAAAATATTTTTAGGGTACATACAAAGGCTCGTGGATTTTTAAAAATATTTTTAGGGTACCTACAAAGGCTCGTGGATTTTTAAAAATATTTTTAGGGTACATACAAAGGCTCGTGGATTTTTAAAAATATTTTTAGGGTACCTACAAAGGCTCGTGGATTTTTAAAAATATTTTTAGGGTACCTACAAAGGCTCGTGGATTTTTAAAAATATTTTTAGGGTACCTACAAAGGCTCGTGGATTTTTAAAAATATTTTTAGGGTACCTACAAAGGCTCGTGGATTTTTAAAAATATTTTTAGGGTACCTAAAAAGGCTCGTGGATTTTTAAAAATATTTTTAGGGTACCTACAAAGGCTCGTGGATTTTTAAAAATATTTTTAGGGTACCTACAAAGGCTCGTGGATTTTTAAAAATATTTTTAGGGTACCTACAAAGGCTCGTGGATTTTTAAAAATATTTTTAGGGTACCTACAAAGGCTCGTGGATTTTTAAAAATATTTTTAGGGTACCTACAAAGGCTCGTGGATTTTTAAAAATATTTTTAGGGTACCTACAAAGGCTCGTGGATTTTTAAAAATATTTTTAGGGTACCTACAAAGGCTCGTGGATTTTTAAAAATATTTTTAGGGTACCTACAAAGGCTCGTGGATTTTTAAAAATATTTTTAGGGTACCTACAAAGGCTCGTGGATTTTTAAAAATATTTTTAGGGTACCTACAAAGGCTCGTGGATTTTTAAAAATATTTTTAGGGTACCTACAAAGGCTCGTGGATTTTTAAAAATATTTTTAGGGTACCTACAAAGGCTCGTGGATTTTTAAAAATATTTTTAGGGTACCTACAAAGGCTCGTGGATTTTTAAAAATATTTTTAGGGTACCTACAAAGGCTCGTGGATTTTTAAAAATATTTTTAGGGTACCTACAAAGGCTCGTGGATTTTTAAAAATATTTTTAGGGTACCTACAAAGGCTCGTGGATTTTTAAAAATATTTTTAGGGTACCTACAAAGGCTCGTGGATTTTTAAAAATATTTTTAGGGTACCTACAAAGGCTCGTGGATTTTTAAAAATATTTTTAGGGTACCTACAAAGGCTCGTGGATTTTTAAAAATTATTTTATTGTACCTACAAAGGCTCGTGGATTTTTAAAAATATTTTTAGGGTACCTACAAAGGCTCGTGGATTTTTAAAAATATTTTTAGCGTACCTACAAAGGCTCGTGGATTTTTAAAAATATTTTTTAGGGTACCTACAAAGGCTCGTGGATTTTTAAAAATATTTTTAGGGTACCTACAAAGGCTCGTGGATTTTTAAAAATATTTTTAGGGTACCTACAAAGGCTCGTGGATTTTTAAAAATATTTTTAGGGTACCTACAAAGGCTCGTGGATTTTTAAAAATATTTTAGGGTACCTACAAAGGCTCGTGGATTTTTAAAAATATTTTAGGGTACCTACAAAGGCTCGTGGATTTTTAAAAATATTTTTAGGGTACCTACAAAGGCTCGTGGATTTTTAAAAATATTTTTAGGGTACTTACAAAGGCTCGTGGATTTTTAAAAATATTTTTAGGGTACTTACAAAGGCTCGTGGATTTTTAAAAATATTTTTAGGGTACTTACAAAGGCTCGTGGATTTTTAAAAATATTTTTAGGGTACTTACAAAGGCTCGTGGATTTTTAAAAATATTTTTAGGGTACTTACAAAGGCTCGTGGATTTTTAAAAATATTTTTAGGGTACTTACAAAGGCTCGTGGATTTTTAAAAATATTTTTAGGGTACTTACAAAGGCTCGTGGATTTTTAAAAATATTTTTAGGGTACTTACAAAGGCTCGTGGATTTTTAAAAATATTTTTAGGGTACTTACAAAGGCTCGTGTATTTTTAAAAATATTTTTAGGGTACTTACAAAGGCTCGTGGATTTTTAAAAATATTTTTAGTGTACTTACAAAGGCTCGTGGATTTTTAAAAATATTTTTTTAAGGTTCCTACAAAGGCTCGTGGATTTTTAAAAATATTTTTAGGGTTCCTACAAAGGCTAGTGGATTTTTAACAATATTTTTAGGGTACCTACAAAGGCTCGTGGATTTTTAAAAATATTTTTAGGGTTCCTACAAAGGCTCGTGGATTTTTAAAAATATTTTTAGGGTACTTACAAAGGCTCGTGGATTTTTAAAAATATTTTTAGGGTACTTACAAAGGCTCGTGGATTTTTAACAATATTTTTAGGGTACTTACAAAGGCTCGTGGATTTTTAAAAGTGTTTTCTATAGTCCCTTTCTGAAAGTAAGGCTGCTTTTATAGTTCCTTTCTGAAGTTACAGTATGATAAAGATCCCCTTATGTGTGCCAAAGAAAAGGTTTATTTAGTTTTTTAGATATTTTTATTTTTCTTTCTCTTTTCAAACATAAATAACAATTATAACTGAGCTGGGTGTGATTTATTGATAATACACATGGAGAGTAAAGTTTTATTAAATATAATAATTGTTTGTATATTTTTGTTGTTGTTTAAATGAAATAATGTATTTGTATATGTATATATTTCATATGTATTTTTTGTATGTATACACTGCCGCTCACTTGAATAGAACCCCCCTGCAAAATTTTATTCAACCTTCATTTTTTTCCGAATTATACAAGATATGAAGTTTTTAAGTTTTATTATATTTAGCTTCATGTGTTTGGAGTAAACTTAGTCATTCATTTCCATTCAAATCCAATTTATATAAAAATTATACAAGAAAAACAAAATAAAGTCAAAAATTGGAGTAAAAAATTTGGCTCATTTGAATAGAACCCCCCCTTTAAAATTTGCGAATACAGAAAGATTGTATTAGAATATCGATGCATATCTACTCTATATTGAAAACGAAGTACTTTCAGTACTATTCAGTAAAAGGATATCCCTCCTGATTAAAGATACACCCGTTTATCCTGCTTTGGTAAGGATTCTTTAAATACTCAGGTGTAATGCCATACAAAGCTTGCTTTTTTCTGTCAACAAGTTTATTTTTGTAAGCGTACTGTCTCCTAGAGTCGTATATTTTACGCTTAAGTCATTCCCATACAGTTTAGAGAACATTTACCACTGCAGAATATGGTGGCCCCTCCAGGATATCCGCATTTCTATTCAAATATTTAAGTTTTGATGACTCGAAGTGTACAAAAGTTTATAAAATCGTTATGAAATTGCCACTCGGGATATCCGAAAATGTTTCTCAATGCTGGAAATACCTGTTTTAGAACTCCTTTGTAAATTGTCGTGCGCATTTAGGGTGAAAGAAATTGACGCCCAAGTCCTTCATAATTATTAGGGACTCTCCTCATTAAGTAAACAATTGCATAACTCTATAACTATTATTTTCACTTCTATTGAATGGAAGACCATCTTCTAAATTGTTTCTGTAACGATGAATGTGTTTTTATTGTGCTGGAACGCATTACTAATTATCAAGGACTTGGGCGTCAATTTAGTTCACCCTAAATGCGCACGACAACTTATAAAGGAGTTCTAAAACAGGGATTTCCAGTATTGAGAAACATTTTCAGATATCCCGGGTGGCAATTTCATCACGATTTTATAAACTTTTGTACACTTCGAGTCATCAAAACTTAAAGATTTGAATAGAAATGCGGATATCCTGGAGGGGCCACCATATTCTACAGTGGTAAATGTTCTCTAAACTGTATGGGAATGACTAAAGCGTAAAATATACGACTGTAGGAGACAGTACGCTTCCAAGAATAAACTTGTTGACAGAAAAAAGCAAGCTTTGTATGGCATTACACCTGAGTATTTAAAGAATCCTTACCAAAGCAGGATAAACGGGTGTATCCTTAATCAGGAGGGATATCTTTTTACTGAATAGTACTGAAAGTACTTCGTTTTCAATATAGAGTAAATATGCATTGATATTCTAATACAATCTTTCTGTATTCACAAATTTTAAAGGGGGGGTTCTATTCAAATGAGCCAAATTTTTTACTCCAATTTTTGACTTTATTTTGTTTTTCTTGTATAATTTTTATATAAATTGGATTTGAATGCAAATGAATAACTAAGTTTACTCCAAATACATGAAGCTAAATATAATAAAAGTTAAAAACTTCATATCTTGTATAAATCGGAAAAAATGGAGGTTGAATAAAATTTTGCAGGGGGGTTCTATTCAAGTGAGCGGCAGTGTATGTATTTACACGACACTAATATGCACGTTTTATATAGTTTGCATCGAACCATTACAATACTAATAGAGCAATATTTGCTTAAATGACCCAAATCCGTTGTAGTGTACCTTCGATAACTTTCTACTCCTTCCCTTCTTCCTCCATCTTCACTCTCCTTCCCAAGTCTACTGAATTTGTTCCCCCTTTGATTTCTTTCTTCCAATAAATCTATGACAAATGGCAATCGAAGAACCACCTCCACCACAACTTTGTTTATTTCCAGTTTCTTCCAAATCACCGGAGGTAGCCTGCTGGCCACCGGCAGAACTTAATATGGAATAATTTGCATTTTCTCCACCATCCTGACGGCTGTGATGTATGCCATAACCGAAATACATGAGCATACCCAAAGATACCCAAATAAAGAATCGCAACCAGGTTACAAAACTCAAATGGACCATCAGCGCAATATTGGCAAATATACTAAGGGCTGGAAACAGCGGTACCAAAGGGACCTTAAATGTCAAACCTTGGGTATTTTGGGTATAGGCCCCAATTAAAGTGATACAAGCCAGGGCAAAGAATAGAATGAAGCCATTAAACAGAAACGACCAATATGAAGAATCATTAACCTCCCCGGCTGCCTCCGTTACGGACCAATACATCTTCAACTGGAAACAAATGCCAAAGGTGAAAATACAATACAACATAACACAGGTGGAGACAACACGTTCCGCTTCAAAAGAGCCCACCAAGGGTTCCAGCCATTTATATTTTGCCTTCAAATATACAGCAGATGTGCGACCAATCAACTCTCCCGTTTGAGATATGGTATCTGCACTAGAATCCTCTGACAAGCTATCTGCTTCATAATCCAAATTTTCACTTTCCGAGGAGTCGGGAGCATAAATTAAACTTTCCGGTTTAAGAGGGCGATAACGCAAAACTATTACACTTGCGGCCACAATGGTATAGGCCAAGAGGGTCCCAATGGACATAAACTCCACCAGATGTTTGAGATCAAAAACTAAAGCCAACAGGGCACTAAAGATTCCAGAGGCTAGAAGATTTAATACCGGAACTTGGGTCATTGAATTAACACGACCAAAACAACTGAATATCAGGCCATCGCAGGCCATGGCATAGAGGCAACGGGGAAGAGCAAAAAGGGAACCCAGTAGGGTGGTGGTCATGCCACACAATGCTCCTATGGTTATAATGATCCTGGCCCAAGGCAAACCCAATTGACCAAAAGCTTCAGGCAATGAGGCTGAGGGATTTATTTCATCTGTGGGTATCATAAGGGTAAGGGCAGCACTAACCAAAATATAACCCGCCGACACTGCACTCAAAGATACCAAAGTTGCAATGGGCACCGAGGTTGCAGGATTCTTGGCCTCCTCTGCAGAAGTGGCAATGGAATCAAACCCCACAAAAGCATAAAAGCAAGTGGCTGCCCCGGCAATTACTCCAGCAAAACCATAAGGCAAGAAACCACCATCTGCTTTGAACCAATTCTGGACATCGGCGTACCAAAAACCCACACAAATAACAAGCAACATTACAGCAATATTAATTAAAGTCAGGATGTTATTGATGGCGGCGGTAATTTTAACTCCCAATGCCATTGCCAAGGCATAGATGAGACATATCAAGCAAGCCAAAACGTCGGGATATTGGGCCAACAGATCAGTGTCATAGTGGGCCTCACCTCCGATTAATCCCAGGGTTGTGTTTTTAATCCATCCTCCCAATAGACTGTCGACATAACCACTCCAAGCCCTCGACACAGAGGCGGCGCCCAACATGTGCTCCAAACAAATATTCCAACCAATGATGAAAGCCCAAAATTCTCCCACCGCAATGTAGGTGTAAGCATAAGCCGCTCCTGCCTTGGGTACACGGGTGCCGAATTCCGCATAGCATATGGCAGCCAATATGGAAACTAAACCAGCCAAGAAAAACGAGAAGATAATGCCGGGACCAGCTATGTCTTTGGCTACGGTACCGGTAAGTACATAAATACCAGCTCCAACCATGTGTCCGATTCCTAGAAGAAAAATAACTCATTATTAAAAATCTAATGCAATAATCTCTTTTGCAGTTCTTCTTACCCAACAAAGTAATGTCCATTGTGGAAAGACAACGCTTCAATACATCTTGGGAACGCCCACCATCATTTGGCAAAGACTTTTTACGATTCATTTTCTCACATATGCTGGACAGCACATGGGCCAATATGACCCCACCTCGTTTCCTGGTCATTGTCTTGGCCTTTTTTTTTTAATACCTGGAGACCTGGAGGTAAGTTTGAGCAGCTTCAGTTAACGAATTTTCATTTATGTCCTTCTTTTTTGTTGTGTTTAAGAATCTGGAAAAAATACAGTAAAAACACTTGTTATACGAGGATATTTGTTGGTTATATGAGCCAATCCATGTCACAAGGAACAGATAAGATAAGAGGTAAGGAACTTAATCAGAGACATAATTTAAGTTAGCGCCTTACATAAGTTAGGCCTTTCTTTCAGAAAGGTCCAAAGAAACTCCATTTCTTTCAGTAAGGGTCCAAGGGAACTCCCTTTCATTCATTAAGGGTCCAAAAATACACATTCATCCAGTAAGGGTCCAAAGAAACGCCCTTTCTTTTAGAAAGAGTCTATAGAAGCACACTTTCTTTCACAAGGGGTCCACAGGAGCACCTTTTATTTCAGGATCACCCTTTCTTTCATAAAAGGTCGATAGGAACACCCTTTCTCTCCGTAAAGGTCAGTAGAAACACCCTTTCTTTCTGAAAGGGTCCAAAGAAACTCACTTTCTGCCAGAAAAGGTTCAAAGAAACTCCCTTTCTTTTAGAAAGAGTCCAATGAAACTCCTTTTCTTTCAGAAACACCCTTTCTTCAGTAAGGGGTCCAAAAATGCCCTTTCAGTAAAGGTTTTCTTTGTTTTTCATTCAGAAAGGAGCACCATTTCTTTCAAAAAGGGCCTATAGCAACACTCTTTCTTTCAGAAAGTGTATGAAGAACCACCCTATTTTCAGAAAGGGTCTACAGAAGCAGAAAAGGAATATAGAAGCACACTTTCTTTCAGAAAGGGTCTGATTTGGATATCATTCTACAATTGGGACAATTTGAGCTAAGCTGTGGTCGATAGCACTGGAGGATTGCTAAGGTCACAATAATATTTTTTTTGGCAAGAACGGGAGAGCTTGAAGCAAGCGGTCCCAAGAATATTTATTCGAAAATCACCAAAGGAAGCACGAATATGACAAATTAATTCGCACGAACTAGCCGCATCTTTTGGGGACTCAGAAATAAACTCTGTCACTAGAGAAGTGAAAGAAAGGAACCATGATATCGGTACCAGTTCAGGTTGAAAGTCTTTGAAAAAGCGTCAAGTCCATAAAAGGGAGGAGTCACCGAGTGTTCAAATGAGTGATACTTACATTTTATGAAAAGGTGAAAATCAGCAGATACTTTAAAGACCAGATGACTGTGAAGTCGCCGATAAAAGAGATTCACTTCGTCTAACAATAGAAGGAGACTGCCCTCAGAATTCTTTAACTGAAGAAATTAATACGCCTCAATTCCATAAAAAAGAGGGAACTCCGAGATTTTCTGAGATGGCCAAAAAAAATCCGTAGAACGAAAGGCTGTAAAGCCGCTGACAATATAGAACTTCATTCCGTCCAATACCAGGAGCTGGTTGTCTTTTGAATTTTGATACAGAAGGCGGCGATACCACTTGAGGTCTAAGCAATTAAAACACCTCAAACCCATAAAAAGGAGGAGACATCCAGCCTAAAAGGAACAGATCCTTTGAAGGAACAAATCGTCGAGAAAATATCTTCATTCCGAACACTAGAGAAAAGGAAGAAATTACAAGGGCCGGCAAAGTTCCCCGGCTATATAGTCATTGATACAATATGAGGTTAAAAAAAATTAAACATCACTTTTTCTGAGACTGCGGAAAAGAACTCACTATAAAAACACGGTGAAGCTGTTACGGTGTCTGCTAACAGAATGTGGCTGTCCATCACTAGAGATGATATTTACCGGGTATTTACCCGGTAAATACCCACACGGTGGGTAAATACCCATTTGTGGGTATTTATTTGGGTATTTACTATATTGAATGGCAATACAACATTTTACACCCTATTCCTGGGTTTTTGTTGTAAATTCGTTTCAAAATGGATAGTTTTACAATACTTTAAACTAGTGGGTAAATACTTGGGTAAATACCCGAGTTTTTACCCAAGTCTTGGGTAAAAACTCATTAACTGCCGAACCACTTGACGTAGGCTGACAAAATTTGGCTTACATCTTTCTTATGTCAACAGAACTTCTGGTACTGAACATGGGGTCTCTGGGTCCATGTTTTGATATAGCCCCCATATATCCGTACCTCCCGATTTAAGGTATTTTTTACCTATTAGCCTCATTGTACAATCATATTGGCTGATATTTGGCATAGTGAGTTCTCAATATGTAGAAAATACCCTTGCAAAAACTTGTCACCATAGGTCCACGTTTTCTAATAGCCCCCATATAGCCGTACCTCCCGATTTAAGGTATTTTTCATCTATTATCACATTTTACAACCAAATTGGCTGTAATTTGGCACAGTGAGTCCTCAAGGAGTATAATATATCCTTGCACATATTTGTCAACGTAGGTCCACTTTTCCTGTAGCCCCCATATAAGGGTATCCCGATTTCGAGTATTTACCCAAAAGTGGGTAAAAACTCATTAACTGTCGAACCACTTGACGTTGGCTGACAAAATTTGGCTCAAAACCTTCTTATATCAATAGTAATAAAGGTATTGAAAATGGAGTCCCTGGGTCCATGTTTTGATATAGCCCCCATATAGCCGTACCTCCCAATTTAAGGTATTTTTAACTACTAGCCACATTTTACAATCATACTGACTGTAATTTGGTACAGTGAGTTCCCAATATTTATAAAATATCCTTGCAAAAAATTGTCGACGTATGTCCACGTTTTCTTGTAGCCCCAATATGGGTTTCTGAAATCGGGAGGCTATATCAAAAAGTGGCTATATCAATATCCTTATATGGCGGCTGCAAGAAAGTGTGGACCTACGTTGACAAATATGTGCAAGGATATATTATACTCCTTGAGGACTCACTGTGCCAAATTACAGCCAAGTTGGTTGTAAAATTTGGCTAATAGATTAAAAATACCTTAAATCGGGAGGTACGGCTATATGGGGGCTATATCAAAACATGGACCCAGAGACCCCATGTTCAGTACCAAAAGTTCTTTTGGCATAAGTAAGATTTATGCCAAGTTTTGTCAGCCTACGTCAAGTGGTTCGGCAGTTAAAGAGTTTTTACCCAACATTTGGGTAAATACTCGAAATCGGGGTACCCTTATATGGGGGCTATTAGAAAACGTGGACCTATGTTGACAAGTTTTTGCAAGGGTATTTTCTACATATTGAGAACTCACTATGCCAAATTTTAGCCAATATGATTGTACAAAGAGGCTAATAGGTAAAAAATACCTTAAATCGGGAGGTACGGATATATGGGGGCTATATCAAAACATGGACCCAGAGACCCTATGTTCAGTACCAAAGGTTCTTTTGGCATAAGTAAGATTTATGCCAAGTTTTGTCAGCCTACGTCAAGTGGTTCGGCAGTTAAAGAGTTTTTACCCAACATTTGGGTAAATACTCGAAATCGGGGTACCCTTATATGGGGGCTATTAGAAAACGTGGACCTATGTTGAACAATTTTTGCAAGGATATTTTCGACATATTGAGAACTCATTGTGCCAAATTTCAGCCACTATGATTGTACAATAAGGCAAATAGACAAAAAATACCTTAAATCGGGAGGTACGGTTATATGGGGGCTATATCAAAACATGGACCCAGAGACCCCATTTTCAATGCTAGATATTCTCTTGACATAAGTAAGATATTAGCCAAATTTTGTCAGCCTACGTCAAGTGGTTCGGCAGTTAATGAGTTTTTACCCAACACTTGGGTAAATACTCGGGTATTTACCCAAGTATTTACCCACTTGTTTAAAGTATTGTAAAACTATCCATTTGGAATCGATTTCATAGCCTAAACCCAGAAATAGGGTCTAAGATGTTGTATTAGCGATTCAATATAGTAGATACCCAAATAAATACCCACAAATGGGTATTTACCCGGTATTTACCCAATTTATCGGGTATTTACCCATTGGGTATTTACCCACTGTCCATCTCTATCCATCACAATTGTTAGATAGGTGACAAAGAAATCCTGAACATAAAATTGCAGCCTGGCAGCGACTGCTTTTGCTGAGCCGTTTGAAGTCATTGTTATATTCTTGCAAAAAAATATATCCAATAAATGTTTAACAATTTTGGCCTTATTTTAGAAAAAATACTAAAAAAAACAAGTAAAAAAGTATCAGTCGGCTATGCCGACAGAGATATACCCTCAGCCGCCTGTGTGGATTGAAATACTTTTTTCCCAAAAAAAATCTTATGTATTTAGGAGGGTTTTCAAAAGTATGGATAGGATTAAAGCTCAAAAATTTGTGGGGATATCGATAGATAGGGAATTTCTTAATAACACTAGCCTACGAAAAACATAATATCGCTGTAAACAGGGCCACTAGGAAAACCTTCGGTAAAAATGTCCAAAGCATCCTTAGACCACACAAAACTGTTGAACATTTGTGTGGGTACCACAAGGATTGGACAGATAGGGCCCAAATTTGAACATAAACTAAGTTTCGACAATATTTAGAGATCCAAAGTTTGGACCAAAGCGATTGCTCCGTCTATGAGAAATCGCGCGTACCATTTTATCGAATATTTGCGAACTTTTGTGGGGGAGCTACCGGAAGGAGTGGACCTATAAGCACCACATTCTAATTTCATCTAATATACGAAGAAATATTACAATATCCAAAGTGTGGACGAATGCAGTATTCGGTTCGAGCTCTCCAGCCACTACATATGGTGCCATAGGGATTTTTTTTACAACTTTCGGGTTGTTTTCTCATGAAGTATGGACTTGCCCCTGAAAAAAACTTTTGCTGCTGTAATTAAGGCTGCGAATGCAAGTCGCTCAACAAAAATCGAAGTGATCCGAGAGCAGGTCTTAAAGTGAATTTATCCAATAATGTGTGCGGGAGGTACCCGACGGAGTGGGCAAATATAGTGCATATTCGAACCTGATCTATATCTGGTAGATATATTAGGATGTGTACAGTATGGACCAATTCGGCTACTCCCTTTAAAAGTTACCGTACGAAAAAATTTTCCGAACATTTTTGATCTTTTGTGGGGGAGGTACCTGAAGGAGTGGACCGATATGGCTTATCTTCAAACTTAAACTATGTTTGGACAAAATATTACTAAGGCCAAATTTTGGACCGAATCGGCAGATCCGTTCGAGAATTATCTTGCGCTCCAACCACCTCACACGGTGTCATAGGGGTTTTTTGCAACTTTCAGGCTATTTTCTTAGGAGGTATGGACTTGCCCCTGATGAAACTTATACGTCGTATGGGGGGCCGTGAATACAAGTTGCTACTACAAAAATCAAAGCGATTCGAGAGCAGGTCCTAAACTAAACTTTTCCAAAATTTTGTATGGGAGGTACCCGAAGGAGTGGACCGATTGAGTCCATATTGGAACCTGATCTAAGTCCGGTAGAAATTTCAAGATGTGCAAAGTATGGGCTAAATCGGTTGTTCCCTTCAAGAGTTATCGTGCGCATAAATTTTTCGAACATTTTCGAACTTTTGTGGGGAAGATACCGGAAGGAGTGGACCGATATGGCCCATCTTCGAACTTAAACTAAGTTTGGACAAAATATTAAGAAAGCCAAATTTTGGACCGAATCGGTTGATCCATTCGAGAGTTATCGTGAGCACCCGCCAGACAGACAGACAGAGGGACGGACATGGCTAAATGAACTCCAAATTGTCTGAAACACATTTCGTCCAAACATACTTGGCGTCTAAAACCATTATTTCGATGAGGCACATTTTGCCCGTATGAAAGGGTATATACACCCTCGTTAGCATAAATGCTGAGGGTATAACAAGTCTCAATAATTCCGGATTTAAATGGTCTTCAAAATATAGTAAAAGAAATATTCAAAATATAGTAAAAATCGTCGTCGGCTTTAGTTTGTTTTTCATTTATATTTCTGTTTGTGTCACCCTTGTACTTATAAATCGTTTTAAAAGTGTGGCATACTTTTAGGCGTTCTCCTTCATACTGCTATTTACACGGTGTTCACTGATTGTAAAGAAGGGTAAATAACTTAAATAATCATACTTCGCTCAATTAATTAGTTAGTGAGTTAAACTGACCAAATATATATATATATATATATATATATATTTTTTTTTTTTTTTTTGGCAAAAAATAAATATATTTTTACTATTATTATTAATAATTGTTCCACAAACATCCTATACGGGACAGGGGAGACTTCTCTCATATCAATGAGTGCACCCCGATTCATATTAGCCCAACGATATGGGACCTACTGTTTAGCACCGAGTCCGAACGGTGTGTCTTAAAACACCACTTTGTACAGAAGTTTTACATGACTGAAATACTCAGGAAATGTCGCCAACATACTGAGGGGTATTTTGCCACCGCTGAAAATTTTGATGTTGACTGGCCGGGGACCCACGACCTTCAGCGTGCAAGGCGGTTGTGCATACCATTGCACCATTATTATCATACAATAATATTATACAATAATAATTATCATTATTTTTATTATTATTTTAATTATTGTTAATTTTACTATTATTACTAATGCGAAAAAAACTGTGGATGCAAAAAAAAAAAAATTATTTTAGAATAATAGAAATGTTGGGAATCATTGGAACTTAAGACATCTCATGTATGTTTGAGCCTTTTTGAGGAATATAAAGAGGAGGATTAAAGATTTCCCTTTAAAAGTCTCCAGGCTCTTTCGATGACAGAGTGAAAATGTTCATGTTCAGCCTTACTTTGACGTCTTTTTAAAGTTTCTAAGGGACAGCCACCTTTTAATAGTAGACAGCGTGACACCATAACAAATCTGTTCAAAAGATCCGTTCATTTTCTCCTCCTCCTCAGAAAAAGTGGCACTTCCCAAACGTAGGTGTCTTCTTCTTTTTAAGGGCCTGAAACGTTTCAGTTTCTTAAAACCTTAAATGGTATCGATTATTACATAGCCGGCCAACTTTCTTCTTCTTTCATGTGCCACTCTTTTCTGTTTTCCCCTCTTATTAACTATCTTTAGCTACCTATCGAGCCAAATAGTTATATTTGTGACAGCACATCTTAATTTAAAACAAAATAGCTAAAGATCGTAAAATTTTTGTAAGAAATAGACGGCACAGAAAAAGGCTTTCATTTAATGACCTTACTATTTCAATATCATACTAATTTTATTTCACCACAGAATAAAATTAAAGAAAGTGTTTGTCCAATTTGCGTGTCTACAAAAGACCATCGTATTATTAAGAAGGCCAAGTGTTGTTTAATTGATTCTCCTTTCTACCACAACGACCAACTCTTTTCAACCTACAGTCTACCCACATTTAAGTAATTAAGCAATTTGTGATGTAACATTTTGCAAAGAAAATTATGCACTTCAAATACAGGATATTGGCATAAAAATCGAACATTTTTATTAAAGATGAATATTCCCAAAAATGTCTATATTTTTCACTTCCTTATGTCATGGATTAGCTCATATGTATAACAACGGCATGCAATTTCTTTTCTATATACATATACATATGTATAACAACACATATGTTAACTTGTTAAAACATATTCCCCATCAATTTTTCCAATATATTTTCATTTAATCCTTTAATTTTTCTCAATAACACACATTTTTCAACAACTTTTCACTTTCACTTAAAGGAGGGGGCGTTATTATTATTAAATTATTTCATAATCAATTTATCCACTATTAAGTATCCTGCCTTGTTTCAATTAAGGTTTTCCGGAAGCTGTTGTTGTGTTTTAGTAGTTTGCCTTCTTAGTTTCTAAACGTTTTCTTTTTTACCGATACTGACAACCACAAACGATGATGACAAACTGTGCAAAACAAGTAGTTATTCAATGTCAATGATGTTGCTGCTCCCAAGAAAAAGGACATGCGCAGTTGGGATTTTAGAATGGCATCCTGCGATGTTTTAGGGGGACACTGACATCAATGGACTTTATCTACATGTTGTTGGTGCTTGTTGTTTGTATTTTGATAACTCACTTGTTGAACAAACATGTGTTCTTCTTTGGCAAACTCGTCCTTCTATTATGCCATTGCTTTGAATTTCCGCACAGCTGTTGTTGCAATCAAAATTCCAAAATGTGTTTTTTATTGCCGCTTTGTGAATGAATGAAATTCTACGAAAAGGGGAACAGTGGGTGAAATTGATTTTAGAAATCTTTTATTATTACAACGCCTAGATGGATGGGGTGTCTCGGATGATATTTAAACCAAAGGATGCATTCATTCTTACATAACATAAATTCAGCAAAAATATGTTTCCGCTTTAAAAATTCGGCAAAAATAATACTTTTATTATTTTATCCATAAGTTGAAACAATTATTAAACTGTATTGGCTGTATTGAAATCGCCAAAATATGAGGGATTTTTATTTTCTACAGTGTTTTTCACATTAAGGACAATTATTAGCTTCTTTTTTGTTTGCCTACTATTTAAAATGAATAAATTAATTAATAAATTTAATATGGACACAATAACTCACTAAATTTTAAACGTATTACCATTATTCAGACGATTTAACTTCCATTTGTCGAGAATTATCTGTCTAATCAGTGAACACAGCCTAATTAGCAGTATAATATTACGCCTTAGCGTATGCTACACTTTTAAACATTTTTATATTTACATTGTAAATTACAAGGTGACACAAACCAAAATATAAATGAAATACAAAGTTAAGCTGACTGAAAAGTCTCGGGCATCATAACGATTCCTACTATTTGTGTATTTGTTAAAATATATTCAGAAGACAGTTTTTTAATCTGTATCCCAGCCAGCATTTTTTGAAATTTTCAATCAAATTCGAACCTTTTTTGATCCCACTGCACGATTAAAAAGCTGGAATATGAGCTCATTTTCTGATCATAAATGACTCCTTTCGTGGGAGGAAAACGAAACCTCAGGCGACTCTTCTAAACAAATTACAAATGAGTCTTCCTCTGCATTAGTTTCGAGTCATTTTTGCCCATTTTCTGATGGTATATAGTCTTTTTCGAGTCGTACTTTAATAATTTATTGGTGATTTGTTGATTAATGGGTCGATCTTGCATTGCCACTAAACTTGAGTTGCGTTGTCAGTTGTCTGCGCGACTGAGATGAAATGTTGTACCATTAATGTCAACTCAACTGTTTTTCAGTGTTTTTTCAAACTTGTGACCTCTATTCGCCAAAAAAAAAATATTTTAAAAATAATTTGCGCTTTGGATAACTCTTTTGTGTATTCTGGACAATATTTTAATATTTTGGCTGAGTTTTCGAGCAAATTTGGAAAACAACCCAAGATTGGAATATAACCTGGCCATTGAATCTTCGCATCGTCAAGTTTTATTTGCTGTCCCAAAAAATGATAAGTTCGGTAGAATTATTTTTTGATGATGAAGAAAATGTACAGGTCATTGCATCTATTAGAAGAAATTTGAGGGACAAGTCGAATCCATTGGAATTGCCATCTGGACTGTAAGTTGAAGTTCATGTGGAAAGATCTGTATAATCAGTAAATTATTTCAGGTTTAAGGCGTATTTTCGATTGCCAAAGGATGCCGTAGTTTACATTGTGGAAACGTTAAAGGATGACTTCAAAGTCACCAAATTCATTTGCTCCAAAGGCGATAAATTCACTTCTTGTGATGGACCACCACCAGTGGCGTTGAAGTTTCTTTTATTTTGAGCCATTTTCTTTTTCAACTTTGCTTTAAAGTGAAACCAGACTCTCTGCCACTCTTCAGGTGTTCGTGTTGGAGGTCCATGGCCGTTTAAACTGTCCGAAATGGACCTCCACGCTTCATCACCACGCTTCATCACGTGGATCAATTTTGACAACTGGCAACGCCACTCAACGATAATTGTTATCGATGATCGACCCCTAATTTAGGACTCTTTCGAGTCTTTTTTGAGTCATGTTTATAATCGTTTATGAGTCTTTAGGGAGTTGTTTATGAGTCTTTTTATTAGACGAAAATTAAAAGAATTTTCTTTTTATTCTTTTTTGCTTTTTGTTTCTTTCCTTTGTTTTGTTGTTGTTGTAACAGTGTTTTATTATTATGTTTGTATGTTCGTCCTGTTCAATCTGGCTCTGGGTCTATCTCCAGTTCCAGGAAAGTGGCTGCTTCGATGGGATGTAACCACAGATCCATTGAAGTTAGATGAGTAGGTTTGGTTGAAAAGGCATTTTGTGTCGTGCGGGCCCCTGCCACATACTGGGCAGATGTCTTGCACGGTGCGGTCAATTTCCGCCCAATAAGAATTTAGGCGACTGCAATATCCCGAGCGGAGTTGAGCCAAAGCTACTCTAGTTTGTTGTTGTTGTAGCAGCATATAATGCTGGGTTGGCAGCCGCTGGCCGAAACACTTTTGGTTTCGGGTCAATCCGGTACGTAAGAACCCGCTGCCGTGGTTTGTCGTGGCAGCTGACGCTCCTCAGCTGCGATAGATGGGGGATGTATTTCGAGGACTTTATTCACACTATAATTGCTTAAGGCCTTGGCAACTGCATCCGTGTGAATGTCAATTTAAATCTGTGTGAATTTAAATCTGCTTGATATGCCTTTTGATCTAGGGGTTCTCTCCTATATTGTTGGACCTCCGTCTCTAGAGCATGAATATCCTTCCTGATATGTCTGAATGTGTCGATCCTACCCACAAGATGGTGATTGGGATGAATCTCACGGTAACACCCGAGCAAGTACTGCAACGAAAGCATCTCATTGTGTTGCTTTACTGGAAGAATCTTTGCCTCCTCATGTAGATGGTCCACTGAAGATTTGAGGAGGCACCTTGTTGCTATTATCAGGGCGGCGTTCTGACAAATTTGAATCTTATCCCACTGCGTGTCACATAAATTCGGGAACCAAACTGGCGCCGCATAGCTTTCCACAGACCAACCTATAGCGTTATATGTGGTCAACAACGTTTCTTTATCTGCACCCCAAGTGCTGACGGCTAGGGACTTACGGACCTTGTTCCTACTTTTCAGTTTGTCGCAGATAGCTGTGGCGTGCGAGCACAACTTGAATGTAGTGTCGAATGTGACCCCTAAAATTTTAGGGCAGTTTGTGGTCGGAATTCTGCTACCATCGACCACGACATTCAACTCACGTCCAAACTGCGCTGTCCATGTGGTGAACAGAGTGGCTGTTGATTTTGTGGCGGAAATCTGCATATTCCTCGAATGGAAAAAGGTGGTAAGATCGGTTAAAAAGTTGTTCAGTCTCTCACAAATGTCATCAGGATAAGTACCTGACGCCAGGATCGTGCAATCATCCGCATACGTTACGATCTCGATACCGTCTTAAGGGGGCAGAATACAGGAGAGGTAGAGGTTAGGCAGTTCCGGAGATATCACCCCAACTTGGGGAACTCCCTGTTTCACTCTACAGGGTTTGGACTTCTTGTTCCTGAATTCCACGTACGACTGGCGTCCACACATATAACTGACTATGCAACGTTTGAAGCTTGGCCGAAGGGTTGTCCGCTCAATGTCCTCAAACAGTGTGGAGTGCTTGACAGTATCAAAGGCTTTTGATAAGTCAAGCGCCACCATCACTGTTCTATCACACGGCCGCACCTGGTTGAGTCCTCAACAAATATGTGTGGAGATGGTGTGCAGCGCAGTTGTCGTGCTGTGCTGCTTACGGAATCCATGCTGATGATCGGCAACTTGATAGCTATTTCTAATGCTGGGGAGGACTATTCACCTTTGCTGACATCCTTGCCTGGCTTCAGTAGCGGGACCACCTTGCCCATTTTCCAGACTTCGGGAACAATAAGGGTGGCTAGCGACAGGTTGAGAACTTTAGTGAGATACTCCACTTCCGGCTCATCGAACTGTTTCAGCATTCGCAACATCATTCATTGTAAACTGTCGTGGTTCATCCTCGGCAGGAAGAAATCTAATGCGACGTAATACTCTTCTCTTCGCCCTGTCACTCTCGGGGTGCTCGACAAACAGTCGATTGAAGTAACTTGCACACCTCTTCGGGTCAGTCAACGTAACGTTCCGCTTATGTTCGCCAACCAGCCTGTAAACTTCCAGTGTCAGCTCCCTGAATCTGGGGTCGTCGGGGTTTGTTCGCCGAACTCATTTGCTAATCCCGTCGCCTCTGCTGAGAAATTTGGTCTTACTTCGGGTATTCGACCAGCAGGTATATGGCGGGCGGCTGCAGCAGTGATGATGTCTCGGAACGTCCTTTCCGCTACCCGAACATCAGAAGGATTGGGCAATTCTCTGAAGCGGTGATTGGTGAACTCTCTGAAACCCGGCCAATCAGTTTTCTTATGATTGACGAATGTGCGGCGTTCAGAGGTGATGAAATCGGGAGGTCTGCTGATGCAGACAATTATGGGGAGATGGTCTGATCCGAGGGAAATGACGGGTTGGCAGGTAACGTCATTTGTCAGACCAGGTGACACGATGGTTATGTCTGGCGAACTGTGACACGTTCCTCTAATTCTTGTAGGGGCGTCCTCATTGAACGAGCAACACGTAGAGCTATCAATCTGCTCAGCCAGCGCTATACCTCTCTGGTCGTTTCCGAGGGCCAAATGCCACATCTTATGATGCGCATTAAAGTCCCCCAAGACCAGACGATTATGACCTTCCAAAAGCGGGCTAATGTCAGGCTTATAATCTGAGATACAGCTATTTCTCGGCGGGATGTATACGTTCGGCAACTCTATCTCGCCTGACTGCTACCCCCATACATTCCATGTACGGGTCGTTAGGGGCAGGCTCAAGGGAGATAGGTCTGTATTGAACAGACTGGTGCAAAAGGAAAGCTAATCCCCCACCTCCACATCTGGTGCGATCCTTCCTTATTACGTTGTAACCATCACAACGTACTGAGCATGGTTTCCTGCACCGCAGCGACCTTGATCTTCTTCCGATTCATAAAGTCCACTATTTCATCGATCTTACCTCGGAGCCCATTGCAATTAAATTGCAAAAAGAATGCATTTTCTGGGATTGGAACAACAACGGCTGGTGTTAAATGCTGCGCGTGCGGCTGCTGTTGGGTGGACTGCGGGGGAGTTTCGTAATCCGTAGACGAAGGAGTTTCGTAATCTGACAACGACGACTCACTGGGGGCTGTGTTCGCGCAGCATGCAGCAACATGAATTTTGGTGGAGAGCTAGGGTTTACCATTAGAAGCAACGTCCTAAAAGTCCCCTTATTCGGGATCAAAAGTCATTTTTGGAGGCATTATTCAGTTTTTTTAACTTTTCCCAAAAACGGTAAGAAGGGTTTAGGACCATATTTTACAAATTTTATCCAGATTGTCGTTGTGATTGGACACTATAAATATCTTACTGATGGTTTTTCGTTATGAATTCATACGGAAGGTGTTGCGCTTCCCATTTAAACAGTTTTTGAAATATTTGTGGTGAATATATACATACTAGCAAATACCCGCTACTTCGTATGCGGAAAGGTCATAAAATATATATGAACTCTGTTCTGTTGTATTAAAACCTATTTTAAATACCAACATTTAATCGATTTAATTCCAAAAAACATATCTGCCGTATCGCACCCCTACACAGCTACCATATTTTTTATTTCGGATTTCCAAAACTTAGGATTCCAGCTCAATCCGTTCACTCAAATCCAAATTGTACTAAATTTAGTACCATTTAGTACTTTTCGTACCCTAATAGCTAGACTTTACAAAAACCTTTGACTGTTACTTTTCATCAGTGACCTTCATTCCAAATTTCAGTATTCTAGCTCTGTCCGTTCACCCAAATCGAAATTGTACTAAATTTAGTATCATTTAGTACTTTTCGTACCCTTATAGTTCGAATTTCCAAAAACCTTTCAACGTTATTCTTCATCATCGACTCTCATTTCAAATTTCAGGATTCCATCTCTATCCGTTTACCGAAATCCAAATTGTACTAAATTTAGTACTATTTAGTACTTTTCGTACCCTTATAGTTCGAATTTCCAAAAACCTTTCATCGTTATTCTTCATCAGCGACTCTCATTTCAAATTTCAGGATTCCACCTCTATCCATTCACCCAAATCCAAATTGTACTAAATTTAGTACTTTTGGTGCACATACAGTTCGAATTTCCAAAAACTTTACTTTGTTGCTCTCCACCCGTGACCCTCATTCAAAATTTCAGGATTCCAGCTCAATCCGTTCACCGAAATCCAAATTGTACTAAATTTAGTACCATTTAGTACTTTTCGTACCCTTATAGTTCGAATTTCCAAAAACCTTTCATCGCTTCTCTCCATCAGTGACCTTCATTCAAAATTTCAGGATTCCAGCTCAATCCGTTCACTTAAATCCAAATTGTACTAAATTTAGTACCTTTTAGTACTTTTGTTAATCTCCATCAGTGGCCCTCATTCAAAATTTCAGGATTCCAGCTCAATCCGTTCACCGAAATCCAAATTGTACGAAATTTAGTACCATTTAGTACTTTTCGTACCCTTATAGTTCGAATTTCCAAAAACCTTTTATCGCTTCTCTCCATAAGTGACCCTCATTCCAAATTTCAAGATTCTAGCTCTATCCGTTCACCTAAATCCAAATAGTACTAAATTGAGTACCATTTAGTACTTTTCGTACACTAATAGGTAGAATTTCCAAAAACCTTTCTTTGTTACTCTCCATTAGTAACTCAATTTCAAATTTCAGGATTCCAGCTCTATCCGTTCACCCAAGTCCAAATTGTACTAAATTTAGTACCATTTAGTACTTTTCGTACCCTTATAGTTCGAATTTCCAAAAACCTTTCATCGTTATTCTTCATCAGCGACTCTCATATCAAATTTCAGGATTCCATCTCTATCCGTTTACCGAAATCCAAATTGTACTAAATTTAGTACCATTTAGTACTTTTCGTACCCTTATAGTTCGAATTTCCAAAAACCTTTCATCATTACTCTTCATCAGTGACCTTCAATCCAAATTTCAGGATTCCTGCTATATCTGTTCACCCAAATCTCAATTGTACTAAATTTAGTACCCTTTTGTACTTTTCGTACACTTATAGTTCGAATTCCCAAAAACCCTTTGGTACATCTTACTAGCTCTCCATCAGTTACCCTCATTCCAAATTTCAGAATTCTAGCTCTTACCGTTTGCCTAATACAAAGGGTACCATATTTAGTACCTTTTAGTACTTTTCGTACACTTCTGGGTCGAATTTCCAAAAACCCAGCCTTATCTCACCCCTACACCCCAACAGCAACCTACACCCAAAATTTCAACTTTCTAGCTTCAGCGGTTTCGTCTGGGCGCTGATGAATCAGTCAGTCAGGCAGTCAGTCAGTCACTCACCTCACTACTCTTTTATATATATAGATTTGAAAAATATAGAAACACACATCGGATGTTGAAAAATTGCGTATTTTAGTGCTTTTAACTTAAATTACGTAGCTAGGATAAGCCATTGGTTGATTATATTGTATGTGAAAATACATGGGAGGTCTACGGCTATGGTCCAATGAAAATATACAGTGAGTGTCAAAAATATTCGTTTTTTTTTTCTTTTACCAATAATAACACCTCAGTATTTTTAGAAGCCCATTCTCAATAAACAAAAAACCAAATATATACTAAAATGTTGATCCCGTGGCTATTAAAAAATATATATAACATGGATCCACGGCAACCCTAAAAGCGAGAATAACAACAAAAAGTTTGTTAACCCTCTTTTCTAAGCGCCAAAAATATTTACGGAATTAACCCTAGAAATTTACATAAATAGCTGTACCATGAATGACCATAACAAATCCCGTTAGGATATAGCCATTTATGTAAATTTCTAGGGTTAATTCTGTAAATGTCACCAAAGCAAAGTATCAACTCGAAAAAAGAAAGCAGGAAAAATGTTTCATCAAACTATTTGGGAAATATTTTCATGTTTTTTTTTCAGCAAAATTGATACAGATATTTTAATGATATATAATGTAAATAGACATTTCATTTCTTTGGTGACCCATAGTGAAATTTGACGAAGAATATGTTTGTCTTTGAGGTCATCTCTCTAAAATTATGTTTTGTGGGACAATTTTGAATAAACTCAGATGAAGCCCGACTTTAACCCTAAAACGTGTTTTTCATTTTTAGAGATTTCTGGCGATTAGATACGATTTACGGATTTGGTGTATTCTGAGACCTATAGTAAAATTTTATAGCGAACAATTTTGTAGAATATTTGGATTTGATATGATCACATTTTAAAGGAGTTTTTGAAAGATTTTCGAAAAATGGATCAAAAACCCCATTTAATAAGCATGAAGGTTAAAATTTTTAAAAAAAATTTCCCCACATCCTCCTCTGTAAAATTGCCAAAGATACTATATATCCAAAATGCAAGGATTCCAAGATATCTTTAATTCGAATATTTCGAAAAAATATAGAAATGGGCGGAACTTGTCCCGCCTACTTTGGTTACTTTCCGATGTAAACTTTAAAAACGCCGATACACGTGTCTCATATTTCTAGCTCTACTTTCATATTCTACTCAGTTTTCCTTGTAATTTTTTTGTTGTCACACAGTGTAATTAAAAATACCTCGATCACGAGATGAAATGAAGTGTGGTTTTAGAAATAATGATTTAAGACTTATTCAGCTGCTATGACAACCAAATATTAATACCACATTGGGTTGACACATTCATCTCTGTTTTATTACAATTTGTTTTCTTAATCATTTTTTTATATATGAAATAGAAATTTTCAAGTAATTGCGGGTTATTTTTCTCTATTTATATTTAAATTGACGATGTTATATATCACGCAACAATTCTTGTATCTCTCTCGGCTAATATGATTGATTATAAGCGTCTGGCGGTTAAACAAAATAAAAGCTATTGGCCTGTTCCCGTACTTTATAAAGTGGTAAAAGTCGTAAAAGTTGTAAAAGTCGTAAACGATTTTCATATAAATTTTGTGTACGGGAACGCAAAATGTGTAAAAGTGGTAAAAATTGTAAAAACTTTTTAGTTCTGGAACAGAGCTTTTATGTCCAAAATAGAATCAATGAGGTTTTGTGATACACATATGTACATACATATGTATTTATATCACTTTGTGTATTGACTGAAAAATTGTCAAAATATTTCAACTTGTTATTTATTTTTTTATTTATTAGCAAATCCAATAACGAAGAATAATTCACGATTACATTGATTTTGACTGCATGGAGGAAATCCGTTGATCTGACTGTTCCACTTCACCTTGCCAAAGTCTACCTATCATTTGAGGACCTCGAATCTCCCAGTCGAAATGTGCGAAACCTGATGGCCGGACTCCCGAGCGCTTGTAATCTGAGTATGGGTTGTAAAGACAACGTCCATCATTTTCACTGGGGAAGCAGCAACACCAATCCAAGAGGTGAGTCATTATTGAACTTCATTTTAAGTAATAATATTAGAATATGCAATACATAGGTGAAATACGGCCACATTCCATAATAGGATTTGAGAATAGGTTATAGACATAATGGTAACTAATATTAGGGACTGGAGAGTATGGGAGGAGTGCTCCTTCTCTGACCCCAAGACTGTACTCTTCCAAGTCTATTTCAGTTGTGAAAGGCAAAAAATCATAGGATCCCCAGAAGAACTGATTGGGATAAATTAAAGCCCAAACAACTTCTCAACTTTCGGAGCATGCCAATGTCTTCTATGTTGGAGCCGTTGATAGTGCAGTGAATAATGTTATCAATGTTCTTCTGCGTTTTTAAGAAAATTTCTGTACAAAAGCGAGGTCAAGAAAGCTAAAACGAAGTCTTGGGGTCGGTAGAGGAAGTTAATGCTGCATCCAGATTCCGAAGGATACTCTCGAAGGTTCCTAAAACCTTAGGGAGTATTAAGCGAAGCTATGGCTCATGGACTACCGAGTCCGTGGAAATAGATAAGGTTAACCTATATTCCCAAGGCTGGGAAACTAAGCCACTCTTTACCCAAAGACTACAGACCAATTAGCCTTTCTTCCTTAAAATAAGTAACCCGAATCCTAATATAATAAGTAAAGCGCGGCACTATTATATTAGGAGCAAGACAATGGAAACTGTGGTAGATAACATCGAGAAGAACATGTATGACTTGAATTTTACGCTAGCGTAGTTCTTGGACATTGATGGGGGATTTAAAAATGTCAAACTCGAGTCAATACACAGTTCGCTAGCTTATTTGGGTATCTCCACTCTTCTTATTGAATGGATTGATAGAATGTTGAAGTGTTGAATTATCAACTCACATTTAGGGATGAGTTGCACTAGGAAGTCTTTCATGAAATGTACAGCCCAGGTAGCTGTGCTGTCAGCTCTACTATGGCTCCTTGTGATTAACGAGATACTCAAAGATTTTGATTGCGTTAGAATAGATTGTTGCATACGTAGTCATTCTCATTCTACTTTGTCCGAATTCATGCAGTTATCCTATCAGGCCACACTTAATACGCTGATTGTGTATAACTCTGGTCTGTCCAGTCTTAACCTATGCATGCCTTATCTGGTATAAAGCGCTCGAAACTGGAAAATAGTTGGCTATGTTAGGAAAAGTGCAACGAGCGGCGTCAATGCTCGTCACTGCAGTTGTCAGAAGTACACCAAAGGCTCCTTTAAATGTGATGCTAAACCTCTAACCAGTGGATGTAGCAGTTCAATTTCTAGGCCATGAGTTCAATGGGGATCAATGAGATTTAAGCATGGTGTCCTTCACCCCTGGGGCATGCGAGCATCAAGTCGGTTTTTAAGTTAGTGACTACATCGCACCAGTCCTTAACTTCAATACGGCGGTGATTTACCTACCAGGGATTGATTTCAGGCGGAAATAGTAAAGGCTCTGGAATAGGTTACCAGTAGTGAAGTAGATGTAGACGGCCAAGCTGTCCATAAAGCACTTAAGTCCCACAATATAAAGTCTGGGATTGAAAACATTTAAAATTCAATTGTTTTTTGTTAGGTATCCGGACATTATAATGTTGAGTGAAAACGAAATCGCTGATGAACTGGCACGTACAGGCTCAATGTGCTGCTATGGACACTTTGTGAAAGAAAGCGGGCTCTATACATGTACCTTTTCTGAAAGAAAACAGGCTTCTATAGAACCTTTCTGAAAGAAAAATGAGAATGGGTGCTTCTGTATGGCCCATCTGATAGAAAGGGTGCTTCTGTGGAGCCTTTTTTTTAAAGAAATGGGGCTTCTATAGACCCTTTCGGAAAGAAAGCGGTGTTCTATAGACACCTTCTGAAAGAAAGGGGGCTCTATAGACCCTTTCTCAAAGAAAAGATAGAAAGGGTGCTTCTGTAGAGCCCTTCCGATGGAAAGAGTGCTTCTGTAGGGCCTTTCTGATGGAAAGCGTGCTTCTGTAGGGCCTTTCTGAAAGAAAGGGTGCTTCTATAGACCCTTTCTGAAGGAAAGACCCATTCTAAAGAAAGGGTGCTTCTATAGACCCATTCTGAAAGAAAGGGTGCTTCTATAGACCCTTTCTGAAGGAAAGCGGTGTTTTATGGACACCTTCTGATAGAAAGGGTGCTTCTATAGACCCTTGCTGAAGGAAAGGGTGCTTCTATAGACCCTTTCTGAAAGAAAAGGTGCTTCTATAGACCCTTTCTGAAAGAAAGGGTGCTTCTATAGACCCTTTCTGAAAGAAAGGGTGCTTCTATAGACCCTTTCTGAATTAGAGGGTGCTCTTATAAACCCTTCTAAAAGAAAGGGTACTTCTATAGACCCTTTCTAAAAGAAAGGGTATTTCTATAGACCCTTTCTAAAAGAAAGGGTGCTTTTATAGACCCCTTCTGAAAGAAACGGTGCTTCTTTAGACCCTTACTTAAAGAAAGGGTGCTCTTATAGACCCTTTCTAAAAGAAAGGGTGCTCTTATAGACTCTTTCTGAAAGAAAGGGTGCTTCTATAGACCCTTTCTGAAAAAGGGTGCTTTTATAGACCCTTTCTGAAAGAAAGGGTGCTTCTATAGACCCTTTCTAAAAGAAAGGGTGCTTCTATAGACCCTTTCTGAACGAAAGGGTGCTTCTATAGACCCTTTCTGAACGAAAGGGTGCTTCTATAGACCCTTTCTGAACGAAAGGGTGCTTCTATAGACCCTTTCTGAACGAAAGGGTGCTTCTATAGACCCTTTCTGAAGGAAAGGGTGCTTCTATAGACCCTTTCTGAAGGAAAGGGTGCTTCTATAGACCCTTTCTGAAGGAAAGGGTGCTTCTATAGACCCTTTCTGAAAAAAGGGTCCTTGTATAGACCCTTTCTGAAGGAAAGGGTGCTTCTATAGACCCTGTCTGAAAAAAGGGTGCTTCTATAGACCCTGTCTGAAAGAAAGGGTGCTTCTATAGACCCTTTCTGAAAGAAAAGGTGCTTCTATAGACCCTTTCTGAAAGAAAGGGTGCTTCTATAGACCCTTTCTGAAAGAAAGGGTGCTTCTATAGACCCTTTCTGAATTAGAGGGTGCTCTTATAAACCCTTCTAAAAGAAAGGGTACTTCTATAGACCCTTTCTAAAAGAAAGGGTATTTCTATAGACCCTTTCTAAAAGAAAGGGTGCTTTTATAGACCCCTTCTGAAAGAAACGGTGCTTCTTTAGACCCTTACTTAAAGAAAGGGTGCTCTTATAGACCCTTTCTAAAAGAAAGGGTGCTCTTATAGACTCTTTCTGAAAGAAAGGGTGCTTCTATAGACCCTTTCTGAAAAAGGGTGCTTTTATAGACCCTTTCTGAAAGAAAGGGTGCTTCTATAGACCCTTTCTAAAAGAAAGGGTGCTTCTATAGACCCTTTCTGAACGAAAGGGTGCTTCTATAGACCCTTTCTGAACGAAAGGCTGCTTCTATAGACCCTTTCTGAACGAAAGGGTGCTTCTATAGACCCTTTCTGAACGAAAGGGTGCTTCTATAGACCCTTTCTGAAGGAAAGGGTGCTTCTATAGACCCTTTCTGAAGGAAAGGGTGCTTCTATAGACCCTTTCTGAAGGAAAGGGTGCTTCTATAGACCCTTTCTGAAAAAAGGGTCCTTGTATAGACCCTTTCTGAAGGAAAGGGTGCTTCTATAGACCCTGTCTGAAAAAAGGGTGCTTCTATAGACCCTGTCTGAAAGAAAGGGTGCTTCTATAGACCCGTTCTGAACGAAAGGGTGCTTCTATAGACCCGTTCTGAACGAAAGAGTGCTTCTATAGACCCTTTCTGAACGAAAGGGTGCTTCTGTAGACCCTTTCTGAAGGAAAGGGTGCTTCTATAGACCCTTTCTGAATTAGAGGGTACTTCTATAGACCCTTTCTGAACGAAAGGGTGCTTCTATAGACCCTTTCTGAAGGAAAGGGTGCTTCTATAGACCCTTTCTGAGGAAAGGGTGCTTCTATAGACCCTTTCTGAAAAAAGGGTGCTTCTATAGACCCTTTCTGAAAGAAAGGGTGCTTCTATAGACCCTTTCTGAAGGAAAGGGTGCTTCTATAGACCCTGTCTGAAAAAAGGGTGCTTCTATAGACCCTGTCTGAAAGAAAGGGTGCTTCTATAGACCCTTTCTGAAAGAAAGGGTGCTTCTATAGACCCTTTCTGAAGGAAAGGGTGCTTCTATAGACCTTGTCTGAAAAAAGGGTGCTTCTATAGACCCTGTCTGAAAAAAGGGTGCTTCTATAGACCCTGTCTGAAAGAAAGGGTGCTTCTATAGACCCTGTCTGAAAGAAAGGGTGCTTCTATAGACCCTTTCTGAAAGAAAGGGTGCTTCTATAGACCCTTTCTGAAAGAAAGGGTGCTTCTAGAGACCCTTTCTGAAAGAAAGGGTGCTTCTATAGACCCTGTCTGAAAGAAAGGGTGCTTCTATAGACCCTTTCTGAAAGAAAGGGTGCTTCTGTAGACCCTGTCAGAAAAAAGGGTGCTTCTATAGACCCTGTCTGAAAGAAAGGGTGCTTCTGTAGACCCTGTCTGAAAAAAGGGTGCTTCTATAGACCCTGTCTGAAAGAAAGGGTGCTTCTATAGACCCTTTCTGAAAGAAAGGGTGCTTCTATAGGCCCTTTCTGAAAAAAGGGTGCTTTTATAGACCCTGTCTGAAAGAAAGGGTGCTTCTATAGACCCTGTCTGAAAAAAGGGTGCTTCTATAGACCCTGTCTGAAAAAAGGGTGCTTCTATAAACCCTTTCTGAAAGAAAGGGTGCTTCTATAGACCCTTTCTGATAGAAACGGTGCTTCTATAGACCCTTTCTGAAAGAAAGAGTGCTTCTATAGACCCTTTCTGAAAGTAAGAGTTCTTCTATAAACCCTTTCTGAAAGAAAGGGTGCTTCTATAGACCCTGTCTGAAAAAAGGGTGCTTCTATAGACCCTGTCTGAAAAAAGGGTGCTTCTATAGACCCTGTCTGAAAGAAAGGGTGCTTCTATAGACCCTTTCTGAAAGAAAGGGTGCTTCTATAGGCCCTTTCTGAAAAAAGGGTGCTTTTATAGACCCTGTCTGAAAGAAAGGGTGCTTCTATAGACCCTGTCTGAAAAAAGGGTGCTTCTATAGACCCTGTCTGAAAAAAGGGTGCTTCTATAAACCCTTTCTGAAAGAAAGGGTGCTTCTATAGACCCTTTCTGATAGAAACGGTGCTTCTATGGACCCTTTCTGAAAGAAAGAGTGCTTCTATAGACCCTTTCTGAAAGTAAGAGTTCTTCTATAAACCCTTTCTGAAAGAAAGGGTGCTTCTATAGGCCCTTTCTGAAAAAAGGGTGCTTTTATAGACCCTGTCTGAAAGAAAGGGTGCTTCTATAGACCCTGTCTGAAAAAAGGGTGCTTCTATAGACCCTGTCTGAAAAAAGGGTGCTTCTATAAACCCTTTCTGAAAGAAAGGGTGCTTCTATAGACCCTTTCTGATAGAAACGGTGCTTCTATGGACCCTTTCTGAAAGAAAGAGTGCTTCTATAGACCCTTTCTGAAAGTAAGAGTTCTTCTATAAACCCTTTCTGAAAGAAAGGGTGCTTCTATAGACCCTGTCTGAAAAAAGGGTGCTTCTATAGACCCTGTCTGAAAAAAGGGTGCTTCTATAAACCCTTTCTGAAAGAAAGTGTGCTTCTATAGACCCTGTCTGAAAAAAGGGTGCTTCTATAGACCCTGTCTGAAAAAAGGGTGCTTCTATAAACCCTTTCTGAAAGAAAGGGTGCTTCTATAGGCCCTTTCTGAAAAAAGGGTGCTTTTATAGACCCTGTCTGAAAGAAAGGGTGCTTCTATAGACCCTGTCTGAAAAAAGGGTGCTTCTATAGACCCTGTCTGAAAAAAGGGTGCTTCTATAAACCCTTTCTGAAAGAAAGGGTGCTTCTATAGACCCTTTCTGATAGAAACGGTGCTTCTATGGACCCTTTCTGAAAGAAAGAGTGCTTCTATAGACCCTTTCTGAAAGTAAGAGTTCTTCTATAAACCCTTTCTGAAAGAAAGGGTGCTTCTATAGACCCTGTCTGAAAAAAGGGTGCTTCTATAGACCCTGTCTGAAAAAAGGGTGCTTCTATAAACCCTTTCTGAAAGAAAGGGTGCTTCTATAGACCCTTTCTGATAGAAACGGTGCTTCTATGGACCCTTTCTGAAAGAAAGAGTGCTTCTATAGACCCTTTCTGAAAGTAAGAGTTCTTCTATAAACCCTTTCTGAAAGAAAGGGTGCTTCTGTAGACCCTGTCTGAAAAAAGGGTGCTTCTATAGACCCTGTCTGAAAGAAAGGGTGCTTCTATAGACCCTTTCTGAAAGAAAGGGTGCTTCTATAGGCCCTTTCTGAAAAAAGGGTGCTTTTATAGACCCTGTCTGAAAGAAAGGGTGCTTCTATAGACCCTGTCTGAAAAAAGGGTGCTTCTATAGACCCTGTCTGAAAAAAGGGTGCTTCTATAAACCCTTTCTGAAAGAAATGGTGCTTCTATAGACCCTTTCTGAAAGAAAGGGTGCTTCTATAGACCCTTTCTGAAAGAAAGCGGGGTTTTATGGACACCTTCTGATAGAAAGCGGGGTTTTATGGACACCTTCTGATAGAAAGGGTGCTTCTATAGACCATTTCTGAAAGAAAGGGTGCTTCTATAGACCCTTTCTGAAAGAAAGCGGGGTTTTATGGACACCTTCTGATAGAAAGGGTGCTTCTATAGACCTTTCTGAAAGAAAGGGTGCTTCTATAGACCTTTCTGAAAGAAAAGGTGCTTCTATAGACCCTTTCTGAAAGAAAGAGTGGTTCTATAGACCCTTTCTGAAAGAAAGGGTGCTTCTATAGACCTTTTCTGAAAGAAAGGGTGCTTCTATAGACCCTTTCTGAAAGAAAGCGGGGTTTTATGGACACCTTCTGATAGAAAGGGTGCTTCTGTAGAACCTTTCTAACAGAAATGGAGCTTCTACAGGCTCTTCCTGAGAGAAAGCGGGCGACTATAGGCCCTTTTTGAAAATAACCGGGCTTCTATAGTTGCTTTCTCAAAGAAAGAGGGATTCTATAGACCTTTTCTGAAAAGTAGTGTGGTTTCTATATACCCTTTCTGAAAGATGGTATGGCTTCTATAGACCTTTTCTAAAGGAAAACGGCCTTCTATAGACCCTTTCTAAAGGAAAGCGGCCTTCTATAAAACCTTTTTGAAAGAATGCGGGATTCTATAGTCCCTTTTTCCTGAAAGAGACGCTGCTTTTATAGTCCCTTTCTGAAAGAAAGGCTGCTTCTGTAGTCGCTTTCTTAAAGAGATGCTGCTTCTATAGTCCCTTTCTATACGAAAGATTACTCCAATAATCCCTTTCTCATATCATTTGTTACTGACTAATCTTCAAAACAATGGAATTTGGCTTTAATAAAACGCCCATTAACCATAAAAAATCAACTATTGTATCTTTTTTAATTTTCAAAATCACGCTTATCAAAAGTAATAAAACAATTTAACTTCATACAAGAGAATCTATACCCCCTATCAACAAGTTCTGCGGTTTGTACTATTATCGATTTCACAGTAATCAATGTACTTACGATGTACTCGTTACGTCCATACATACATATTTGTATGTATGTAGGAATATCGCCAAAGTACTATTGAATTAAGCATTGCTCTGCTTGTCGGCCTTAGCCCCATTCTACACAACAAGAACCCAGGTACTTAGTATTATTGCCTAGAGATTGTACGATTTGTTTATGTGTCAAAATGCCGTGCTCGTCTCCCAGCCAAAGTCATATCGAATCGAGTGGGAAAACAGTATTTGATATAAACAACAATAAACTGCCAATATGAGTAGTAAAAATGAAAATGTAGCAGAGAATGTAAACATCCCGACATATCACATTGGGTAGTAGAATGAATTATTTTGTTGTTTTGTGTATGATAATGTTATAAACACAATTGTTGAAATATTTTTATGACCAGTCAGTCGGTCGGTTGTGATGGTGGGAGTATATAATAACATTTGGAAAATATGCATTGGATTTTCCCAGGTGAAATTCCAAGAAATAAAAGAAAACAAAGCGGGATGCTAAGACGAAATGGGTGAAATGCCCAATTGACATGTACATATGTACATATATTAAAGACCGGCAAATTAAGCAGGGTAGTTTTCCCGCCAAAACACCCCCTCTTTTTGAACATTTTGCTTCCAAGTCATATTTATGATTCCAAATCCACAGAGATTTTTTCCCTATTTCTATCTTACAAAATCTACTTTGCGCCACTGTACCCCAATCTCAGAGTTGTAATATAAATAACGCGAAAACACAAATCAATTTCCATATTGTCTGCTACATGTAATTAAAGACCGCCAGGATTAATTCGCTGTGTTTACATCTGTCTACAAAGATGCCTCCGTACAACTTTTTTATTAAATCGACTACAAAGTACACATAAACTTAACCACACATTATAATGTCACACCCTTTATAAATATCTATATATATAAAAGAGCTTAGTGAGTGACTGAGTGACTGAGTGACTGACATATCATCGCCCAGACGAAACCGCTGAAGCTAGAAAGCTGAAATTTTGACTGTGGGTTGCTGTCGGTGTGTAGGTGTGAGATAAGGCTGGGTTTTTTGAAATTCGACCTAGAAGGGTACGAAAAGTACTAAAAGGTACTAAATATGGTACCCTTTGTATTATGCAAACGGGAAGAGCTAGAATTCTGAAATTTGGAAGGAGGGTAACTGATGGAGATTTAGAAAGATGTACCAAAGGGTTTTTGGAAATTCGACTTGTAAGTGTACGATAAGTTACTAAATTTGGTACCAATTGTATATTTTGAGCGGATATACCTACAATGTCCATATTTGGTATGGAAATCAAGGTTGGGAAGTGGTGTTGATATAAGGAAATTATTTTTGAAGTTCGTACTTATGTGTACGAGTAGTACTAAATGGTACTAAATTTGGTACAATTTGGATTTGGGTGAACGGATAGAGCTGAAAACCTGAAATTTGGAATTTTGATTACCGTTGAAGCGTACGATTGAGATATGGGTGTACTTTTGGAAATTCATACTTATGTGTACGAAAAGTACTAAATGGTACCAAATTTGGTAAAATTTGGATTTAGATAGACATGGAAACCTGAAATTTGGAATTAAGATTACTGATGGAGTGAAGGATTGAGGTAGTTTTGGAAATTCTTACTTATGGGTACGAAAAGTAGTAAACGGTACTAAATTTGGTACAAATTGAATTTGGGTGCACGGATAGAGCTGGAATCCTGAAATTTGGAATTTAATTACTTTAGGAGTGTAGGATTGAGGTATTTTTGGAAATTCATACTTATGGGAACGGAAAGTACTAAATGTACAAAATTTGGTACAATTTATATTTGGGTGAACGGATAGAGTTGGAATCCTGAAATTTGGAAATAAGATTACTTATGGAATGTAGGATTGAGGTAGTTTTGGAAATTCATACTTATGGGTACGAAACGTACTAAATTTGGTACAATTTGGATGTGAGTGAACGCAAAGAGATGGAATACTGAAATTTGGAATTACAACTACTTTTAAAGTGTAGGATTGAGGTAATTCTGAAATTCGTACTTATAAGTACGGAAAATACTAAATTTGGTATAAATTGCATTTGTATGGAGAAATAACGCTGGAATCCGGAAATTATAATAAATAATAAATAATCTATATATATAAAAGAGCTTAGTGATGAGTGAGTGACTGACTGACATATCATCGCCCAGACGAAACTGCTGAAGCTAGAAAGTTGAAATTTTTACTGTAGGTTGCTGTTGGCGTGTAGGGGTGAGATAAGGCTGGGTTTTTGGAAATTCGACCCAGAAGGGTACGAAAAGTACTAAAAGGTACTAAATATAGTACCCTTTGTATTAGGCAAACGGGAAGAGCTAGAATTCTGAAATTTGGGATGAGGGTAACTGATGGAGAGTTAGAAAGATGTACTAAAGGGTTTTTGGAAATTCAAGCTCTAAGTGTACGAAAAGTACTAAAATTTACAAAATTTAGTACCAATTATATATTTTGAACGGATATATCTAGAATCATGGAATTTGGTATGGAAATCAAGGTTGGGCAGTGGCGCTTCTAAAAGGGAATGGTTTGGAAAATTCGTAATCATGTGTAAGAAAAGTACTAAATGGTACTAAATTTAGTACAGTTTGGATTTGGGTGAACGTACAGAGCTGGAAACCCGAAATTTGGAATTAAGATTACTATTGAAGTGTAGGATTGAGATTTGGGGGAGGTTTTGGAAATTCGTACTTATTTGTACGAAAAGTACTAAACGGTACTAAATTTGATACAATAGGGATTTGGGTGAACGGACAGAGCTGGAATCCTGAAATTTGGAATTGAGATTACTGTTGGAGTGTAGGACTTGGGAAGTTTTGGAATTTCGTACTTATGTGTGTGAAAACTACTAAATTTTGTACAATGGGGATTTGGGTGAACGTATAGAACTGGAATGTCGAAATATGGAACTGAAATTACTGGTGGAGTTTAGGATTGTGGAAGTTTTGCAAATGCATACTTATGGGTACCAAAAGTACTAAATAGTACTAAGTTAAGTACAGTTTGCATTTGGGTGAACGGACAGAGCTTGATTCCTCAAATTTGGACTGAGGGTCACTGATGAAAAATAAGAAAAATGTAACAAAGGGGTTTTGGAAACTCATAGTACGAAAGTACTAAAATGTACTTAATATGGTACAATTTGGATTTGGGTGGACGGATAGAGCTGGAATCCTGAAATTAGGAATTGATATTACTATTGGAGTGTAAGACTAAGATAGTTTAGGAAATTCATACTTATCGATATGAAAAGTACTAAATGGCACTAAATGTGATACAATTTGGATTTGGGCGACGGATAGCGCTTGAGTCCTGAAATTTGAAAATAGGATTACTTTTGGAGTGTAGAACTGAGGTAGTTTTGGAAATTCGTAGTTATGTGTACGAAAAGTACTAGGTGGTACTACCTTTGGTACAATTTGGGGATGAGGTAGTTTTTGAAATTCGTACTTGGTACGATATGTACCAAATGGTACTAAATGGTACAATTTGGATGTGAGTTTGGATAGCGCTGGATTCCTATTATTTGGAATTACGGTTACTGTTGAAGTGAGGGGTACGAAGAGTACTTAATGGTACTAAGTTTGGTAAATTTTTTATTGGACGAACGGAAATTAATATTACTGTTATTCTTTGGTATTAATTTCAGTGTAGGTTTTATATATTTGGTTGTCGAAATACGTAACATATGTATACGAAAATTACGAAATGACATTCAATTTGTTATTGGAGTCAGGGAGAGTGTTGGTGTGTAGCGTTGGTATATGGAGGTGGTTTAAGAAATACGTGTATACCATAAATATACGAAAACTACTAAATCGTTCTAAATTTAAGCTGAAATTCTACAATTTGTTCTTAGATCCACTGATTGTGTGTGGGGTTAATATATGCAGAAAGCTGACTTTGGAAATACGTACTATGAAAAGTACTAAATGGTACAGAATTTGGTACAATTTGTTTTTGTGTAAAGGGGTTTTTGCAAATTCGTTCTAGAAAGGTACGAAAAGTACTAACGGGTGCTAAATTCTGAGGGGTCGCTGATGGAGAGTGCACGAAAGTGCACGAAAAGTACTAAAAGTTTCTAAATTTGGTACTAATTGTACATTTTAAACGGATATAGTTACAATCTTCAAATTTGGCATGGGAATCAAGGTTGGGAAGCGGCGTTCAAATAAGGAAATGGTTTTGGAAGTTCGTATTTAAGAGTACGAGCAGTACTGCTACTGTAGATTTGGAAATTCGTGCTTATGGGTACGGAAAGCACTAAATTTGGTAAAATTTGGATTTAAGTAAACGGATAGAGTTGGAATTAGGAATTAAGATTACTGTTGTAGTGAAGGATTGAGGAAAAGTCGTACGTATGGATACGAGAAGTTCTAAATGTTACTAAATATGGTACAATAAGGATTTGGGTGAACGGATAGAGCTGGGATGCTGAAATTTGGAATTAATATTACTGTATAAGTGTAGGATTCAGGTAGTATCGGAAATTCGTACTTATGGGTACGAAAAGTAATGAATGGTACTAAATTTTGTGCAATTCGGATTTGGATGAATTACTGGAGCTGGAATCCTGTCATACTTGTAGGTACGAAAAGTACTAAATGATACTAAATTTAGTACAATTTGGATCTAGGTGAACGGATAGCGGTGGAATCCTGCAATATGAAATTATGATTATTATAGCCCTGTTGCATTAAGGAAATTTTGAAAATTCGTATTTACGGGTACGAAAGTTGTCTGTTAGATAGAGCTGGAATCCTGAAATTTTGGATTAAAGTTGTTGTTAAAGTGAAGGATTGAGGTAGTTTTGGAAAATATTACTTATGTCAGGTATGGTTGAGATATGTCGCGGAAATACGTACCATAAGTATACGAAAAGTACTTAATGGCACTCACTTTGTTTTTGGGTATAGGGACAGTGTTGGAATCTGTATTTGTTGGAGTTAGGGTGATTATTGGTGTGCAACGTTGATCTCGCTGCTAATGTGTAAGAGTGAGATACGGCTGATAATAAAAATAAATATTGATTAAAATTGGTATTAGTGCAACAAAATTTTCAGTGTTTGCCATTTTCATATTATATATTGTTTATTTGTTTTTTAAATCCTTTCCGCATACGAAGTAGCGGGCATTTTGCTAGTACATACATAAGAACATAATTAGTTATAGAATGTAAATAAGCTACGTTCACATCATTGTCATTATGTCAATAGTGGTAGACATGGTATTAAAATCAGATGATGTTGTTGTCCATTTAAATGATCAATCAATAAATCAAAAATTGAAAATAAAAGAACCTCCCCACAACTATTGTGAGTCATTTGTGATTATTTTTTTTTTGCACCATGGCATGGAAGACAATGAAGATAGGCGGCAATAGGATGGGTTAAGACCCTTATCTTAAAATGTGGCAAATGTTATGAGACAAATTTCCAAGGGGGAGTAGTAGAGTAGTATGGGTGGCAAGAAATTTTATAGCCCCCAACAAAAAACTGACTTTTATACTTATCTCACATTATTTATAAACATTCTGCTGCCATACATCATGGGTCGAAGAGAGGAGAACAAGAAACAGAATTACCACACATACTATTCACATTTTTATTATAATAATTATCATGTGAGGGAATATGCAAGAATTTCAATGAAAAAAAAATACAAATCTGCATATACATACATATGTTATATACATATATTGATAAATGAATGTTAAGGATTTATGTTTTACAGATAACAGATAAGGCATTTTATATATAGATAATATGTATTTTTATTTTAATATATATATGCAAATGTTTATGTATATGTTAATAAGTAAATAATAGAACCTAGTCTGTACATTTTACCACAGAGTCTTTCTATCCATTTTGTGTCTAACTTTGCTTTATATAAGTTTGTATGTATGAACGCAAAAAAATAATATAACACCATCCATTCATCTCCTATTTACCTTAGACGTTTTCTTTGTTTACATTATCAACATAAGATGAGATAGGGGCCAAGCAAAATTTTGAACAAAATTTAGAATGAAATCGTGCAGAAAAAAAAATAATCGGCAATTTTAGCACGTTTACATTGTACTGCATAAAAAAAACGTAAAATAAATTAGCTTAACCCGGCAAAGGGACTATAGAAGCAGCCTTTCTTTCAGAAAGGGACTACAGAAGCAGTCTTTCTTTGAGAAAGGGGCTATAGAAGCAGCCTTTCTTTCAGAAAGGGACAATAGAAGCAGCCTTTCTTTCAGAAAGGGACTATAGAAGCAGCCTTTATTTGAGAAAGGGACTATAGAAGCAGCCTTTCTTTCAGAAAGGCACTATAGAAGCAGCCTTTATTTGAGAATGGGACTATAGAAGCAGCCTTTCTTTTAGAAAGGGACTATAGAAGCAGCCTTTATTTGAGAATGGGACTATAGAAGCAGCCTTTATTTGAGAATGGGACTATAGAAGCAGCCTTTCTTTTAGAAAGGGACTATAGAAGCAGCCTTTCTTTTAGAAAGGGAGTATAGAAGCAGCATGTCTTTCAGAAAGGGACTATAGAAGCACCCTTTCTTTTAGAAAGAGACTATAGAAGCACCCTTTCTTTTAGAAAGAGACTATAGAAGCACCCTTTCTTTCAGAAAGGGACTATAGAAGCATCCTTTCTTTCAGAAAGGGACTATAGAAGCACCCTTTCTTTCAGAAAGGGACTATAGAAGCACCCCTTCTTTCAGAAAGGGACTATAGAAGCAGCCTTTCTTTCAGAAAGGGACTATAGAAGCAGCCTTTATTTGAGAATGGGACTATAGAAGCAGCCTTTATTTGAGAATGGGACTATAGAAGCAGCCTTTCTTTTAGAAAGGGACTATAGAAGCAGCCTTTCTTTTAGAAAGGGAGTATAGAAGCAGCATGTCTTTCAGAAAGGGACTATAGAAGCACCCTTTCTTTTAGAAAGAGACTATAGAAGCACCCTTTCTTTTAGAAAGAGACTATAGAAGCACCCTTTCTTTCAGAAAGGGACTATAGAAGCATCCTTTCTTTCAGAAAGGGACTATAGAAGCACCCTTTCTTTCAGAAAGGGACTATAGAAGCACCCCTTCTTTCAGAAAGGGACTATAGAAGCACCCTTTCTTTCAGAAAGGGACTATAGAAGCACCCTTTCTTTCAGAAAGGGACTATAGAAGCACCCCTTCTTTCAGAAAGGGACTATAGAAGCACCCTTTCTTTCAGAAAGGGACTATAGAAGCACCCTTTCTTTCAGAAAGGGACTATAGAAGCACCCTTTCTTTCAGAAAGGGACTATAGAAGCACCCTTTCTTTCAGAAAGGGACTATAGAAGCACCCCTTCTTTCAGAAAGGGACTATAGAAGCACCCTTTCTTTCAGAAAGGGACTATAGAAGCAGCCTTTCTTTGAGAAAGGGACTATAGAAGTAGCCTTTCTTTCAGAAAGGGACTATAGAAGCAGCCTTTCTTTCAGAAAGGGACTGTAGAAGCAGCGTTTCTTTCAGAAGGGGACTATAGAAGCAGCCTTTATTTGAGAAAGGGACTATAGAAGCAGCCTTTCTTTGAGAAAGGGACAATAGAAGCAGCCTTTCTTTCAGAAAGGGACTGTAGAAGCAGCCTTTCTTTCAGAAAGGGACTACAGAAGCAGTCTTTCTTTGAGAAAGGGGCTATAGAAGCAGCCTTTCTTTCAGAAAGGGACAATAGAAGCAGCCTTTCTTTCAGAAAGGGACTATAGAAGCAGCCTTTATTTGAGAAAGGGACTATAGAAGCAGCCTTTCTTTCAGAAAGGCACTATAGAAGCAGCCTTTATTTGAGAATGGGACTATAGAAGCAGCCTTTATTTGAGAATGGGACTATAGAAGCAGCCTTTCTTTTAGAAAGGGACTATAGAAGCAGCCTTTCTTTTAGAAAGGGAGTATAGAAGCAGCATGTCTTTCAGAAAGGGACTATAGAAGCACCCTTTCTTTTAGAAAGAGACTATAGAAGCACCCTTTCTTTTAGAAAGAGACTATAGAAGCACCCTTTCTTTTAGAAAGAGACTATAGAAGCACCCTTTCTTTCAGAAAGGGACTATAGAAGCATCCTTTCTTTCAGAAAGGGACTATAGAAGCACCCTTTCTTTCAGAAAGGGACTATAGAAGCACCCCTTCTTTCAGAAAGGGACTATAGAAGCACCCTTTCTTTCAGAAAGGGACTATAGAAGCACCCTTTCTTTCAGAAAGGGACTATAGAAGCACCCCTTCTTTCAGAAAGGGACTATAGAAGCACCCTTTCTTTCAGAAAGGGACTATAGAAGCACCCTTTCTTTCAGAAAGGGACTATAGAAGCACCCTTTCTTTCAGAAAGGGACTATAGAAGCACCCTTTCTTTCAGAAAGGGACTATAGAAGCACCCCTTCTTTCAGAAAGGGACTATAGAAGCACCCTTTCTTTCAGAAAGGGACTATAGAAGCAGCCTTTCTTTGAGAAAGGGACTATAGAAGTAGCCTTTCTTTCAGAAAGGGACTATAGAAGCAGCCTTTCTTTCAGAAAGGGACTGTAGAAGCAGCGTTTCTTTCAGAAGGGGACTATAGAAGCAGCCTTTATTTGAGAAAGGGACTATAGAAGCAGCCTTTCTTTGAGAAAGGGACAATAGAAGCAGCCTTTCTTTCAGAAAGGGACTGTAGAAGCAGCCTTTCTTTCAGAAAGGGTCTATAGAAGCAGCATTTCTTTCAGAAAGGGACTATAGAAGCACCCTTTCTATCAGAAAAAAATACTATAGAAGCACCTTTTCTAAGCAGCCTTCCGTTCGGAGGTACTATAGAAGCAGCCTTTCGCTGTAGAAGCACCATTTCTTTCAGAAGGGAATATAGAAGCACACTTTACTTTAGAAAGGCTCCATAGAAGCCCGCTTTCTTTAAAAAAGGCTCTATAGACCCGCCTTCTTTCAGAAATGGCGTATAGAAGCCGCTTTCTTTCAGAAAAAGACTATAGAAGCAGAATTTATTGCAGAAAAGGTCCATAGAAACAGCCTGCTTTTCAGAAAGAGTCCACAGTAACACCCCTTCTTTCAGAAATGGTCTATAGCAGCATGCTTTTTTAGAAAGGGCCTATAGAAACACCCTTTCTTTCAGAAAGGATCTTCTACTTCTCTATAGTAGACGACCCTAAGGGCCATCTACTCGGTAGTAGACGACCCTAAGGGCCATCTACTCTGTAGTAGACGACCCTAAGGGCCATCTACTCTGTAGTAGACGACCCTAAGGGCCATCTACTCTGTAGTAGACGACCCCAAGGGCCAACTACTCTATGCTAGACCACCCTAAAGGCCATCTACTCTATAGTAGACGACCATAAGGGTCATCTACTCTATAGTAGGCGACCCTAAGGGCCATCTACTCTGTAGTAGGCGACCCTAAGGGCCATCTACTCTGTAGTAGACGACCCTAAGGGCCATCTACTCTATAGTGGACGACCCTAAGGGCCATATACTCTATAGTGGACGACCCTAAGGGCCATATACTCTATAGTAGACGACCCTAAGGGCCATCTACTCTGTAGTAGACGACCCTAAGGGCCATCTACTCTGTAGTAGACGACCCTAAGGGCCATCTACTCTGTAGTAGACGACCCCAAGGGCCATCTACTCTATGGTAGACCACCCTAAAGGCCATCTACTCTATAGTAGACGACCATAAGGGTCATCTACTCTATAGTAGGCGACCCTAAGGGCCATCTACTCTATAGTAGACGACCTTAAGGGCCATCTACTTTATTGTAGACGACCCTAAGGGCCATCTACTCTATAGTAGACGACCCTAAGGGCCATCTACTCTATAGTAGACGACCCTAAGGACCATCTACTCTATAGTAGACCACCCTAAGGGCCATCTACTCTATGGTAGACGACCCTAAGGGCCATCTACTCTATAGTAGACGAAGCACCCTTTCTCAAAGAAGCACCATTTCTCAAAAAAGCACCCTTTCTCAAAAAAGCACCATTTCTCAAAAAAGCACCCTTTCTCAAAGAAGCACCATTTCTCAAAAAGCACCCTTTCTCAAAGAAGCACCCTTTCTCAAAGAAGAACACTTTCTGAAAAACAAATGGTCTTACGAAGCCCGCTTTCTCAAAGAAAGGGTCTTTCGAAGCACCCTTTCTCAAAAAAAGGGTCTTACAAAGCACCCTTTCTCAAAGAAAGGGTCTTACAAAGCACCCTTTCTCAAAGAAAGGGTCTTACGAAGCACCCTTTCTCAAGGAAAGGGTCTTACGAAGCACCCTTTCTTAAAGGGTCTTACGAAGCACGAGCTTCTAAAGTCCGTATTCTTTCAGAAAGGATCTATAGATGCCCGCTTTATGTCAGAAAGGATTTATAGAACCCCGCATTATCTAAGAAAGTTTCTATACAAGCACTACTTCTTTGAGAAAGGGTCTATAGGAGCCTGATTTCTTTCATAAAAGGTTTTTGGAAGCTCGCTCTCTTGCAGAAAGGATCTATTGAAGTCCGCTCTGAACGAAATTGTGCTTCTATAGCCCTTTCTGAAGGAAGGGTTTATTTTCGTGAAAGAAAGGGTGTTTCTTTGGCCCCTTTGTGAAAGAAAGGGTGCTTCTATAGACCCTTTGTGAAAGAAAGGGTGCTTCTATAGACCCTTTGTGAAAGAAAGGGTGCTTCTATAGACCCTTTGTGAAAGGGTGCTTCTATGGACCCTTTGTGAAAGAAAGGGTGCTTCTATGGACCCTTTGTGAAAGAAAGGGTGCTTCTATAGACCATTTGTGAAGGAAAGGGTGCTTCTATAGACCCTTTGTGAAGGAAAGGGTGCTTCTTTAGACCCTTTGTGAAGGAAAGGGTGCTTCTATAGACCCTTTGTGAAAGGGTGCTTCTATGGACCCTTTGTGAAAGAAAGGGTGCTTCTATAGACCATTTGTGAAAGAAAGGGTGCTTCTATAGACCCTTTGTGAAGGAAAGGGTGCTTCTTTAGACCCTTTGTGAAGGAAAGGGTGCTTCTATAGACCCTTTGTGAAAGGGTGCTTCTATGGACCCTTTGTGAAAGAAAGGGTGCTTCTATAGACCATTTGTGAAAGAAAGGGTGCTTCTATAGACCCTTTGTGAAGGAAAGGGTGCTTCTTTAGACCCTTTGTGAAGGAAAGGGTGCTTCTTTAGACCCTTTGTGAAGGAAAGGGTGCTTCTATAGACCCTTTGTGAAAGGGTGCTTCTATGGACCCTTTGTGAAAGAAAGGGTGCTTCTATAGACCCTTTGTGAAAGAAAGGGTGCTTCTATAGACCCTTTGTGAAAGAAAGGGTGCTTCTATAGATCCTTTGTAAAAGAAAGGCTGCTTCTATAGACCCTTTGTGAAAGAAAGGCTGCTTCTATAGACCCTTTGTGAAAGAAAGGGTGCTTCTATAGACCCTTTGTGAAAGAAAGGGTGCTTCTATGGACCCTTTGTGAAAGAAAGGGTGCTTCTATGGACCCTTTGTGAAAGAAAGGGTGCTTCTGTAGACCCTTTGTGAAAGAAAGGGTGCTTCTTTAGACCCTTTGTGAAAGAAAGGGTGCTTCTATAGACCCTTTGTGAAAGAAAGGGTGCTTCTATAGACCCTTTGTGAAAGAAAGGGTGCTTCTATATACCCTTTGTGAAAGAAAGGGTTCTTCTATATATCCTTTGTGAAAGAAAGGGCGCTTCTATATACCCTTTGTGAAAGAAAGGGTGCTTCTATATACCCTTTGTGAAAGAAAGGGTGCTTCTATATACCCTTTGTGAAAGAAAGGGTGCTTCTATAGACTCTCTCCCAATGAAAGAGTGCCTCTATAGACCCTTTGTGAAAGAAAGGCTGCTTCTATAGACCCTTTGTGAAAGAAAGGCTGCTTCTATATACCCTTTGTGAAAGAAAGGGTGCTTCTATAGATCCTTTGTGAAAGAAAGGGTGCTTCTATAGATCCTTTGTGAAAGAAAGGGTGCTTCTATAGATCCTTTGTGAAAGAAAGGGTGCTTCTATAGATCCTTTGTGAAAGAAAGGGTGCTTCTATAGATCCTTTGTGAAAGAAAGGGTGCTTCTATAGATTCTTTGTGAAAGAAAGGGTGCTTCTATAGATCCTTTGTGAAAGAAAGGGTGCTTCTATAGATCCTTTGTGAAAGAAAGGGTGCTTCTATAGATCCTTTGTGAAAGAAAGGGTGCTTCTATAGATCCTTTGTGAAAGAAAGGGTGCTTCTATAGATCCTTTGTGAAAGAAAGGGTGCTTCTATAGATCCTTTGTGAAAGAAAGGGTGCTTCTATAGATTCTTTGTGAAAGAAAGGGTGCTTCTATAGATCCTTTGTGAAAGAAAAGCTGCTTCTATAGACCCTTTGTGAAAGAAAGGATGGTTAAATGTATAAATCTATCTTTACTTTAAAGTGACTTAAGTCATTTTTCCCTTGCAACGCCTAACATTTAGATTAGTTAAAAGGCACTCAAGTTTCAAATACCCTCACAATTGTAGTTCTCAACAACAATGTCTGATAACGCCAACACTTTCTTCACAACTAATCCATAAATTATTGTTGTTGTTTTTGTTTATTTTGTTGTTGAAATGTAAGATTTTTTGATGCTACCCACTAGCAAACAGAACACAACAAAACTTGAGGCAGTTACTTGACACAATGTTACGTCATTTGGTGCTAATTGCTTGGACATTATCACAGATCACAATGGATTGGCTGCTGCTACTCGCTTTTATTGTTGACCCCTTGCCCGACGGTCGGTACAGTACGAATTGTAAACACATGAATCATCATCACATTTATTTGTTTTGTTATCTTAACAAAAGAATATTTTTTTTATTTGTTGCAATAATTGTTTACACTTTGTACACATATGTAAGTTTGAACATTTGTGTGTATGAAGAAAATGCATATTAATAAAATTTTGCTGTGTCATTTACTGGCCAATTTTCTGGATTCTGATTTAATTGATTGCTAAATAATTAGAGCATTAAATGTTAACTTAATAAAAAAATATTGGAATTTAGGGGTATTTTTTTCTGACTGCACAAATGTGTACAAATTTGTTTGTACAGTGAGGCAGGCACATTGTACTGTTTGGGTGGCCTTATAGTACGTTTATATATAACCAGATTTAACAAACACACTGGGTTTCAAATGTCAATTATACCCCGTTTATATATAACCGGATTTAGCAAACCGACTGGGTTTTTAATTTCAATTCCATTGCTTATATTTCAAATAAATCCTCATAAAGAAGGTTAACCCTGCAAAAAGCTCTAATATAAACATGTCTTTATTCTTAGATTTCTTGCATTAGACCCTTTCTAAAAGAAAGGATGCTTCTATACAATCCCACACCGTGGTGACATAGGCACCCCGATCAAGAAATAAGACTAAAAATGTCCACTCATTGCTATATTTTCAATTTTTTATGAGTTATTTTAAAAGCACCAATTTAACATTGATTTTTATGATCGCTTATCTTTAAAATCTCTTCAAGTTTTCCTCCACTCCCAAACAACAATTGCCAACAATTTTGATAAACAAAACCCGATGTTTTTCACGTAGCACGCACACAACTTTGTTTTAAAAAAAGTCCCTTTCTAAATTTAAATGTCCCCAAAAGTAAATTATTCCACATTGACGTCTATACTAAATATTGGAAGAGGTAAGTGAATCAGTTCAATTCGTATTTGTTTGCAGTAGTAGCTACCAAAAACAGCCTTGATGTACTCCAAGATTTATCACACACACATCGGGGATTTTAGCAGCAGATAACCACCATTACTACGGGTTGTGGTGGTGGCGTGACGTATTGGCCAACAAGTCCAAAAAAATTGTTTCATATATTTTTTTATTTTTATAGGTCTTATCGCTTGCTGGGTTGGCTTACGTAGCATCTGATAATATTTTTGTTTAAAGATATAACCTAACAAATGGTGGTGGTGGCATGAATAATCCTGGTCGTATACATAACTAATGTCATTTTTCTATTCCAAAAAAAAAAAAAATACAGATAAAGATAACAAAAATAAACAAACGTTCCGAAAAAAATAAATTAAAAAATAATTAAAAGTTATCAAACAAAATGAACGAAAAATTCCATTTCGGGGATAGATTTTTTTCCGTTAGGTGGGTGGGTGCAGAAGGGCATAGTAACTTGGTAATTATGAATCTATATCCGCCTATGATAAATGAAAAAAAAGAGCTAATCAGTGTATTCGCATTTAGAACATGCGAACATGGGGTGAATAAGTGCGAAATAATTAAACAATAAAAATTGTGTAACCCACCCTTTGATTGTTGTTTGAGGTGACTAATTAGGGGAGAAAGTAATCTCAAAGGAAGCCGCGCATTACAATTTGCAACATAGGGAAAAACATTATAATTAACTGGGTGTTTTATTTGCGGCAATATAGACTGTAAGTAGGGGCTCTATAGAATCACACTTAGTTTCGGAAAGGCTCTATAGATGAGCTCTTACTTTCAGCAAGGCTCTACAGAAGCACGCTTACTATCAAAAAGACTCTACAAAAGCACCCTTTCATGCAGAAACACTCTATAGAAGCACCCTAACTTTCAGAAAGGCTTTATAGAAACACCCTTTCTTTAAGAAAGATCCTATGGAAGCACCTTTTCTTTCAGAGAGGCTCTTATAAGCACCCTAACTTTCAGAGAGGCTCTGTGGAAGCTCTCTTTCTTTCAAACAGGGTCTATAGAAGCACCCTTTCTTTCTGAAAAGCTCAATAGAAGCAGCCTTACTTTCAGAAAGGCTCTATAGAAGCACCCTTTCTTTCTGAAAAGCTCAATAGAATCAGCATTACTTTCAGAAAGGCTCTACTGAAGCACCCTTTCTTCCTGAGTGGCTCAATAGAAGCAGCTTTACTTTCAGAAAGGCTCTATTGAAGCACCCTTACTTTCTGAGTGGCTCAATAATAGCAACTTTACTTTCAGAAAGGCTCTACTGAAGCACCCTTACTTTTAGAAAGGGTCTACAGAAGAACCCTTACATTCAGAAAGGATCTGTAGAAGCACACTTTCTTTCAGAGAGGCTGTATAGCAGCACTCTTTCTTTCAAACAGGCTCTATAGAACACCCTTTCTTTCTGAGAAGCTCCATAGAAGCAGCCTTACTTTCAGAAAGGCTCTACTGAAGCACCCTTACTTTCAGAATGGGTCCATAGAAGCACACTTACTTTCTGAAAAGGGTCTGTAGAAGCACCCTTACTTTCAGAGAAGGTCTAATGAAGGACGGACCCTTTCTTCCAGAAAAGGCCTTTAGAAGCAACCTTTCTTTCAGAAAGGGCCTAGAGAATCACCCTTTCATTCAGAGAGGGTTCACAAAAGCACACATCCTATCAAAAAGGGTATACAGAAGCCCGCTTTCTTTCATAAATGGTCTACAGAAGCCCGTTTTCAGAAAAGGTCTATAGAAGTCCGCTTTCTTTCATAAAGAATTTACAGAAGCCCACTTTCCTTCAGAAAGAATGCATAGAACCCCCCACCCATTCTTTTCGAAGGGGTCTAAAAAAGCCAGCTTTCTTTCAAAAAGAATCTATAAAAGCCCGCTTTCTTTCAGAAGTTATCTATAGAAGCCCACTTTCTTTTAGAAAGGTCTATTGAAGCCCTCTTTCTTTCAGAAATGGTCTATAGAAGCCCGCTTTCCTTCCGGAAGGGTATGTAGTAGAACCCCGCTTTCTTTCGGAAAGAGTTTATGGAAGCCCGCTTCATTTCATAAAGCGTGTATTGAAGCTTTTGTACAGAAAGGGTCAACAGAAGCCCGTTTTTTTAGAAAAGCCCTATAAAAGGACCCTTTATTTCAGAAAGGGTCTATAGAAGCACGCTTTCTCTCAGGTCTATAGGAGCCCGCTTTCTTTCAGAAAAGGTCTATAAGAGCCCGTTTTCTTTCAGAAGGTGTTCAAAGAATCCCGTTTTCCTTCCGGAAGGGCCTGTAGTAGAAGCCCGCTTTTTTCAGAAAAGCTCCATAAGAGCACGCTTTCTCTCAGAAAAGGTCTATAGGAGCCCGTTTTCTTTCAGAAAGCGTGCATAGAAGCTGGCTTTCTTTTAGAAAGTGTCCATAAAAGCCCGCTTTCTTTCAGAAAGTGTTCAAAGAATCCCGTTTTCCTTCCGGAAGAAGCCCGCTTTCTTTCAGAAAGTGTCCATAGAAGCTCGCTTACTTTAAGAAAGGGGCTATAGAAGCCCGCTCTCTTTCCGAAAGCGACCGTAGAAGCTCGTTTCCTTTCAGAAAGGGGTCTATAGCAACACCCTTTCACTTACATAAAGGTCTATAGAAGCCCACTTTCTCTTAGAAAGAGTCTAAAGAAGCCCTCTTCTTTCAGAAAGTGTCTATAGAAGCACTCTTTCACTTACAGAAAGGGTCTATAAAAGCCCGTTTCCTTTAGAAATGATCTGTAGAAGCACACGGTCTATGGAACCCCGCTTTCTTTCAGAAAATGGTCTATAGAAGTCCGCTTTCCTTCCGGAAGCACTCTTTCGATCGATTTCCGCCCAATACGAATTTAGGCGACTGCAATATCCCGAGCGTAGTTGAGCCAAAACTACTCTGGTTTGTCGTGGGAGCTGACGCTCCTCAGCAGCGATAGATTGAGGATGTACTCCGAGTACTTTATTCACACTATAATTGCTTAAGGCCTTGGCAACTGCGTCCGGGTGAATGCTATTCAATCCTGCTTGATATGCCTGTTGATCTAGGGGTTCTCTCCTATACTGTTGGACCTCCCTCTCTAGAGCATAAATATCCTTCCTGAAATGCCTGAATGTGTCGGGCCTAGCCAGCAGATGGTGATTGGGATGGCTCTCACTGTAACACCCAAGCAAGTACTGCAACGAAAGCATCTCATTGTGTTGCTTTACTGGAAGAATCTTTGCCTCCTCATGTAGATGGTCCCCGGAAGACTAGAGATGGCACCCTGTTGCTGTTCTCAGGGCGGCATTCTGGCAGGTTTGAATCTTTTTCCAATTCGTATCACATAATCCCGGGGACCAGACTGGAGCCGCATATCTTACCACAGACCGACCTATCGCGTTATATGTGGTCAACAAGGTTTCTTTATCTGCACCCCAAGTGCTGCCGGCTAGGGACTTGAGGACCTTGTTCCTACTTTTCAGTTTGTCGCAGATAGCTGTGGTATGCGAGGACGACGTGAAAGTGGCGTCGAATGTGACCCCTAGAATTTTGGGGCAGTTTGTGGTCGAAATTCTGCTACCGTCGACCACGACATTCAATTCACTTCTAAACTGAGCTGTCCATGTGGTGAAGAGAGTGGTTGTTGATTTTGTGGCGGAAATCTGCATATTCCTCGCGTGGAAAAATGTGGTAAGATCGGTTAAATAGGAGTTCAGTCTCTCACAGATGTACCTGACGCCAGGATCGTGCAATCATCCTCATACGTTACGATCTCGATGCCGTCTAGAGGGGCCGGAATACAGGAGAGGTAGAGGTTAAACAGTTCCGGAGATATCATCCCACCTTGGGGAACTCCCTGTTTCACTCTAGGGGGTGTGGACTTCTTATTCCTGAATTCCCCGTACGACTGGCGTCCACACATATAATTGTCTATCCAACGTTTCAAGCTTGGCCGGAGGGTTGTCTGATAGATGCGCTCAAACAGCGTGGAGGCTTTTGATAAGTCAAGCGCCACCATCACTGTTCTATCGCACGGCCGGCTCTGGTTGAGTCTTTGACAAATATATGTGGTAATGGCGTGCAGCGCAGTTGTCGCGTTGTGCTGCTTACGGAATCCATGCTGATGATCGCCAACATGATAGCTATTTCTGATACTGGGGAGGACTAAGGCCTCAAGGATCTTTGCTACGGGCGACAAAAGCGAAATCGGCCTGTACGATTCACTTTTGCTGGCATTCTTGCCGTATGCTTCCGTAGTGGGACAACCTTGCCCATTTTTCACACTTCGGGAACAATGAGGTTGGATAGCGACAAGTTGAGAACTTTAGTGAGATACTCCACTCCTGGCTCATCCAGCTGCTTCAGCATAACCATGGAGATTCCATCATGGCCCAACGCTTTGGATGATTTAGCGTTCCTGATGGCATTGGCAACATCATCCATTGTAAACTGTGGTGGTTCCTCCTCGGCAGGAAGAGATCTGATGCGATGTAATACTCTTCTCTTCGCCCTGTCACTCTCGGGGTGCTCGACAAACTTTCGATTGAAATAACTTGCGCCCCTCTTCGGGTCAGTCAACGTAACGTCGCCAAACGTGACTGAGATCCTATCTTCCCTTCTTCCAGGGTTCGAGAGTGACTTAACCGTTGTCCACAATTCACCTATGTTGCAACTCTCCACTTGTTCCGCTTATGCTCGCCGACCAGCCTGTTAACTTCTAGTGTCAGCTCCCTGACTCTGGGGTCATTGTGGTTGGTTCGACGAAGCTCATCATGCTCATTTGCTAATCCCGTCGCCTCTGCTGGGAAGTTTGGTCTTAGTTCGGGTATTCGACCAGCAGATGATGTCTCGGAACGTCCTTTCCGCTACCCGAACATCAGAAGGATTGGGCAGTTCTCTGAAGCGGTGATTGGTGAACTCTCTGAAACTCGGCCAATCAGCTTTCTTATGATTGACGAATGTGCGGCGTTCAGAGGTGATGAAATCGGGTGGTCTGCTAATGGAGACGATTATGGGGAGATGGTCTGATCCAAGGGAAATGACGGGTTGCCAGGTAACACGATTGTAATGTCTGGCGAGCTGTGACACTCTCCTCTAGTTCTTATAGGGGCGTCCTCATTGACCGTGCAAAACGTAGAGCTTCTCAGCCAGCGCTGTACCTCTCTGGTCGTTTCCGTGGGCCGAATGCCACATCTCATGATGCGCATTAAAATCCCCCAGGACCAGACGATTATGACCTTCCAAAAGCGGCCTAATGTTTGGCACGTAATCTGAGATACAGCTATTTCTCGGCGGGATGTATACGTTCAGCAACCCTATCTCGGCATTTCCACACCTGACTGTTACCCCCATACATTCCATGTACGGGTCATTAGAGACAGGCTCAAGCGAGATAGGTCTGTATTGGACAGACTGGTGCAATAGGAAAGTTAATCCCCCACATCCACTTTTGGTGCGGTCCTTCCTTGGCACGTTGCAACCATCACAACGTACTGAGCTGTGGTCGTTCAGCCTGGTTTCCTGCACCGCCGCGACCTTGATCTTCTTCCGATTCATAAAGTCCACTATTTCATCGATCTTACCTCGGAGCCCATTGCAATTAAATTGCAAAAAGGATGCATTTTCTGGGATTGGAACAACAACGGCTGGTGTTGTCGAGGGGACTGCGGGGGAGTCTCATAATCAGACGACGAGGGACTTTCGTAATCCGATGACGACTCACTGGGGACTCAATCCCACGGCAGCGGGTTCTTACGTACCGGATTGACCCGAAACCAAAAGTGTTTCGGCCAGCGGCTGCCAACCCAGCATTATATGCTGCTACAACAACAACAACAACTCACAGGGGACTGTATTCACGCAGAATGCAGCAACATAGTCCCTGTCCAGAGCAACCCCTTTGATGCACCCACTCCTGACATCTATTGCATCTCACCGAAGGCTTGATGTGGGTGAAGATGCGGATGTGACAAACCGAGCACAAATATATTATTCCTGGGTTTTCCTCCGTCCCGGACCAAAAGAATTCAGAGCAGGCATTCCGGGATATGCTGCTCCCAACACAGAAAAACGAAACAAATACAAACATATGTACACTGAGGTGGCAGCCGCTGGCCGGAACGATGATGTTGTGTAGTTTCGGGTCAATCCGGTACGAAAGAACCCGCTGCCGTAGGATTGAGAAGCACCTTTAGTTTCGGAAAGGCTCTATAGAAGAGCCCTTACTTTCAGAAAGGCTCTATAGAAGCACCCTTACTATCAGAAAGACTCTACGTAAAAACCCTTCCATGCAGAAACACTCTATAGAAGCACCCTAACTTTCAGAAAGGCCTTATTGAAGCACCCTTTCTTTAAGAAAGACTCTATAGAATCACCCTTTATATATAGAAGCACTCATTCTTTCAAACAGGCTCTATAGAAGCACCCTTTCTTTCTGAGAATCTCCATAGAATCAGCCTTACTTTCAGAAAGGCTTTATTGAATCACCCTTTCTTTCTGAGTGGCTCAATAGAAGGAGCCTTACTTTCAGAAAGGATCTGTAGAAGCACCCTTACTTTCACAAAAAGTCTAAAGAAGGACGGACCCTTTCTTCCAAAATAGGTCTTAAGAAGGACGGACACTTTCTTCCAGAAAAGGTCTATAGAAGCAACCTTTCATTCAGAAAGGGCTTATAGAATCACCTTTTCATTCGGAAAGGATTCATAAAAGCACACTTCCTTTCAAAAAGGGTATATAAAAGCCCGCTTTTTTTTATAAAGGGTCTACAGAAGCCCACTTTCAGATACGGTCTATAGAAGCCCCCTTTCTTTCATAAAGGATCTACAGAAGCCCACTTTCTCTCAAAAAGGGTCTATAGAAGTACGCTTTCTCTCAGAAAAGCTCTATGAAAGGACCCGTTATTTCAGAAAGGGTATATACAAACACGCTTTCTCTCAGAAAACGTCTATAGGAGCCCGCTTTCTTTCAGAAAGTGTTCAAAGAAACCCGTTTTCCTTCCGGAAGGGTCTGTAGTAGAAGCCCGCTTTTTTTCACAAAGTGTCTATAGGAGCTCGCTCTCTTTCCGAAATCGACCATAGAAGCTCGTTTCCTTTCAGAAAGGGGTCTATAGCAACACCCTTTCACTTACAGAAAGGGTCTATAGAAGCCCACTTTCTTTTATAAAGAGTCTGAAGAAGCCCTCTTCATTCAGAAAGTGTCTATAGAAGCACTCTTTCACTTACAGAAAGGGTCTATAAAAGCCCGTTTCTTTCAGAAATGATCTGTAGAAGCACACTTTCATTTAGAAAGGGTCTATGGAAGCCGGCTATCTTGCAGAAGGGGTCTATAGAAGCCCGTTTTCTTTCGGAAAGAGTTTATGGAAGCCAGATTTATATAGAAGTTCATTGCCTTACAGAAAGGATTTATTGGAAGCATCCCTTCATACAGAAAGGTGTCTATAGGATCACCCTTTCACTTACAGAAAGAGTCTCTAGAAGCCCGCTTTCTTTCAGAAAGTGTCAGTAGAAGTACGTCTATACAAACAATCTCCATTTCAGAAAGGGTATCTAGAAGACCGCTGTCTTTCAGAACGGATCTATGCAAGCCGTATTTCCGTCGAAGAATCACACTTTTTTAAAAGGGTATGTAGAAGCACCCTCTTATAATTTCTGATATTGTCTTTTTTATTGGGATAGCTGTTGCAATTTAGTTTTTTTTTTTCAAAATAGTCTGGCTTAATCCCATTGTTGTTGTTTAAAAAATAAAATAGGTATTCTGTCCCTAGAAGACCTTTAAAAGGACAATAAAACAGCTTTTGAAACCCTTTGTATACAAAAGACTTTTAGAAGACCTTAGAAGGTCTTCTTTCCATAGATGACATTTAAAAGGTCTTCTGACTGTAGAATACTACCTTTAGAATGTCTTGCGTCCTTTAATATATCGCCTGTCTGTCCTTTGGTAAGTCGGCTTTCTATTCTGTCCATAGAAAACTTTTAGAAGGCTGCCCAGTGAATACTTTTAGAAGGTCTTCTGTCTATTTAAGACCATTATAATGTCATCTGTTCATGGAATACCTTTATTTGGGTATGTTCTGAGACACACTTTACCTCTCACTTCACGCCTCAAGCATTTTGTTGAGCCCATTTACTAATATTTTTTGCGAATTTCTTGGGGCTAAGATTCATTAGGGAATTTAAAAATATTTTTTAAATATTTTTTTCGACCCTTTGAAGGCTACGAAGATTTTTTAAATAATTTTTCCGACGCTTTGAAGGCTATGTGGATTGTTTAAATATATTTCTCGACCCTTTGAAGGCTACGTGGATTTTTTAAATATTTTTTCGACCCTTGGAAGCTAGGTGGATTTTTTAAATATTTTTATCGACCCTTTGAAGGCTACGTGGATTTTTTAAATATTTTGTTCACCCTTTGGAGGCTACGTTAATTTTTAAATACTTTTTTCGACCCTTTGAAGTCTACGTGGATTTTTTTCGGCCCTTTGGAGACTACGTGAAGTTTTTTAATGGATGTTTTAAATATTTCGACCCTTTGAAGGTTTTTTTTTTTCGCAGAATGTCTTCTGTCCATGGTAGACCTTTATAATGTTTTCTGTAAATAGAAGACCTTTAGAATATTTTCTGTCCACAGAAAACCATTAGAAGATCTCCTGTCCGTATATAGAAGCCCTTTGGAGGGTCTTTTGTCCATAGAATGAACACCTAATTTATTATTGTTATTTTTTAATCTTCTATACATGAAATATCTTTAGAAGGTCTTCTATCCATAGAATATGGTTAGACTTCATTGGAGATACCTACCATTCACTGTCAAACCTCAGGGTTAACTTCTATACATTCTTCAAGATTATAGAAATCACTGTTTAACATCCTATCTCCTTCCCTTGCATGACAACTACAACTACATTTGTATTATGGGCCACAATATCATTTACCCTTAATGAGGACATAATAATAAGAATTTAAAAAAGAATTTCAATGACGGATAACAGCCGCCGCAACAACAACAGTCATTCAAATATACATATGTATATAAATAAATAGTTATGGCATTCATGCAAAGCATTCATTCGATTGCTCGCTTTCAAGAAAAAAAATACTTTCATGAGAAAAAAAAAAATGAAACAAGACATCGTTCGTCTATTTGACGACGTCATAAGTTTAATAAAAAAACAATTAGTCAATCAGACCATGAATTTAGACTAGGTTTTTTTACTATACAACAAGGGTACCACTTTATAATACAGGCATATTGTATAGAAAATACCCGTTTCAACAAAATTGGCCGATCATTTCTAAATGGAAAAACACAAAATGTTATGTAAAATAAGGAGGAGTGGGAAGATTAGTAAAGCTTAAAACACTAGATCCTATCCGCCTATCGTTGGCAAATTAAGATGCCATTATAAAGTCTCTGTTACTCCTATAATGAGTTATATTAGCTCTGTTACTTTAAGTGCAGTTTTTTATGTTTACACAAAAAACGTTCCTTTACAACAAAAAAGCAATATAATTGGCTACTTTTGTTATTTTTACTAATACCAATATTGAAAAGGAAAAGGTGTGTAAAGGAAATGGTATGTACCAATTATCATAATTAGTATTTCCTTTTCTTTCTGCCCCTCTCCTTGGAGGAAAATATCAGATAATCTTCCCTTTGCGGTAAAAGGAAACATTTTTCACCATCATCAAGCCCAACAAGAGATTTTCTAACTTTTAAAGACAGCTTATTGCTTATACATGTCTGTCACACTAATTGACCCCATACCACTTTTTACAATCGAACTTCTTAACCTAAATAATCGTTTATCGTTTTCTGATAGGCTATGACATATCATTGACACCTACAATTATAATCAAATTTGAGATAATGGTCAATTGGGCATTTCAATAATAATAATTTCACTTGTGTGAAAAGAAATCTTAATATATCAAAATCTACCTTTGTTTTAAAAACTACATACATATGCACTTATATTTGGAGGCTACATGGATTTTTTAAATAATTTTTTGACCCTTTGGAGGCTACGTGGATTTTTTAAATAATTTTTTTGACCCTTTGGAGGCTACGTGGATTTTTTAAATATTTTTTTCGACCCTTTAAAGGCTACGTGGATTTTTTAAACAATTTTTTCTACCCTTTAAAGGCTACGCGGATTTTTTAAATAATTTTTTCGACCCTTTGGAGGCTACGTGGATTTTTTTAATAATTTTTTCGACCCTTTAAAGGCTACGTGGATTTTTTAAATAATTTTTTAGACCCTTTGGAGGCTACGTGGATTTTTTAAATAATTTTTTCGACCCTTTAAAGGCTACGTGGATTTTTTAAATAATTTTTTCGACCCTTTACAGGCTACGTGGATTTTTTAAATAATTTTTTCTACCCTTTAAAGGCTATGCGGATTTTTTAAATAATTTTTTCGACCCTTTAAAGGCTACGTGGATTTTTTAAATAATTTTTTCTACCCTTTAAAGGCTATGCGGATTTTTTAAATAATTTTTTCGACCCTTTAAAGGCTACGTGGATTTTTTAAATAATTTTTTCGACCCTTTACAGGCTACGTGGATTTTTTAAATAATTTTTTCGACCCTTTAAAGGCTACGTGGATTTTTTAAAATAATTTTTTCGACCCTTTCGAGGCTACGTGGGTTTTTTAAATAATTTTTTCGAAACTTCAAAGGCTACGTGGATTTTTTTAATAATTTTTTAAATAATTTTTTCGACCCTTTAAAGGCTACGTGGATTTTTTAAATAATTTTTTCGAAACTTGAAAGGCTACGTGGATTTTTTAAATAATTTTTTCGACCCTTTAAAGGCTACGTGGATTTTTTAAATAATTTTTTCCAAACTTGAAAGGCTACGTGGATTTTTTAAATAATTTTTTCGACCCTTTAAAGGCTACGTGGATTTTTTAAATAATTTTTTCGACCCTTTAAAGGCTACGTGGATTTTTTAAATAATTTTTTTGGACCCTTTAAAGGCTACGTGGATTTTTTAAATAATTTTTTCGACCCTTTAAAGGCTACGTGGATTTTTTAAATAATTTTTTCGACCCTTTAAAGGCTACGTGTATTTTTAAATAATTTTTTCGACCCTTTAAAGGCCACGTGGATTTTTTAAATAATTGTTTCGTCCCTTTAAAGGCTACGTGGATTTTTTAAAGAATTTTTTCGTCCCTTTAAAGGCTACGTGGATTTTTTAAATAATTTTTTCGACCCTTTAAAGGCTACGTGGATTTTTTAAATAATTTTTTCTATCCTTTAAAGGCTATGCGGATTTTTTAAATAATTTTTTCGACCCTTTAAAGGCTACGTGGATTTTTTAAATAATTTTTTCGACCCTTTACAGGCTACGTGGATTTTTTAAATAATTTTTTCGACCCTTTAAAGGCTACGTGGATTTTTTTAAATAATTTTTTCGACCCTTTCGAGGCTACGTGGGTTTTTTAAATAATTTTTTCGAAACTTCAAAGGCTACGTGGATTTTTTTAATAATTTTTTAAATAATTTTTTCGACCCTTTAAAGGCTACGTGGATTTTTTAAATAATTTTTTCGAAACTTGAAAGGCTACGTGGATTTTTTAAATAATTTTTTCGACCCTTTAAAGGCTACGTGGATTTTTTAAATAATTTTTTCCAAACTTGAAAGGCTACGTGGATTTTTTAAATAATTTTTTCGACCCTTTAAAGGCTACGTGGATTTTTTAAATAATTTTTTCGACCCTTTAAAGGCTACGTGGATTTTTTAAATAATTTTTTTGGACCCTTTAAAGGCTACGTGGATTTTTTAAATAATTTTTTCGACCCTTTAAAGGCTACGTGGATTTTTTAAATAATTTTTTCGACCCTTTAAAGGCTACGTGTATTTTTAAATAATTTTTTCGACCCTTTAAAGGCCACGTGGATTTTTTAAATAATTGTTTCGTCCCTTTAAAGGCTACGTGGATTTTTTAAAGAATTTTTTCGTCCCTTTAAAGGCTACGTGGATTTTTTAAATAATTTTTTCGACCCTTTAAAGGCTACGTGGATTTTTTTAAATAATTTTTTCGACCCTTTAAAGGCTACGTGGATTTTTTTAAATAATTTTTTCGACCCTTTAAAGGCTACGTGGATTTTTTAAATAATTTTTTCGACCCTTTAAATGCTACGTGGATTTTTTAAATAATTTTTTCGACCCTTTAAAGGCTACGTGGATTTTTTAAATAATTTTTTCGACCCTTTAAAGGCTACGTGGATTTTTTAAATAATTTGTTCGACCCTTTAAAGGCTACGTGGATTTTTTAAATAATTTTTTCGACCCTTTAAAGGCTACGTGGATTTTTTAAATAATTTTTTTCGACCCTTTAAAGGCTACGTGGATTTTTTAAATAATTTTTTCGACCCTTTAAAGGCTACGTGGATTTTTTAAATAATTTTTTCGACCCTTTAAAGGCTACGTGGATTTTTTAAATAATTTTTTCGACCCTATAAAGGCTACGTGGATTTTTTAAATATTTTTTTCGACCCTTTAAAGGCTACGTGGATTTTTTAAATAATTTTTTCGACCCTTTAAAGGCTACGTGGATTTTTTAAATAATTTTTTCGACCCTATAAAGGCTACGTGGATTTTTTAAATAATTTTTTCGACCCTTTAAAGGCTACGTGGATTTTTTAAATAATTTTTTCGACCCTTTAAAGGCTACGTGGATTTTTTAAATAATTTTTTCGACCCTTTAAAGGCTACGTGGATTTTTCAAATAATTTTTTCGACCCTTTAAAGGCTACGTGGATTTTTTAAATAATTTTTTCGACCCTTTAAAGGCTACGTGGATTTTTTAAATAATTTTTTCGACCCTTTAAAGGCTACGTGGATTTTTTAAATAATTTTTTCGACCCTTTAAAGGCTACGTGGATTTTTTAAATAATTTTTTCGACCCTTTAAAGGCTACGTGGATTTTTTAAATAATTTTTTCGACCCTTTAAAGGCTACGTGGATTTTTTAAATAATTTTTTCGACCCTTTAAAGGCTACGTGGATTTTTTAAATAATTTTTTCGACCCTTTAAAGGCTACGTGGATTTTTTAAATAATTTTTTCGACCCTTTAAAGGCTACGTGGATTTTTTAAATAATTTTTTCGACCCTTTAAAGGCTACGTGGATTTTTTAAATAATTTTTTCGACCCTTTAAAGGCTACGTGGATTTTTTAAATAATTTTTTCGACCCTTTAAAGGCTACGTGGATTTTTTAAATAATTTTTTCGACCCTTTAAAGGCTACGTGGATTTTTTAAATAATTTTTTCGACCCTTTAAAGGCTACGTGGATTTTTTAAATAATTTTTTCGACCCTTTAAAGGCTACGTGGATTTTTTAAATAATTTTTTCGACCCTTTAAAGGCTACGTGGATTTTTTAAATAATTTTTTCGACCCTTTAAAGGCTACGTGGATTTTTTAAATAATTTTTTCGACCCTTTAAAGGCTACGTGGATTTTTTAAATAATTTTTTCGACCCTTTAAAGGCTACGTGGATTTTTTAAATAATTTTTTCGACCCTTTAAAGGCTACGTGGATTTTTTAAATAATTTTTTCGACCCTTTAAAGGCTACGTGGATTTTTTAAATAATTTTTTTCGACCCTTTAAAGGCTACGTGGATTTTTTAAATAATTTTTTCGACCCTTTAAAGGCTACGTGGATTTTTTAAATAATTTTTTCGACCCTTTAAAGGCTACGTGGATTTTTTAAATAATTTTTTCGACCCTTTAAAGGCTACGTGGATTTTTTAAATAATTTTTTCGACCCTTTAAAGGCTACGTGGATTTTTTAAATAATTTTTTCGACCCTCTAAAGGCTACGTGGATTTTTTAAATAGCTTTTTGGACCCTTTAAAGGCTACGTGGATTTTTTAAATAATTTTTTCGACCCTCTAAAGGCTACGTGGATTTTTTAAATAGCTTTTTGGACCCCTTAAAGGCTACGTGGATTTTTTAAATAATTTTTTCGACCCTTTAAAGGCTACGTGGATTTTTTAAATAATTTTTTCGACCCTTTAAAGGCTACGTGGATTTTTTAAATAATTTTTTCGACCCTTTAAAGGCTACGTGGATTTTTTAAATAATTTTTTCGACCCTTTAAAGGCTACGTGGATTTTTTAAATAATTTTTTCGACCCTCTAAAGGCTACGTGGATTTTTTAAATAGCTTTTTGGACCCTTTAAAGGCTACGTGGATTTTTTAAATAATTTTTTCGACCCTCTAAAGGCTACGTGGATTTTTTAAATAGCTTTTTGGACCCTTTAAAGGCTACGTGGATTTTTTAAATAATTTTTTCGACCCTTTAAAGGCTACGTGGATTTTTTAAATAATTTTTTCGACCCTTTAAAGGCTACGTGGATTTTTTAAATAATTTTTTCGACCCTTCAAAGGCTACGTGGATTTTTTAAATAATTTTTTTCGACCCTTTGGAGGCTAGTGCATTTTTTAAATAATTTTTTTGACCCTTTGGAGGCTACGTGGATTTTTTAAATAATTTTTTCGACCCTTTGGAGGCTACGTGGATTTTTTAAATAATTTTTTCGACCCTTTAAAGGCTACGTGGATTTTTTAAATATTTTTTTGACCCTTTGGAGGCTACGTGGATTTTTTTAAATATTTTTTTTTGACCCTTTGAAGGCTACATGGATTTTTTTAAATAATTTTTTCGACCCTTTAAAGGCTACGTGGATTTTTTAAATATTTGTTTCGACCCTTTAAAGGCTACGTGGATTTTTTAAATATTTTTTTCGACCCTTTAAAGGCTACGTGGATTTTTTAAATAATTTTTTCGACCCTTTAAAGGCTACTTGCATTTTTTAAATAATTTTTTCGACCCTTTAAAGGCTACGTGGATTTTTTAAATAATTTTTGGATTGTTTAAATAATTTTTTCGACCCTTTAAAGACTACGTGGATTTTTTAAATAATTTTTTCGACCCTTTAAAGGCTACTTGGATTTTTTAAATAATTTTTTCGACCCTTTAAAGGCTACGTGGATTTTTTAAATAATTTTTTCGACCCTTTAAAGGCTACCTGGATTTTTTAAATAATTTTTTCGACCCTTTAAAGGCTACCTGGATTTTTTAAATAATTTTTCGACCCTTTAAAGGCTACCTGGATATTTTAAATAATTTTTTCGACCCTTTAAAGGCTACCTGGATTTTTTAAATAATTTTTTCGACCCTTTAAAGGCTACCTGGATTTTTTAAATAATTTTTTCGACCCTTTAAAGGCTACGTGGATTTTTTAAATAATTTTTTCGACCCTTTAAAGGCTAAGTGAATTTTTTAAATAATTTTTTCGACCCTTTAAAGGCTACGTGGATTTTTTAAATAATTTTTTCGACCCTTTAAAGGCTACGTGGATTTTTTAAATAATTTTTTCGACCCTTTAAAGGCTACGTGGATTCTTTAAATAATTTTTTCGACCTTTGGAGACTACGTGGATTTTTTAAATAATTTTTTCGACCCTTTAAAGGCTACGTGGATTTTTTAAATAATTTTTTCGACCCTTTAAAGGCTACGTGGATTTTTTTAAATAATTTTTTCGACCCTTTAAAGGCTACGTAGATTTTTTAAATAATTTTTTCGACCCTTTAAAGGCTACGTGGATTTTTTAAATAATTTTTTCGACCCTTTAAAGGCTGCGTGGATTTTTTAAATATTTTTTTGACCCTTTAAAGGCTACGTGGATTTTTTAAATAATTTTTTTGACCCTTTAAAGGCTACTTGGATTTTTTAAATATTTTTTTCGACCCTTTGAAGGCTACGTGGATTTTTTAAATATTTTTTTCGACCCTTTGAAGGCTACGTGGATTTTTTAAATATTTTTTTCGACCCTTTGAAGGCTACGTGGATTTTTTAAATATTTTTTTCGACCCTTTGAAGGCTACGTGGATTTTTTAAATATTTTTTTCGACCCTTTGAAGGCTACGTGGATTTTTTAAATATTTTTTTCGACCCTTTGAAGGCTACGTGGATTTTTTAAATATTTTTTTCGACCCTTTGAAGGCTACGTGGATTTTTTAAATATTTTTTTCGACCCTTTGAAGGCTACGTGGATTTTTTAAATATTTTTTTCGACCCTTTGAAGGCTATTTTTTTTTTCGAAGAATGACTTCCGTCCATGGTAGACCTTTATAAGGTCTTCTGTTAATAGAAGACCTTTAGAAGATTTTCTGTCCACACAAAAACCATTAGAAGATCTTCTTCCACAGAACACCTTTAGACGGACTTGTGTCCATAAAAGACCTTTAGAAGGTCTTCTCTCAATAAAATAGATTTATAGGAACTATAAAAGGCCTTTGGATTGTCTTCTGTCCATTGCAGACCTTTAGAAGCACCTTAGACGCCGGCTTTCTTTCAGAAAGGGTCTATAGAACCCCGTTTTCTTTCAGAAAGGGCCCATTGAAACTCGCTTTCTTTTAGAAAGGGTCTAGAGAAGACCTTTCAGAAAAGGTCTGTAGAAGCCCGCTTTTTTAAGAAAGGTTCTTTCTATAGAAGAACTCTTTCAGAAAAGGGTTATAGATGCCCTGCTATCTTTCTTTCTTTTTATGGAAGTCCGATTTCTTTCATAAAGGCTCTATAGAAGCCCGTTTTCTTTCAGAAAGAGTCTATAGATGACCGCTTTATTTCAGAAATGGTCTATAGAAGTCTTATTTCTTTCAGAAAGGTCTATAGAATACCGCTTTCTTTTAGAAATGGTCTATAGAAGCCCACTTTCTTTCAGAAAGTTTATATAGATGCCCAATTTCTTTTAGGAAAGGCCTATAGAAGCACCCTTTCTTTCGAAAAGGGTCTATGAAAGCCCGCTTTCTTTCAGAAAGAGTCTATAGAAGCCCGCTTTCTTTCAGAAAGGGTCTACTGAAGTCCGCATTCTTTCAGAAAGGTTATATAGATGCCCAATTTCTTTTAGGAAAGGTCTACAGAAGCACCCTTTCTTTCGAAAAGGGTCTATGAAAGCCCACTTTCTTTCAGAAAGAGTCTATAGAAGCCCGCTTCCTTTCAGAAAGTGTCTAATAAAGCCCGCTTTCTTTCAGAAAGGGTATATAGAAGCCCTTTCTTTATTATTGCTGTTATTTTTTTAATCCCTCCAGCTTACCTTTTAATCTATTTAAAAACTTCAGTTTTATTTTTTTTTTAATTTTATTACTTTTATTTTTTATTAAATATTTCTTCTTCAATTTCTTCCACACCATACACCCTAATAAACAGCAAAATAAATTATGAATGAGAAATAATGCAAGAGTGTTATGGTGAGAGGTGTTGGTTTCTTTGGATGTCTTTATCTAGGAAAAAAATGTTTTAAACCAATTAAATTAATAAACTCTTTTTCCAAAGAGGTTGAGTTGTTGAGGCTCTCACGCAACCCATTTGTGCGGCGGCGGTGGTGCACATGATGGCATTTTTTGTTTGTTTTTTTTTTGGCTCAAAATAGAATAGGGTGATCTAAGTGAAACTTTTTTGCATGTTATTTCCTTAAAAAAAAGAAGAACGGAACAAACATTTTGTTGTGGAAAAATAAAGCCCAGAAGCCAAATAGATACCTTCTCTTGGTTCTAACTTGACAACAAGTTGTTTTGTATGCATGGCCCGTAGCCTACTTTAGAATGAATTTCGTTCATTCGCTGAATTATTGTTTGTTCGTTGAACAACGACCTTTAAGACGATTCTTGACTTTATTTTGATTTCTGTTCGGCTCTGTTTAAAAAAATGTTGTTCTTCGATCAGCGTTTTGTTGTTGTTGAAATAATAATAATAATAAAACAAACACGTTTATTGTTTTTGTTGTTTATAATTTGTTGGTTTTTTTGCATTTAAGGTATGCTTCTTCTCCACGGTGTATTTGATCAGTTTTACATAATGATGAGTATTTTTTATTTATAAACTTTAGTTTATTCTTTTGTTTTTGGTTTTGTGTTTTTTTTTTTCTTATGTTTTGGATAGATAAGTGAGTTTTTTTTTCTGGATTATCTCTGGATAATTCTAGTAGTAGCAAAAAAATAAACAAAATTATGTCACTATTTATCTCTGTTGTTGTTTTGTTTGTTTTACTTAAACTAAAGCATTAAAAAAACCCATTTCATTTGGAATATATCTCAGCTAAAAATAGTATAATTTATTATTACTAAAAAATTTTTAAATTATTTTGTTATTTATAATTGTTGCTTATATGAAAAAATATCTACAAAAATTCAACAAGTTCTAAGTCTAAAACAAAAGAAAAACGCGAACATACAAAAAATAAGAAAGAACTTTTTTAGATCTTCTCTTTGCGCCTGGTTGAAACTCCCTTTCAATATTTTTTATAATTGGTTTTAGTTAAGATTACAAATTTTAAGTTAAATGGAAATGGGAGTGGAAATATTTGTTTGCATTTGTTTTTTTTTTTTTTTTGTCTTGTTTGTGTGGTTTGAACAATGTTTGTTATGGGAATCGGATGTTTGCTCAACAAAGTTGGAATTAGGTTTACATTTACAGCCTCTAAAGGGAAAGAGTTGCTTCAAATTCCAAACAAAAATGTGTTTTTAAATAACAATTGAATTCCAATTGTGTTGAGTAGTGTGTTAAGTAGTTTAGAACCTGCGTCCGGAGGCTATGAATACTTTACAAAATTTTGTATGGTATTGAATTATATCAGCCGATTCCCTTACATCCTTTTAATTTTGTTTTGTTTTTCTAATTTATTTTCTTGTTGATTATTTATTTCGAATGTTTATTTTTTGTTATATTTTTGTTTTCTCGTTTCGTTTTCCTTAACTACTTATATTCTAATATATAGAGCTTATAAAATAACATATATTATTAATATATTTATATACTAATTTAGAAAAAAAAGTATTTATATATAGAAAAACACATTTTTTGATAAAACTACACAAAAGGGAGATAGAGAGAGAGGAAATAAATTATTTATTTTTAAATACTAAAGAACACGGAAAACAGTAAGGAATCTGTGTAATAAAAAAACAAAAACAACAATTCGAACTAACAAAAAAAAATAGAAAATTATTTTACAATAAAAACAGAAAAATATTAGCAATTGGAACAAGTCTAGTTTAGGGGCACCACTAATTTTTTGTACACAAGACGACCTCCTGGGGTGAGTTTAGCATAGAAGACAACCTAATTGGTCGACTTCTGTTTAGAAGATAACCTTATAGGTCGACTTCTGTTTAGAAGATAACCTTATAGGTCGACTTCTGTATAGAAGACGACATTATAGGTCGACTTCTGTATAGAAGACGACCTTATAGGTCGACTTCCGTATAGAAGACGACCTTATAGGTCGACTTCTGTATAGAAGACGACATAATAGGTCGACTTCTGTATAGAAAACGTCCTTATAGGCCGACCTCTGTATAGAAGATGACCTTATAGGTCGATTTCTTTATAGAAGACCTCCTTATAGATCGACTTCTGTATAGAAGACGACCTTATAGGTCGCCTTCTGTATAGAAGACGATCTTATAGATTGACTTCTGTATAGAAGACGACCTTATAGGTCGACTTCTGTATAGAAGACGATCTTATAGGTCGACTTCTGTATAGAAGACGATCTTATAGGTCGACTTCTGTATAGAAGATGACCTTATAGGTCGACTTCTGTTTGAAGACGACCTTATTTCGACTTCTGTATTGAAGTCAACCTTATAGGTCGACTTCTGTATTGAAGACGACCTTATAGGTCGACTTCTGTATAGATGATGACCTTATAGGTCGACTTCTTTATAGAAGACCTCCTTATAGATCGACTTCTGTATAGAAGACGACCTTATAGGTCGACTTCTGTATAGACTTCTTTATAGAAGACGACCTTATAGATCGACTTCTTTATAGAAGACCTCCTTATAGATCGACTTCTGTATAGAAGACGATCTTATAGGTCGACTTCTGTATAGAAGACGACCTTATAGCTCGACTTCTGTATAGAAGACGACCTTATAGGTTGACTTCTGTATAGAAGATAACCTTCTAGGTCGACTTCTGTATAGAATACGACCTTATAGGTGATCCTCTGTATAGAAGACCTAAAAGGACGTCTTCTATATAGAAGATGACCTCAAAGGACGTCTTCTATATAAAATATATCCTTAAAAGTCGTCTTCTGTATAGATGACCTTGTAGGTCGTCTTCTGTATAGAAGATGACCTTATAGGTCGACTTCTGTATAGAAGATTGCCTTTTAGGTCGTCTTCTGTATAAAAGATGATAATACAGGTCGTCATCTTTATAGATAAGGTCGTCTAAAATACAAAAGCTGACCTATATGGTCGTCTTCAATACAGAAGCTGACCTGTAGGGTCAACTTCTACACAGAGGGTGACCTATAAGTTTCGTATTCTATACAATATTCGGCCTTTGAGGACTTCTTACAATACAATTCGAATGGGGCCTCCAGACTAACCTTAAAACCAAATGTACATTGATAATGATGATGAATGTTGAGTGATGTTGATGTTGTTGTTGTTGCTGGATGTTGACTTTGTAATCCTCTTATTGTTCATAACGTTAATGATGTCGATAATAATGATAATGATGTTCATATGCATCATGATAGTTATTGTTGTTGTTATTGTTTTACTAATTTATTACATACCCCTTTTGCATTATTCTTGATTTTCAGTTTCTTTCATTCTTCTGCCTCCACATTATTCCTGGGGTATGTATAAAATCAGTTGTTTAACTGCTGCTAATGATGATAAATAATACATGAGAATCTTCTTATGCTACGACGATGTAATCAATAGACGTTTGCTACTGAGATTTGTTTGGAAATTGTTGCTGCTGCTAATAATGCTCTTACAACTACTATTATTACTTAGACTACTACTACTGCTGCTGCTACAGCAATTATCCGGCAGTTCATAGGCTATACCACCCCATCTCAGTTTATAGGTGCGGGTACGCCATCTAATTGCAGGATTCCACAGGGCATGTAGAAACAAATAGGGCCCGCTCAGCTCTCGAAACAGCCAGCCGATAACAAATTCAAATTTGTGAAAGGTCAATGACCCGTTTTGCACAATGGACAGCATCAACCAATCGGATAGAAACCATGTTAGGATATGCACCAAATAGAACACCAGCGGATCCCATTTGAAGACAATTGTGGCAGACCAGGCAGCCAGGGCACCCAATACCATGCACTCGGACAGGGGTTCTAGGAGAATAGTTGTTGGAACCATGGCCACACGTAACTTGGCCCATCGTATAAGTCTTTGCTGGAAGGTACCAATGTCACAGGTACCACAATTTTGCAATGCTGGCTGATTGCTAATACGCATTTTCCATCCTTGCTCCGTTATGGCTTTGGCAATGAAAAAATCCTCAGCCAGATAGCAACCGAATGTTTTCAAGCCTCCCAGGCTATCAATCACTGATTTGCGTAGCAAACATGACATTCCAGTGTGGCAATTGATGCCGAGAAAATCTGCCGACAAATAGATACGCGATTGTACCGTACCAAAGAACACCTTTTCAAAGGTGGCCGCAAAACCCTCACGATCACAGGTAAATGGCATTTGATGGACCAAGGCATACTTTTCGCCCATATGATGCACCATATCCAGCAGAGTATCGTTGCGCATTTTTATACCACTATCCGATATCATTACAAACTCGTACTTTGCCGCCTCATAGGCTGGATTCATGTTGTTAATTTTTGGATTTACACCCACATTTGAACCGCCCAAAAACAATCTCGCGTCGACTTGCGGATATTTGGCTATTAACGCCTCGACAATTTTCACAGCCGGATCACACTTGTCTTCAATACAAAACAGCAACTCATACACCGGATAATCCATGGTGAAAAATGTTTCTAGATTGTGCTCTAAATTCGGGTCGACACCCATCAGCGGTTTGAGTATGGACACACCCGGCAACGGAGTCTCATTGGGGCATTTACACGATTTCTTGTGCAGTTTAAACTTGCCATAACATATCGCTATCAGATGCACACACCATGTTCCACACCAAAATATTAGAAAAAATATTGCGAATCCATACAAAGGTGTCGGTAGATGTGACATCTTCTTTCCACTTCACTCTTCTCTTCTTGCGTGTCGTTCGTTGTGTTTTTTCTCAGATAGATATCTGAAAGAAGGATAAATATTTTTTCAGTTCATATAAAATAATTTTACCCGCATTTTGGTTGAAACTTTCTTTAAAATCAGTAAATAAAAACCATGAAAATATGAATCATGTAGCTATGAATTGTGTACCATGTCGTATGAACGGGTTAATTCGTGTACGTAATTATGAGAACGAACGACGTGATTCAAATGCTGGTATGAACATGACATAACTGTTTTTAATCATTAAGAACAACAATGACACAGTAAATAGCAAAGTAGTGAAATATGAATGCCTCCTTAAAACAAGCAGACAAATGAACTTCATTGAGACAGCTTAGGAGACAAAGCAAATTGCGTCAAACTTTTTTTCTTTTTCTGTGATAACCCAGAAGAGAAAACGTTTAATGTCGGCTATTTTCGACAAAAACTTAATTTTTGAAAACTTTTTGTGGAAAAAGTTTCAAATCCAGCCACTACATTCAACTTGCTCCAAAAAAACATCGTGTAAAGTACCCATAAGATTTTACTCTACTATGGAAGTCGATCTAGAGACGCATAATTTCATGAAATTTTTTAGTGAAATCACTCTAGTGTGGACCGGGACTAAAAATAAATCATTTCGTACAGTTTTCTAGCACAACTTCATTCCGAAATTATTACCCAAAGTTTCAACGATTTCAACAAATATTTACATTTTTCATTAATAAATTTGTTTTTTAGTTTTTGCTTAAAAAAACAACATTTTTACCTGTTCTTTGAGGAACACATAGGTTTTCATAGTTCGATTTTTTTTCATTCACAAGCAAATACTCGATCGAATGTCGTAACTATGCCCCTTTTTACCTTTAATTCTAAACTTGTTTTAGCAATTTGTTTATAAAACACTAATGGGCGTTGAAAACAACAACCACATGAAAAATGTGTAAGTGATGCCAAGTTTGTTCTTGAAGTTTTCATGTGGTTGTTGTACCGCAAATCTACAGAAAATAAGTGTAAACAACGGGGTGTAAGTGGATTTCGGAGCATAAGTAGAAACCAGCTATAAGAAATTTATTGTCACCTAAATGTTATCATTTCACATTTGAATGCCACCTGCGAAAATAGAAGAAGACAGCCTTTTTGACAGTTCACCACAGTTGCAAAAATCCTGTGCTGCGAATCGACCACAGTTGCAAAAATCCTGTGCTGCGAATCGACCACAGTTGCAAAAATCCTGTGCTGCGAATCGACCACAGTTGCAAAACTCCTGTGCTGCGAATCGACCACAGTTGCAAAAATCCTGTGCTGCGAATCGACCACAGTTGCAAAAATCCTGTGCTGCGAATCGACCACAGTTGCAAAAATCCTGTGCTGCGAATCGACCACAGTTGCAAAAATCCGTGCTGCGAATCGACCACGGTGTGTCTTACAATACTTTAGCAATTAAAACTTTACTTACAATTATTTAAGCTGCGATATTTATAAATTTCCGAGATTTAAAAGATTATGTTTTTCTTTTCTGACACGACACCCCAACACCGCAATTCATTCACTTAACATAATTAATATTGCGGATTTTGCCTCTTGCCTCGTGTGTGGCGACGATACACACGTCAAAATATTTCGTTTGTCGCACACTGCGTGTTAATTTCGATGCTTTTCCGTGTTCGAAGTAAATCTTAACACTAATTATTCCCACCGATTGCACGGCTTGAGTCATTCATTCTATTTGCGATTTTCTCTGTTGTTTTCACGCACACACATAAATAAATAAGTTATTTTTTATCAACGAAAACAAAAAAAGAAGATAATGCAAATCGCTGCTCTCCGTCGGCGATAGTGATGACAATAAGAACGATAATTGCAAATGGGTTTCGATGAGAGGCAGAGAGTTATCGGTAATCGATAGCGTGTGTGTTTATCTAAGGGGGCTCACACTACGATGTATAGTTTGAAAAGTAGCGTTTGTTGATGACGATTATTCAATTGATGATTTTTAATGCCATGTTCATGCAAGAAATGGGAGAAGAAATTTGGAAATTCGAAATTAGTTACACCAAATTATTATAGCATATTTTTGAGGGCTGTAATATTTGGTTTGTTCCTTTACTTTTAAAAATGGTAAAACCGGCAAAATTAGTAAAAGTTGTAAACTGCTCACATATAAATTGTATGGTGTCAGAAGTAAAGGAAAGCTTTTCGAGTAAAAAGTGGCAAAACTTGAAGATTCTTGCACGTAAAGGAACAGCGCTATTGTTTTACAAAATGCATATTTACATTGAATTCAAGGTTTTTGAATTAGGTTAGTAAACGCACAACTCTCCTAATTCAACAACCGTGCATTAATTTATGGATTTTTTAAGTGAATGGAGTCAAACGTTGTGTGGTGTTGTACTAATAAGGTAATTTTCTTCAAAATGTGCGAACTGGTGATTTTTTTTAATTATTAGGCAAACATACTTGTGTATAAAATAATCCCAACAAAAAAGTTTGCATCCGCGGATGCAGTTAAATCACTACAACCCAGCAAAAAGTTTGCATTCGCGGATGCAGTTGAATCACTACCAGTGTACAGTACATTTGCCGTTGGAGTACATCTTTTCCTATGAATTCACTAATGAATTTTACAAGAGAGCGCGCAGCTAGGATGCACTCTATTTTGCTTCCACAGCACACAGCTAGGATGCACTCCGTTTTCGATCCAAATCACAGCTTTCGATGTAGTCGTTTGGATTGAATTTAAAGGTACTCTTCGGATTGTGTTTTTAATCAATCTAAAAATGCAGTAAAAGCTATTGCGAAATATCCCAGAATAAATAAAATGCATTTATTATTTGGGTAAAACAAGAACACAAAGAACTTTATTATATAAACACAAAAAAGTTTCCATTGAATTCAATCACATTTGAGCTTACTTCCTCCGTTCCCGATTTAATCCAAGCGCATCTGATTTTCTTTCATTATCCTAAATTTTTTATGTTGCCTTCCCATCACTAGTTCAGCTTTCGACATGGACTCCTACTCCACTCCTGCCAGGGACTGTATGTTTGGACGAAATTAGTTTCAGACAATTTGGAGTCGATTTAGCAATGTCCGTCATTGGAACGGATGAACCGGTGGCCTTCGTAATATTTTGTACAAACTTAGTTTAAGTTCGAAGATGAGCCATATCGGTCCAATCCTTCAGGTACCTCCACCACAAAAGTTAAAAAAAATGTTCGGAAAAATTGTGCGCACGATAACTCTCCAAGGCAGTAACTGAGTTGGTCCATATTCTGCACATCATAAAACTTCTACCACACACAAATGAGGTTCCAATATGGACACTATCGGACCTCTACTTCCCGTACCTTCCACACAAAATTTCGGAAAAGTTCAGTTTAGGACTTGCTCTCGAAACGCTTTGATTTTTGTTGCAACAACTTGTGTTCGCTGCCCCTAATACGACGGTACAAGTTTTATCAAGCGCAAGTCCATACTTCTTGCGAAAATAGTCTGAAAGCAGTAAAAACTCCTATGGCACCTGTGTAGTGGTTGGAGCGAACGATAACTTTCGAACGGATCAGCCGATTCTATCCAAAATTTGGCCTTTGTAATATTTTGTCCGAACTTAGTTCATGTTTGAAGATGGGCACTGTCGGTGCGCATTTCCCGGTACCTCCCCCCAAAAGTTAAAAAGTCAATAAAACGCGCTATATCTGTTGAACGGAGCAACCGTCCAAACGTTGGATCTCCTAATATTTTGTCCAAATGTAGTTTTACTTCAGAAATGGTCCATATCGGCCCCACAAAAGTTCTTTTGTTTAAGTGCAGTTCGATCAAGGCGAATGTAGGAATGTGACAAAACGATAAAATATTCTTCGCGAATCTTAAATAAAGATGTTGTGCCCTAAAACCTGGTTTTTGTGCTAATGTAAAAAGGCTTTAAGCAACGGCTTATAAAAAGTAACGAATGGAGTGCATTTTTCACAACTACATGTGGACAGCATCGAAACAACAGTAAAATCACTAGTGTTGGGCAATGTCGTTCATTGAGCGGATCGATCTTTTTCATTCCGTTCACCAAAAGATCCGATCTGAACGTGGTGTTGGTGATTTTGAATATGAACGAAAGAAGCAAAAAGAACCAGAGAAGCTAAAATAACGAGATGAACGATATGATCTACAGAACGACATGAGCTACTGAATGATATGACCTTTTAAACGATATCAGCTAACTGAATCATTGATTGTGTTGTGTGTGATAATTAGTGATGCTTGCGCTAACGCAGCGTGTGTGAGTTTGTTTGTGTTCATAAAAATGGAGTTGGTTTTCTGAACGTGGTGGTGGTTTTGAATATGAACGAAAGAAACTAAAAGAACGAGATGAACGATATGAGCTTACTGAATCATTGATGATTTTCGTTCGTTCTTTTCACGGAATCGTTCCTTGGAACCGGTTCGTTCATGAACGACCCAACTCTAGAAATCACAACTGTACACTGTACGACTTCCAAATTTGTTTGCTGAGCGTTTACGGTTCACAAACGGGGCGGTTGAAGTATTATGTCCCTCTTTTTTTACAACTAGGCCTGGTACATAAGCTGCCTCGCCTGATTGCCTTTCCTGTTCATTTTTGACATGATACAAATAAAAGAATAAATAAGGCCGAGCAAATTTTGAAGTGGGTTGCCCTTTATTCTTTTATCAGAAGCAGCAGCGAGGCAGCTTATGTACCTAGGCCTTAATACTCTCAGAAAATGAAGTAAAAAAAGATTAATTATCACATAATTGCTCTGTTCCAGAACCTGCAAGAATCTACTATTTTTTACTACGATAACAGTTTTTCCTTTATAGTAAAAATTAGTAGATTCTTGCAGTTCTGGAACAGACCAAATATTAATAATTCATGCAAACGCGTTTGCCAGGAGCTATACGACATCCAAGGGGAATTTAACAAGGTGATCCAAAAGGCGTATTCAGGCTGAAGTCTTCATTTGCTGTAATTTTTTGCGCGAAATATCCTCAAAAGGTAGAAGAAAACGGTGAAATATTCTTCGCGAAGCTTAATGAAGACGTTGTACGCAGATTTTCTTTATAGAAGCGAAATATTTGTTATTTATTTTTGAGTCATAATATGTGATGACAGCAAATGAAGACATCAGTCGTTTTTATTGTATCACCTCAAATGAAAACTCATCTGAAATCGATTGGATTTCATTTGACGTTTGAGCAATGGAATTGACAGTTGAAATCGAGTGGATTTCGTAAATGTAAACATAGTAAAAGTCGGCCAACCAGCCAATCAGAAGGCGGCAACCATGTTACTATTTTTATACCCACAGCCTTTAGGCTAAAGAGGGTATTTACACTTTGATACGACCAAAAATGTATCTCATCGAAATAATGGTTTTAGACCCCAAGTATGTTTGTACGATATCCGTTTCAGACAATTTTGAGTAGATCTAGCAATGTCCGTCCGTCTGTCTGTCCGTCTGTCTGGCTGGCTGGTGCGCACGATAACTCTCGAGCGGATCAATAGATTCGGTTCAAATTTTGGGTATCGAAATATTTTGTCCAGATTTGATTTAAGTTCGAAGATGGGTTATATCGGTCCACTCCTTCCGGTACCTCCCCCACACAAGTTCGAAAATGTTCGGAAAATTTGTGCGCACGATAACTCTTGAAGTTAGTAACCGATTTGGTCCATACTTTGCACATCCTGAAATGTGTGCCAGATCGGTCCACTCCTTCGGGTACCTCCCACACAAAATTTCGGAAAAGTTCAGTTTAGGGCCATCTCTCGAATCGCTTTGATTTTTCTTTTAGCAACTTGTATTCACTGCCCCCTAGGAGGTGGTTGGAACGCAAGATAACTCTCGAATGAATCTGCCGATTCGGTCCAAAATTTGGCCTTAGTAATATTTTGTCCAAACATAGTTTAAGTTCGAAGATAAACCATATCGGTCCACTCCTTCAGGTACCTCCCCCACAAAAGTTCAAAAATGTTCGGAAAAATTGTTCGTACGGTAACTCTTGAAGGGAGTGGCCGAATTGGTCCATACTTTACACATCCTAATATATCTACCAGATATAGATCAGGTTCAAATATGGACTATATTTGTCCACTCCATCCGGTACCTCTCACACAAAATTTCGGATAAGTTCACTTTAAGACCTGCAATCGAATCACATTGATTTTTGTTGAAGCAACTTGCATTCGCTGCCTCAATCACGATGGTAAAATTTTTTTCAGGGGCAAGTCCATACTTCTTGAGCAAACAGCCCGAAGGGTGTAAAAACCCCCTATGGCATCATATGTAATGGCTGGAGATCCACTTCCATAATGGTCAATGTCGATCCATTCCTTTAAGTATCCGCAAAAATTTTGATCTTTAATTCTAATCAACATTTTTGTCGGTTCATACATGCAAAATTTTTAAAACCCCCTAAATACATACGTTTTTTGGGAAAAATTGTTTCAATATACACAGGCTGAGGGTATATCTCTGTCAGCAAAGCGGACTGATACTTTTTTACTTGTTTATATTTATTTTGTCGTGTAAACAGTTTTTAAAGAGAGCGTCATTCAGTGCCATATTTGTTTAAAGAGAAGTGAACTTTTTACAGTTTTTTTGTGTACGGTAACGGTTTCTCGGGTAAAATGTGTAAAGCCTTTACCTAATTAACTGCGTGTTGCGTGTGCGTTCAAAAATACAAAAACAAAATACATGTATTTGTTGTTGTTTTCAATTTGAAATACATGTATTTTGTTTTTGTATTTTTGAACGCACACGCAGTTAATTAGGTAGAGGCTTAAAAGTCGTAAAAATTTTAAAAACTTTTTAGTTCTGGAACAAAGCTATTGTGTTGTTCATTTGGCTGTAATTACTGCAAAAATCGCATAGCCTCTACGTTACATCGTTGAATATTTGTATACAATTTGGTGTTAAACGTAGTCCCTATTTACATTACGCAATTTTCCTTGCGGCAATTGTCAGTTTGTAGGTCAAAGAGGGTTTTGAGAGGCAAGGGGTTACCATATGCCTCACCCCTCTCTCCATCAAACTGACAATTGCCGCAAGGAAAACTGCCTAATGTAAATATGGACGTAGTAACGGAAACAAAATATAACTGTTTTTGTATTTTTAAAGCCCTGAACACATCCAACGTGGGAGTTCAGTTTTATGCCATTAGGTCTGTCTGGTTACCCTAAAATTTGTAACAACTTGTACCAATTGTTGCTGGAAGTCGTCTGTTAACACAAAAAAAAAACCAGCAAAAGAGAGCGATTCGAGAGAAATATTTTGACAGTTCTTTCACTGAGAGTCTGTAAATTCTTGTTGGACAAATTTCTTCTAGCAATTCTTCTTCTTCCAGAAAACAGTCAATCATCTGTTTTTAGTTTTTTGTTGATTTATGTTTGTGAAAATTTATGCAGAACAAATTTGTAAAGTGGAAAAATGCTTTTTTGTTTCATTTTATTTTTTATTTTTAATAAAATACAACGTGTTTGCTTCCTTTATTGGCGGACAAATTGTTCTGTTTTGGCAAGCCAGCTGATTACTTGCTGGTTTTTGCTGGGAAGGTGTCTGTTTACTTTTTACAATTTTCTAGCAAAAGAGAATAAAAACCCCTTACTCTCTGAGAAAGTTCTTGCTGGACAATTCTTGCTGGGAAAGTAACCAGACAGAATTATTTCTGGTAGATGAATAAAGGAAAAAGTGCTGCCAAGTTTCAATTTTTCTTTATTCTTCTACCTGAAATGACACAAAACTTTACTCAAACGTTGGATGTGTTTAGGGCTTAAGTTTCAAATTTGAAAATAGTAGTAAATAGTAGCTTCTTGCAGGTTCTGGAACAGAGCAATTGTTTCTTTCTGGTAAGATACGATTGATTAAACAATTTGTTTCAATTAAAAATCCACAATTATTGTAACAATTTCAGTTTACAGCCTGTTTCTGTATGTCGAAAGAAGAATGTATGCGAAAGAAACACGTCCAAACTCTTGTGTGTTTTTCAAATTTGTTTTTGTTTTGAATCAAAAGCAAAGGTAAAATTATTTCGAAAACTAAAGTTTGGTCGTGTTACATTCGCACAAATTCTTCTTTCGACATACAGAAATCGGTTGTTAATCGGGTATGTTCTGAGACACACTTCACCTCTCGTGTAAAGTGAGAGGAATTTTTTTTGACAGCCATTAGGCTTATTTTTCGAGTATTTTATGGACGGACTAGAGTGTAATCTTCCTTTTAAATACCCTAATGAATCTTAGCACCAAGAAATTCGCAAAAATAGGGTGAACAAAATACTTGAGGCGTGAAGTGAGAGGTGAAGTGTGTATCAGAACATACCCGAATGTTGTCTATGGGCTCCCTTAAAAAAGAACCACTTTCATTATGTCTTTATTAAAATGTATCTTTATTACATTAACTAAATAAAATAGTTGTGTTGACAAAAAATAATAAAATAAATAATTGTTTCTCTGTGCTTTTTCTTCTTGTTGTTTCTAAAATAAAATAATAGTAAATATAACATTTAAATGCGTGTTTTTTGTTGTCTCAATAATGCTTGGTTTACATTTACGATATCCACTCGATTTCAAATGTCAATTCCATTGCTTAAACGTCAAATAAAATCCAATGGATTTCGGATGAGTTTTCATTTGACGGATACGCAAAGGAATTGACAGTTAAAATCGAGTGCATTTCGTAAATGTAAACCAAGCATAAGAGAGATTTTTGTTTTGCTCTTTGGTTTTTAAATCATTTGAAATGCATGAAAGGTAGTGCGCGTCGCATGGTTCTACACTTAAAATTTCTAACATTCTAAGCGTCGAAAAAACCAACAATACTTAAATTTTAATGAATTTTGAATTACATAGCAATAGAATAGTAATAATCTGGGCCAAGTGCAAGTGGTCTACATGGTAGCCGTTGCCCTCTCTTGTTGACCATTATTACCACCATTTTCAACATTGATATAATTCTCTTGGACATCTTTGACCATAAAATCAACCAAATTATCCAAATCGTATTTGTGCTGCCAATTCCAATCACGGCGTGCCTCACTATCATCGAAAACTTCAGGCCATGAATCGGCGATTTGTTGTCGGCTATCTGGTTGATAGGTTACATGTAAATTGGGTACATATTTGCTAAGTTTTTCCACCAGTTCTTCGGGGGTGAATGACATGGCAGTTACATTGTAAACACGACGTTTCAGTTGCTCGGATGGAGCACACATGAATTCGTGCAGGGATCTGAAAGGAAGGGGGAGGGTTTTATTAAAAAATATATTATTAAAAATTAAGTTACACTGGCACATAAAACACTTGTTTTTGGAAAATGCACTTTTGACAGCTTTAATGACGCGTTTTTTTTTAACTCTTTTCATGTAAATGCGCTATCTAATATCTCACCTTAAACAATCCTCAATATACATCATGGGTAAACGTGTATCAGGTCTCAAGTAGCAGTTATATTTGCCAGTTCTCAAAGCCTCATGGAAAATGGCGACGGCATAATCTGCGAAATACATACAAGTAAACAATTTTTAATTAATTAAAAAAAAAATGAGGTTAGGTTTTGAGAATATTTTTTGAAGGGTCATCAGACCAAGAACGAAATCCGAAAATGCGTTTCAGTAAAGTTGTGCTTGGTTTACATTTACAAATCCACTCGATTTCAACTGCCAATTCCTTTGCGTATACGTCAAATGAAAACTAATCCGAAGTCCATTGGTTTTCATTTGACGTTTAAGCAATGGAATTGACAGTTGAAATCAAGTGGATTTCGTAAATGTAAACCAAGCATTGGGCGTCATTTCTGATAAAAGAATAAAGAAAAAATTCGATCTATGTTGCTCCTGCTCTTTTATTCCTTTATACGAAATTACGACTAACGTTACTGAAACGTTTAATGTGTTTTTGGCTTCACAAACGTAAAGGCATAAATATGTACCGTCCGTTGTGTGACGTGTTGCGCGTTGAATACAACAACCACATGAAAAATGTGTAAGTGATGCCAAGTTTGTTGTTGAAATTTCCATGTGGTTATTGTAACGCAACGCTCAACGGACCGTATGTGTCTCGGCCTTAAACGGCGTTTGCATTAGACGACTTATTTGACGTTTGCGCTACGGAATTGACATTTTCAACACAGTGGGTTTATTAAAACTGGTTATGTGCAAACGGGATAGTAGATTCTGCTTTAAAAGTCTGCGATTAGCAGCAATTTAAAGCTGTCATGCCCTAAACACATCCAACGTTTGAGTAAAGTTTTGTGTCATTTCTGATAGGTGAATAAATACAAAGTGCTGTAAAGTTTCAAATTTTCTTTATTCTTCTACTAGAAATGACACAAAACTTTACTCACAACGTTGGATGTGTTTTCAGCTTCAGGCCACACCTTAAATGGAATGGAATTGCCATTTTAAACACAGTGGGTTTATTAAATCCGGTTAAGTGCAAACGGGATATAATACCCCGGTTACACTTAAACGGATTAACCTAGTGGCTTTGGGTTTTAAATGTTTATTCCATAGCGTAAACGTATAATAAATCCTCATAAATAAGGTTAACCCAGCAAAAAACTCTAGTGTAACCTTACTATAATACCCCGTTTGTACTTAACCGGATTAACCCAGTGGGTTTGAGTTTCAAATGTCAATTCCATAGCATAAACGTATAATAAATCCTCATAAAGAAGGTTAACCCGGCAAAAAGCTCTAGTGCAAACGCAGTTATAGACTCCGCTTTAAAACCCGCGCACATACGGTCCGTTGCGAGTCGCGTCACGCGTTAAAAACAACAACCACATGAAAAATGTGTAAGTGATGCCAAGTTTGTTCTTGAAGTTTTTATGTGGTTGTTGTAACGCAACGCTCAAGGCGCCGTATGTGCAGCGGCCTTATATGCCGGGGCTATAAAATTCTGTGATTAGCAGCAATTTAAAGCTGTCAGGGCACACCTTAACGTCTAACTTGGCAGCACTATGAAGATATCTGTTCACACTTTAAATTTACATATTAAAATGTTATTTTTTCAACTTACCAGTGGTGCCACCGCCTGGAGGATCACTGGAAATAACACCTGGGAAGCGTAAACATCTAAAATCTAAACCAAACTTATGATAATAATACTCTCCAATTAGTTCAGCATGAACTTTTGAGACACCGTAAATGGTGCGGGGCCTTTGAACCTAAAAAAAGAAACAAAAGACAACAACAAATTGTAAAACTAAATCATGTCACAACAACAAACAACAAGGTAACCTACTGTAACATTTGGTGTTGGATTACGGGGACTGTCGGGACCAAAGGCGCCAATAGTGCTTGGTACAAATATGCGCAAATTATATTGCTTGGCAAGTTCGATAACATTGTGGACACCTTCAATGTTGACTCTGGAATGGAGGGGACAAGAAATGACAAGGGTTCGTATGACAAAATAGTACACATCTAACTATGTTATTACATTACACAAGGAAATAAACAATTTGCCATCAAGCAACAAACATGCAATCACACAAATAAAGTTAATTAAATATATTCGGTGGCCATATACATAGCTGGCATATTACAACATAGTAGTAGACACAATAAGCTAAATTATTATGTTTTATTGTTGTTGCTGTTATTATAAACAACAATTTAGTTAGTGAAAGTCTGTTAATTTCCATGGTTACCACAATGTATCGTAGCACATACATACCTTACAGCTAATGGCACATTTTGTTCACCCACTGCTGAGAGCAGGGCTGAAAAGTGTATCAACCAATCAACTCGATGATCTACAACAATTTTCTGTAATCCTTTGAAATCCAAAATATCAGCAAAGATATATGGTCCACTCTCGCAAATGGCTTCATTGGGCTTTATGATATCGGATAGAATGACATTTTCACTACCATATTGGGAACGCAGTAGCTTGGCGCATTCAATGCCCAATTGACCCAAACCACCTGGAAAAAGGGGAGAAAAGAGGGAAAAAAAATAAATAATGATAAAATTCCATGATTTGCAAAGTTAATCTTCATTTACACCTAAAGAGTATTGCTACGTTTATATTTACGAAATCCACTCGATTTCAACTGTCAAATCCATTGCTTAAACGTCAAATGAAATCCAATTGATTTCAGATGAGTTTTCATTTGACGTATACGCAAAGGAATTGACAGTTGAAATCGAGTGGATTTCGTAAATGTAAACAAAGCATATGTCAAATAACATATTTTACAAAAAACAGCTGTTTTTATTTCATTTAAACCGCATTTACACCACGGGTTACTTGAATATCAGTTATAAATTACTCAAAACATTTGTATAATAGTATGTTTCTATATAACTGGCCTAGGCCTTAAAGGCCTAGGTTCATAAGCGGCATCGCCTGCTTTCTTGCTTCATTTTTGACATTATAAAAATAAAAAAATAAGGAAGGCCGAGCAAATTTCGAACTGGGTTGCCCTTTTCTTTATTATTATTTTATCAGAAGCAAGTAAGGCCAGCAGACGAGGCAGCTTATGAACCTAGGCCTTTAAGGCCTTGTCTTGCTTAATTTGTGACATAATAAAAATAAAAGAATAAAGAAAAGCGTTTTCTAATTTTCATCGTGTTTACTATTTAAGAAAGTAATGCTAGATTTACATTTACGAAATGCACTCGATTTCAACCGTCAATTCCATTGCTTAAACGGCAAATTAAATCCAAAAGTTTTCAAATGAGATTTCATTTGACGTATACGCAAAGAAATTGACAGTTGAAATTCGCTCGATTTTGTAAATGTAAACATACTATTAGAGCTTTTTGCCGGCAAACCTCTTTTATGAGAATTTATTTGACCTACATCCACTGGATTTACTAAATCCAGTTATATGTACACGTTCTATAATGGAACATATAAACTATATATGTATGTATTTTGTAGCCTTTCCTTCACTTTATCCTCCACACATAGTACTCAAAGCAAACATGTATTTGCGCAAATTTGCAAACTCTTGAAGGCCAAGCACAAATAAATTAAATATTAATTTCCTCGAAAAAAACAACATCCAGTGTTATTCACCCCTCTTGGCCATAAACGCAATCTTTTACGCTCTTAACTATGTATTTGTTTAATGGCAAATTATTAAAAAAAAGCCCCACTAAACGATGTCACATGCCAACTTGGTTAAAGATGCGAATATTTAGCATATTTCTTATATTTTAGATGACCTTGATTTTGGCAGACATTTTCATGAGCTTTGCCAAATTTGTTGGCAAATAAATGTTCAAAATATTAAGTAATAAAAATGAATTATGTTAAACAAATACTAGATATGTATTTTTGGAAAACGAGGAAAGTGGTATCCCACGTAAGCAAAACTCACTACCAACCCTGGGGAATGTCACTGTATGTGACTAATATGAAAAGAGTAGTAAAAACGAGAAGAGTTTCTTATAAACAAAATTAGGTATTTGCTATTAATAACTTATCTTGAGACAATGTGTATGGTGAAAAAATTTGTTTACCACCCGGAAAAAAGAAGGATGCTGATGCGAATTTTCTAGATAAACTGTGAAGTAGATTTTTTATATAATTATTCAGCCAATTTGGTTGGGTAATGCGACAAAAACCTTCAAAATACCAAAAATCAAAAGGTTATTCCATGGGTGCTATACCAAACATCTTAACCTGCGTTTACACATGACAGGACAGTAGGCAAAAACAGTTGTAAAATTATGAATGAAAATCGTCGGTTTCGTTTTGTTTTCCGTTCACATGTTTTGTTATTGTTCGTGCTCTTTTGATTTCAACACATTTTAATTATTTCACTTTTTTTACAAAAATGTCAAAAAATTTTTACCCATAAATTTTTTCAGCAACTTTTCCTTTATACAAATGTCAACATCTGCATCATTAGTAATAATTATTACTAATTATCACGTAAAAAGACACAGCTAATATCATGATTTATTTGCTACATCCGGCCATAATCTACCAGATTTATAGGTCATTTAGATATGACTTCATTAGCCGGATTTAGCACATTATCAGGTTTTATTTGCTAAATCCAGCCAAAATCTACCAGATTTCCCATACAAAAATAAATCCTCCTATTGAGTGAATTTGTTTTAAATCTGACATAAATCCTCGTATACAACTCTTTTTTTTGCAACATGTTGCTGGAAATACAAAAAGTTGCAAGCTGCCACAAGAAACAAGGTAGTTGCATCGGTGAATTGCTACACTAAAAACAATTTAATATGTAAAAATTTGTAAACAAGGCGGAAAAAATTAATTTGTTTTGCTGTACAAAGTTGATTTTAATCAACCAAGACTAATATTTATGATGTCTAAACGATAAAATAATTCGTTTATTTATTTTAGATGGGCAAACTGCGATAAAATAATTCTTTATTTGCTCTTTAGTTAGCATTAGTAGCATAATGTGCTAACATTTTCAGTATTAAACAATAAATTTGTAATTTGACGTACGTTTTTTGAGACGAATTCAATTTACAAAAAATTCTTTTGAAGTTTCAAATTCAATCAGATGGGCAGATGCATCAGCCTTGGTAATTGTGCTATGAACAAAAATCAGCTGACTGCCATTTAAATCCTCCAAAATGTATATCTAAATGCAATGAGATTTGTACTGGATTTATTAAATCCAGTCGAGGATTTATGGCTAGTCTAAATGAGCTATTACTATTCAAAAATAAATCCTCGTACTGACTAGATTTGTTTTTAATCCGGCATAAATCCTCGTATCCAACTCTGTTTTTTGCAACATGTTGCTAGAAAATTACCAAAAGTTGATAGTATCTGTGTCTTTTTACTTACTAAATGTTGCTGAAACATATTTTTCAGCAACTTTTACTTTACACAACTGTCAAATTCTGCAACATTAGTAAGTTTGTATACATTTTGCTTAATGTCAAATGCGCCCAAACATTAAAAACAGAAACTAAAAGAATGAATGTCGAAAATAATTGAATAAAACGTTATTTAGCCTTTGGTAAAGGCTCTTCAGACATATCGGCTGTGGAGCGGCTTCGTTATCTTCTAACTTTTCCTCTTTCAAATGCAATTTGTTTTTTACAACGCTGAATATTTGTTCAGTCATTGTATGGCTTTCATGACAAACGCTCAGCGTAGTATTTGTAAGTTTTGAGTTTGGCTCTGAACACTAACACGCTGTGACAACACTTTTTTTCATGTGTTTTTCAAGGACGTTGATTCAAACTCCAGCGTGGCTCAAGCTCATTTTTAATATTAATTTTTAATTAATTTCTCGTTAGAATCGAGCTTAACTAGGCGTTTACACCAGACAGTTTGTCTTCAAATACAACTCTGATTTACTAACACATACATACATTTGTCGGCTGTCTTCCAGCTGTCCATCACTTTTTCAGAGACAGTGAGGCTAAAAAATTTTTGAAATTTTTGTAAAAAATAAGTGAGATAATAATTGAAATGTATTGAAAACAAAAAAAAAAAAAACATGAACAAAAACAGAATATCTGAACTTAAAACGAAAATAAATAGATGATTTTCATAAATAATTTTACAACTGTTTTGTCGGGACGCCTATGTCACACAAACGAAAATTAATCGATGATTTTCATTAATAATTTTACAACTGTTTTGTCGGGATGCCTATGTCACACAGTCAAGTTTTAGATTTCTGACAATCAATACATGAACTCAACTGTCCTGTCATTTGTAAACGCAGGGTAATGACCAATGAAACAAGTGAAAAAGGAAAGCCGAAGATTCGAACCCACACAACCATCACAATGTGAATGTTTTGCCTTTGGTAAAGGCTCTTCAGACATGGTATGTACACTTTTTTAACAAAATGTACGATTGATACCATGGTACAAAAATGTATCCCTGTGTGTAAAATATACCAATATGAGCAAAGGGGGGGGGGGGGGGGGGGGGGGGGTGTCGATATATCATACAAGAAATTGTAAAAGTGTAACACACGACTTTAGCTCTGTTCCTTTACGTGCAACAATCTTCAAGTTTTACCACTTTTTACTCGAAAAGCGTTCCTTTACTTCAGACACTATACAATTCATATGGGAGCAGTTTACAACTTTTACTACTTTTGCCGGTTTTACCATTTTTAAAAGTAAAGGAACAGACCATTTGTAAGTTATTTTGTATGTATACGTAAACAAACATCAGCTGACAGTTTATATCCTCGAAAAGCTAAGTGTAAAGATTAACCCACTGGATCTATTGAACCCAGTGGGTTAACCTTCAATAGTGTAACCGGGGTATAAATTATTTCTCGGAAAGGAAAGCTGAAGATTCGAACCCACACAAACATGTCACATATGGTATGTTCCTTTACTTTTGAAAATGGTAAAACTGGCAAAAGTAGCAAAAGTTGTATTCTACTTCCATATGAATTGTATGGTGTCTGAAGTAAAGGAACGCTTTTCGAGTAAAAAGTTGTAAAACTTGAAGATTCTTGCACCTAAAGGAACAGTTGTACAACACTGTTCGTTGCAACATCTTGCTAGAAGAGTACTAAAAGTTGCAAGTATTCTCCTCATGAACACACGTTTACATTAGGGATATAACTTTTTGCACTTTTTTGCAAATATCAAAAATACCACCACATAGCCGTGTAGAGCATGAAAAACTATTATGAAAAAAGGTGTAATTTTTTCTCTATCGCGAAAAAAGTTTCCGCACCAAATGCATTGAAGTTCAGTAATGTATTTTTTAATTTTAGCTGTTATGACAACATATTTGCTTTTAATTAAAATTTTTATTTTTTTGTAATCTAATTTAAAATCATTATCAAAGCGTTCTGGACCAATTTGTTCTCAATTCGCGCCATTTCGGAGCATTTTTGGAACTTTTGACACTATTGCAATTTTTGTTTTTTCTTTATAAACTCGTGAATTTTATGTTTATATTTATTGTACCTATCGGACAAGAGAATATGGTGTCATTTCCAACAAATTCGCGAAAGTTACAGACAGTTTTTAATGACTTTGCACTACTATAAAGGTGTTCTAAAACGTAATCTACGACAAGTGTTTGGGACAAATTCGCCAGTTTTCCGTCATTTCTGGTATAAAATAAAAGATCAAGGGCAAAATAGATAGATTTGGTATCAGAAATTACGCCCTGAAACGTTGAATGTGTTTTCAGCTTAAGTTGTGTCCTTAAAGGCCTCGGTACAAAAGAAGCTTCGCTTTCTGGCTTAAGCTGCGAACTCATTTAAACGTTTGAGTCATGGTAGAACAAATATATAGTCCGGTCAAAATAGACATTGAAATAGCAAAAATTCCCACAAAGCTGAATTTTGGTGGAGAGCTAGGGTTTGCCATTAGAAGCAACGTCCTAAACGTCCCCATCGATCCCATGTGTGCAAAAAAAATTATTCGGGGTCAAAGGTCAAAATTTAAGGGTTTTTAGGTTTTCGGATTTATTTTTTGAAAACGGTTGATCTAATCAAAAAGTGACTAAAGTAAATATTGTAGACAGAAAAATTATCTACAAGTTTGACCATTATAATTTTTTCCCTGAAGGAACCATTCTTGAGATATAGCTGTTCTAAAAAACACATGATTTTTATGCACTTATAAGGGAAATATGCACATATTCAGACGAACCGGCTAAAATAAGCGAAGTAATCGGGTCTGTCCCCCAAAAAATATATATTTTCTTTAAGAGTGAAATTATAGCTATCTTCTAAAAAAAATTCCAACAAAATCGGAGTGTGTTTAGTAGAGTTATTCAATGTTAGAGTCATTTTGTGCAAAAATAGCCCATTTAACCCACATGTATAATCGAAAGCCCAACGGGAACGACCCCAACGAAAACTCTCCGATTTTGTTCAAGTTTTGTCCGAAGATAGGGTTTGTTGCGCTGATTACGGAAATGTATAATTTTCAACGGTTGCGGATCCGGTTCGCCGGTTATTAGACCCGAAAGGCCACATTTAAAAACCGGGTTAAACCCGGTTCTACTGAACCGATTACTGCAAAGTGGATATCGTTTGAAAGCTTACGGAAGTATCTAACACATAGTGTCGTTACTTTAACCGGTTCGCCTCATAATGTACTTACGCGGCTAATTTTTTATTTGACCTTTAGATCGAGATATCTCGAAAATGGTAAGTCTTTTTTAAGAATCATAAAGACCAATCTTGTAGACAATTATTGAATCTACAACTTTTACTTTAGCGGGCTTTTGCTAGGTATTACCGTTTTTGAGAAAAATTAAAAAAAAACTGAATAATGCCTCCAAAAATGACCTTTGACCCCGAATAACTTGTTTTGCACACATGGGATCGATGGGGACTTTTAGGACGTTGCTTCTAATGGCCAACCCTAGCTCTCCACCAAAATTCAGCTTTGTGGAAATTTTTGCTATTTCCCTCTTATACGCATGTCTATATTGACCGGACTAATAAGGTAAAGTTAATACTACAACAAATACAACTCGAACAACAACCACAAAGGAATTTGTTTTTGTTTGTAACGTTACTGCCAGTTGTATTTGTAAACAAAACAAGGAAATGCCTATAAATTATTGGAATTTAAAAAACTAATAATTTTTCACATTTGGTTGAATATTTTGGAAAACATTAATGAAAATTCGTTACATTTTCAATTTTTATGTTTTCACATCATTCCACTAAATGCATAAATTCTCGCAGAAAGTAGAATTCTTGCAGAAAAGTTTGGGGTCGCTGGAAATTCATAGAAAAAGGAGAAGCTGTTTCAATGTTTTGTTTTAGAAATCAAAGAAGCACATGTTTATTAGGGATTTATTTTTTTAAATTTTGACAAAATACCTCACATATTAACGAACGTTGTATCGCCTCTACAAGCGGGGATTTACTGCGCAGCTTATCGTTCGAATTTGGAGGAGGTTACATATCATTGATATGAAGAAGTCTTTCCGGGAAATGGTTTTTTCGGAATGATATTTTTTTTTTCTCAAAAAATATATGTCCCTAATGTACATCGAAATAGAAATAAATGTATAAAATGTCATATGAAATTTGACACTAACGTTACAACCCAGTTCAGTCAGCTGTGTATTGCTGCTACCTTTTCTTATTTTACCATGTGTTTGAGTAAAGCTTTGTGTCATTTCTTGTAGGATAATAAAGAATAATTAAAGCACTTTGCCTTTAATTCTTCTACCAGAAATGACACTAAACTCCACTCAAACGTTGGATGTGTTTTCAGTTTTAATTCATTGGCAGGTGATTTCGAACATGAATAAAAGGAAAAAGGGTAACATGGTTCTAATTTTGACGTATGGCAAAGTATGGCTTTGTTACATGTAGCATCTTTGCATAAAATCGGATTTAATAAATCCACTGGGTTTCAAATGTCAATTACATAGAGCAAACGTGAAATAAATCCACATAAAGAAGCTTTAGCCGGTAAAATTTAATGCAAACATGACCTAAGTTGTCAGTTCCATTGTCAATCAAGTAAAGCCGAAAACACATCCAAATTTTCAGTAAAGTTGGGCATCATTTTTGATAAAAGAATAAAAGCAAGGGCAACATAGATCGAGTTTTTCTTTATTCTTTTATCAGAATCCGGATCCGGCTTGATTTCTTTGAAGTTGTTTTCATACATTTGACCCCAAATAAATCGGGATCATATATGTATGTGTATAGCGCCTTTATATTTATATTATTTCTTTATCTATTTTCATAACTATCAGAAATAAGTCACAATTCGCATTCATACTTTCAAAATGTTGAAAGTTAATGAGAATTATTACTTAGAACGTAACATTTAAGCACACAAGAAATCACTACTTCATATTCCACATAAATGTATCACCAATAACTATAAACACCAAACATTTTTAATACATTTATCACTTTGTTAAGACCCACCGGTAATCAAAATTTTTGGTGGTCTGCCCATAGTTCCATTGTGCATAGAGCGGCGTAGAAATTCTCTAGCTTTGGGTGTTAAAGTTCCAGTGCTAACTGTGTTTTGCACTAATGTCGTTAAACACTTCCGAAACATTGTGTTTTATTTGTGTGTTTCTCTTTATGTTAATTATTATGACACTTGAATATCAAGGACACTTTTATTAAAATTTCCTTCAATTATGTATTTCACTTGCACTTCTCAAAAAATGATGTTTCCTGTTATTCTTTATTTCAAACTATCCGTAGTACGGTCAAATCACCAACCGTTGTTGGTGATGTTTGATTGTCAACTGATTTCACTTTTGTGTGCGATTTTCATCAAATCTTGTTCTATTCTGAAAAGAATTGGAAAATGTATTATTATTGTCGTTAATGTATTTGTTCGGCGTTTTTATTCTCACTTTCAACTGTAGTGGGGAATATAGACTATTGTGGGGATATGTTTCTGTTGCTCACTCTCTGTTTGTATGCAAGTATTGGTAGATGACAATTCTGACGTTAGTTCGTTCATAATAAGAATAATAACAACAACAGGAATGTATGTAGTGGGGAAGATGTGTTTTTTTCGGGATATTATTATTTTGTGTTGTCGAGCAGTGAGTGGATCAGACTGTCGGTCGGTCGACCTGACTGTTTGTCTCTTCAAATCGCGTGTTTTGAAAATTATTGTTTGGCTGGCGGTCTGTCTGCTTTTGGCATTTGTTCAGGCCCCCAGTGAAGAAACGTTTTTCATTTTATGGATGACAGATGTCACACACCGACGACGCACACATGTGAACAAGTGTGGGGATATTTATTCCTTGTGGCTTTCCTTTATTCCCTTAAAGGTTTATGCAACATATGCCCAATTATGGAAAGAACTAGATTAACTTATGATTAGGTTAGTGTTATTGTAATAAGCAAACCATTTAGCAAGTGATAGTTTTTCGAAACAGGTTGAAAACACTTAAAAAAATATGTGAGTAAAATAGACATAGGTTATATAGTCTAAATTCTATATGTATCAAAATGGTATTCTGCATCTGTAGTGCGATTCTCTAAAGGCCTGGGTACGTAAGCTGCCTCGCTTACTTGCCTTGTTTTCCTGCTTCATTTCTGACATAATAAAAATAAAAGAATAAAGAACGGCTGGCAAATTTCAAACCTTTTCTTTTTTATTCTTTTATCAGGAGCATGGCAAGCTTTCCTGTGCTTAATTTCTGACATAACATGAAATAAAAGAATAAAGAAGGCCGAGCCAATTTGGAACTGGGTTGCCCTTTTCTTTTTTATACTTTTATCAGAAGCAAGCGAGGCAAGCAAGAGAAGCAGCTTATGTACCTAGGCCTTAACTCATTTTTTGATTTGCCGACAAAAATCGGTAAAATTAAAATGCTTATAGTACGTTTATATATAACAGGATTTAACAAACCCACTGGGTTTTAAATGTCAATTCCATTGCTTATATTTCAAACAAATCCTCTCAAAGAAGGTTAACCCTGCAAAAAGCTCTAATATAAACATCATATAATATAAACATGGCCTTAACCGGATTAACTCAGTGGGTTTGGGTTTCAAATTTCAATTCCATAGCGCAAATATCAAATAAATCATCATGAAGTGGGTTAACACGTCAACTTTTATTGGTACTTTTCATTCATATTTTTTTCGTTTTAATTTTACCGATTTTTGTCGGTAATAATATATATAACCGGATTTAACAAACCCACTGGGTTTAAAATGTCAATTCCTTTGCTTATTTTTCAAATAAATCCTCATAAAGAAGGTTAACCCTTCAAAAGGCTATAAGGCCATGTTTATATTATAGCTTTTTGGAGGGTTAACCTTCCTTATGAGGATTCATTTGAAATATGAGGAATGGAGTTGACACTTGAAACCCAGTGGGTTGGTTAAATCCAGTTATATATAAACGTACTATAATATAAACATGGCCTAATAGTACGTTTACATATAACCGGATTTAACAAACCCACTGGGTTTTAAATGTCAATTCCATTGCTTAAGTGCAGTACACATTGTCAGTTTTGAATGTCGATATTTCGCAATTATCGATAACTGTCAAACCGTCCAGCATAGAGCTGGCAAAAAATCGATGGCACTATCGATAATATCGATTATTATTTAAAAATTCAATATCGATAGATAGTTTTGCTAATCGATATTATCGGAATAAAAATCCCTAACCTTAAATCCATTGAAATAAATAGAAATTTCGCTGCTTTTCGGTTATGTGTGTGTAAGAAAGTAAGTCCGTGAAATCTCATCTGGATTTCATTTGACGTTTACGCTATGGAATTGACAGTTTAAATCCAAACCCACTGGGTTAATCCGGTTAAGTGTAACCGGGGTATAATGAGCAAATAAAGAAATTTTTTATCGTTTAAACATCGCAAATATTTGTCTTGTCTTAAAATCATCTTTGTATATCAAATTTATTTTTTTCGCATCGTTTACAAATTTTGACATTTTAAAGTATTGTTTCTTGTGCCAGCTTGCAACTTTTTGTATTTTCTAGCAACATGTTGCAAAAAACAGAGTTGTATACGAGGATTTATGTCGAATTTAAAACAAATCCACTCAATACGAGGATTTATATTTATATGGGATATCTGGTAGATTTTAGCCGGATTTAGAAAATGAAGCCTGATAATTGGCTAAATCCGGCTAATGATGCCATATCTAAATGACCTATAAATGCAGAAAGATTTGTGTAGGATTTATTAAATCCAGTGGAGGATTTAAGAATAGTCTAATAGCTCATTTAGACTAGCCATAAATCCTCGACTGGATTTAATAAATCCTACACAAATCTTTCTGCATTTATAGGTCATTTAGATATGGCATCATTAGCAGGATTTAGCCAATTATCAGGCTTTATTTTCATTGCATTTAGATATACCTTTTGGGAGTTTTAAATGTTAGTCAGCTGATTTTTGTTCATAGCACAATTACCAAGGTAGATGCATCAGCACATCTGATCGAATTTAAAACGTCAAAAGAAGTTGTTGTGAAATGAATTCATCACAAAAAACATATGTCAAATTACAAATTTATTGTTTAATATTAAAAATGCTAGCTAATTATGCTACTAATGCTAACTAAAGATCAAATAAAGAATTATTTTATTGCTTAGACATCGTAAATATTAGTCTTGTTTGATTAAAATCAACTTTGTACATCAAAACAAATTTAATTTTTCCGCCTTGATTAAAAATTTTGACATTTTAAATTATTTTTATTGTAGCAATTCACCGATGCATCTACCTTGTTTCTTGTGCCAGCTTTTTGTATTTTGTATTTTCTAGCAACATGTTGCAAAAACAGAGTTGTATACGAGGATTTATGCCGGATTTAAAACAAATCCACTCAATAGAAGGATTTATTTTTGTATGGGAAATCTGGTAGATTTTGGCTGGATTTAGCAAATAGATGATGTCATATCTAAATGGCCTATAATGCTTGGTTTACATGTACGAAATCCACTCGATTTCAACTGTGAATTCCTTTGCATATACGTCAAATGAAAGCTCATCTGAAATCCATTGGATTACATTTGAATTGAATTGGCAGCTGAAATCGAGTTGATTTCGTAAATATAAACTTACTATAAATCAGTAGTGCGATTCTCTAAGACATTTTTTGAGTTACCGACAAAAATCGGTAAAATTAAAATGCTTATAAATTCGGTAATTAACGATATTTTTGGTAAGTTAGCGACCAAGAGAAAGTAGTCGTAAAGCTCTATCGATAGCAACAGTGTTGTCAACTTTTATTTGAACTTTTCATTCATAATTTTGCGTTTTAATTTTACCGACATTTGTCGTTAACTCAAAAAATGAGTTAGAGAATCGCACTACAGGCATTACTATTATAGTACGGTTACACTAGAGTTTTTTGTCGGGTTAACCCACTTCGAGAGGATTTATTTGAAGTTTGCGCAAAGGAATTGACATTTTAAATCCAAACGCACTGTGTTAATCCGGTTAAGTGAACCGGTGCTACTTTTACTATTAAAAAAGTAAAGGAACAAGGCTATTGCATTCTTTAGCCATCGCCACTATAGACGTTTGCCGATCTCTAAACAAATATGGAAACTTAAAAAAATATATTGTTACGAATGTAACTGATAGGTTTAAGTTAATTTAGTTTAATTTCCGTTAATTTAAAAATTTGAATTGTAACGTAAAGTTTTATTACGCAGTTACTTTATTTAAGCAACAACAACTACCATGCAGAATTCTCTTCATCATTATGTGTGTTCGTTTACTCAAAATTTGTACAAAATGGTTCCTGGATGTTGTTAAACCTAATTCCGTAACAATATATTAAATAACTTTTTATTCAATTATTTTCGATTTCCTTCTTTTAATTTCTGTTTTTATTATTTGGCTCGCTAAGCGTATTTGACCTTCGCAAAATGTATAGAAACTGGACAAGGAATATTAGCTGGTTCTTTTTACGTGATAATTTGTAATAATTATTACTAATGTTGAAGATTTTGACAGTTGTATAAAGGTAAAGTTGCCGAAAAAATGTTTCAGCAACATTTAGTCCCAATTTACATTGGGCGAGTTTACTTGCGGCAATTGTCATTTTGTAGGAGAGAGAGGTGAGGCATATGGTAACCCTTTGCCTCTCAGCACCCTCTCTCACCTACAAACTGACAATTGCCGCAAGTAAACTCGCCTAATGTAAATTGGGACTTAGTAAGTAAAAAGACACCTATATTAGGTGTGTCTTTTAACTTACTAACACACCTATACACACCTACTATATTAGGTGTCTTTTTACTTACTCAATGTTGCGGAAACATTTTTTCAGCAACTTTTTCTTTATACAACTATCAAAATCTGCAACATTAGCTGTGTCTTTTTACGTGATAATTAGTAATAATTATTACAAACAATCACGTAAAAAGACACAGCTATTATCAACTTTTGGTACTTTTTTAGCAAGATGTTTCAAAATACGGTGTTGTATATGAAGATTTAAGGTGGATCAAAAACAAATCTATTCAATACGAGGATTTTTTTTGTATGGAAAATCTAGTAGTTTTGGCCGGATTTATCAAATAATGATAATTAGTGATAATTAATGAACTCATATCTAAATGGCCTATAACCCATATTGTTAGCTTTTCATAATTTTAAGGCTTGACTGTATATTAAAAATCATGTTAAGGGGCACGTCCACCACACTGTGGTGGGAGTGTGTCTGCTATGCCAAAATATTTGAAATGCGTGTATTAATATATACTAAAATTAGATGATGTTGAGCACAAATGGTATCGATCAAATAAATATAAATAAGAATTGCTACCATGACACCATGATAGACAATTTCTTTCATGTACCAACATTAGTAGTTCATATTTAAAATAGATTCATTATTTGACACGTGTGGGAGAAAGTAAATGAGGCACTCTTGTGTGAGGAGAAAATTGTCAACAACACATTGGAGAGCATAGCATGAAGGGGAATTTTTCTCCCAGGCTATTGGATAAGACGCGTAAGAGGGAAGTTCTCCCTTTGTGAAACAATAAATCTAGTGAATAAAAATCATCATTATGACAATTTATTAATGGTACAATAAACTTAACGTACCCAAAATTCCAGTCTCGCGAAAAAAATACCGTATACAAAATAAAGAAATGCCAAAAAAATATTTCGTTCACTTTCATTCTCAAGGTTAATTTAATTGAGATCCATTAACAAATTCCCATTTACACAGTTCAAATTGAAAATTTGGGGAATTTTGGGTAATTGAATGATTTTGCAAACACACAAAAAACGAGAAACAGACAGACAGTGGCAGGCAGAAGCCAATGAACGAAAATAGTAGAAGATGCATACATATATGGTAAAACATTTGTAATAAATATAAAACAAAAACGCATTTTACACTTGCATTTAAAACAGATATTTTGGGAATTTACGTCATTTTCTTGACAGATACTTTATGCAATTGACAACTTAAATGACACATGATTTTTATAAAACTTGTTAGATGTAACAGCCGCTACACAGTTCTTTGACATGATTTGTGAGAACCTCTCACAAAACATTTCATATTTCTCAGTGTACAAGGTTGTTCAACTTGTTACCCCCCAAGTTGGACAAGATTTTAATTGTTTTTATTAGTAATTATTTATTAATATAGAATAATCTAGTTGGTTACCAGATTTACAAAATGAAAGTGCACTTTATTGTCTTTCCATTTTCAACACACGTGTTTTCCGCAAATCTCTGAACTCTCAAAGGCGTTATCAATTTTATTTCCCTGTCAATCACAAACTAAACTGAGAAAAATATTTTTCCAATAAAAATATTTTTTGTTTTTATAAAAACAAACAGTTTTATAAAATCATGTTATCAAGGTATTGACGTATGTGTATTTGTTATTAATTATCAAACGAATTGATTAATCTGTGAAAATATGCATCGACCTTCTAATTATACATTATTATTACTATGTGAAAATTATTATTATGTTTAGCCAGTCAGCCCCCATATATGTGTATTAATAGTAAGTAGACCATGTCCTTAATCTTGCAAATGATTTGCATTTCAAGTGAATACGGGAAAAATGTGCGGGTTCTTTTCAATGTGTCATGGAAACAAATAATATATTAAGTACGGTTTCATTTGATTTTTTTGCCGGGTTAATTCACTTCATGAGGATTTATTTGACGTTTATGCTATGGAATTGACATTTGAAACCCTAACCCAGTGGATTATCCGGTTAAGTGTTACCGGGGTATTGTATGGGTATTTTTAACTGTGTAACTAGGCGTTTACACCAGACAATCTGTCTCCAAAACAACTCTGATTTACTAACACATACATCGATTTGTCGTTTGTCTCCCAGCTGTCCATCATTTTTTCACAGACAAATTTTTGAAATTTTTTGTAAAAATGTGTGAGATAATAATTGAAATGTATTGAAAATAAAAGAACATGAACAACATCAAAATATTGGTATGTTTCAGAACCTGTGCATCTACCTTGTTTCTTGTGCCAGCTTGCAACTTTTTGTATTTACTAGCAACATGTTGCAAAAAACAGAGTTGTATACGAAGATTTATGCCGGATTTAAAACAAATCCACTCAATAGGAGGATTTATTTTTGTATGGGAAATCTGGTAGATTTTGGCTGGATTTAGCAAATAAAACCTGATAATGCGCTAAATCTGGCTAATGATGTCATATCTAAATGGCATATAAAAATCATTTAAAATGTACAAATTTGTAAACAAGGCGGAAAAATAAAAATTTTTTTTTTTGATGTACAAAGTTGATTTTAATCAACCAGGACTAATATTTACGATGTCTAAACGATAAAATAATTCGTTTATTTATTTTAGATGGGAAAACTGCGATAAATAATTCTTTATTTGCTCTTTAGTTGGCATTAGTAGCATAATGCGCTAACATTTTCAGTAATAAACAATAAATTTGTAATTTGACGTATGTTTTTTGGGACGAATTCAATTTACAAAAAATTCTTTTGACGTTTCAAATTCGATCAGATGGGCTGATGCATCTACCTTGGTAATTGTGCTATGGTTAAAAATCAGCTGACTGTCATTTAAATCCTCCAAAATGTATATCTAAATGCAATGAGATTTGTACTGGATTTATTAAATCCAGGCGAGGATTTATGGCTAGTCTAAATGAGCTATTACTCGGTAAAAAGTTTTAATGTAAACAAGACGTTATGCCAGTATGCCATTACGCCGCTTTCCCCCTACACATACATGCAAGTGACAGTTCGAATAATACCAATACACTCACACATATTCACTGCCACACCAACTATCAACATCACTGCCGAGAAAATTTCCTTATCAGTAATCAATGCAAGTGCGTTGAAAGTAACTTCAATTTTTTTCCGAACGAAAAAAAAGAAGTTTCGACAACTATCTGCAAGTTACTTGCAGGTGTAATCATCGGGTTATGTATTTCTACTTTTACATATACTACTATGTTTGCTGGGTTGCAAGGAAACATGCTGATATTTTTTGTTTTACACCACAAGATATCCATCCACATTGCGGACATTCATACTTGTTTTTATGCGAATACGCAATTTCTGTTTATCGCGTGATCTCCGCTGACGACAACTGAATGATGAAAATAAATTAAAATTACTTTCCCTCTCAAAGAATTATGTGTTGACATCGACGACAGCGGTGTCAATGAATGCATAACAGAAATTCATGTTGTCAATTTTGCGCGCCAACATCACAAGAAATGGTATGGGTTTTTTTCTGATATTTAAGGAGGTCAGATGGACAATGTGAGATAATATTTAAAATGACCATTTGACATACTAAATACTTCGATAACATCTCCATAACTTTAAGCGGCTTTTACATGTAACATATTTTATTAAACATGCGTCATTTAAGTTGTCAGTTCCATAGAATATATGTCAAATAAATGACGCAAATTCCTAAAATAACTGTTTAAATGCAAGTGTATAATGCGTTTTAGAGTTCTTGGTCAAACAGAGTTCCTAAAGCTTGGTTTACATTTGCGAAATCCACTCGATTTAAACTGTCAATTCCTTTGCGTATAAGTCAAATGAAAACTCATCTGAAATCCATTGGATTTCATTTGACGTTTAAGCAATGGAATTGACAGATGAAATCGAGTGGATTTCGTAAATGTAAACTTACTATAACTCTTCTCGGGAAACCTGAAAAGAGAAGAGTTGAATTTGTGGAGTCATATGAATGGATGGAGCATCCCTATCACCACCACAACCACCTCTACATTAGGCCTGTTCGATAACTTCGCAAGTAAAAAGTACTTGTAAGTTCTTGCACCTATTTGCAAGTTCTTCTCATTTCTCTTTAACTGAACAAGTTTGTCATCGAACAGCATTTTGTAAAAGTTTGTACAAACTTTTGGGTTATCAAACAGACCTATCGTAATGTACATATTTCCTCTGTTCCAGAACCTGCAAGAAGCTACTATTTTTTACTGCGATAACATTTTTTCCTTTATGTTGTCGGAAAAATAGTAAAAATTAGTAGCTTCTTGCAGTACTGGAACAGACAAATTTTTAATCGTGAATTTTGTTTTGATTTAAATTCTACTTAAAATCAATATCTCCCTCAATTCCGTACATTTTCATTACACCATAATAGAGGTTGCAATAAATGCACGAACCAAATACTGTTTTTTGTGAATCAATATCCCAAAATGTCTGGTACTTTTCCCTCATTTAATTTGAGAGCTTTTCATATTCAACTGCGTTTTGAATTAAATTTGGAAATGTAATAACAGAAGAAGCAACAGGAATTGCCCTGGCTGTCTTGCTGGATGGTTGGTTTATTATTTGTGCGCGCATATTTTCACTATGATGGGCCAACATTTTTTTGTGATACGTCGTCTCACCTACACTCAAAACAAACTCAAAGCAATCATTGTGTGCGTGTGTGTTTTCAAATCAGTCAAGCGCATTAAATGACGCGTCTTGATGTTCGTTTTGTTTTGCTATGACGAAGTCTCCGGGTACTTGACGCATGCAATTTTCTGCTTGGATATTTTCTTTTCTTGGCTTCTTTTATTTTGGGGGTTTATGTAATAAATTCGTTTACCTTTATTTTTCCTATACAAATATGTACGGTTATGGCGGAATATAATATAAAGAAAAAAAAACTTGGCAAATAAACATAGAAAAAAATATATATTTTTTTTTGTTATTTTGGGGGTATGTATTAAGAAAGTAAAAGTGAAATTTTGTTTAGTATTTCGTACTGTTTGAGTCATTAAATTACTTAGACCTATTCAATTGGTAATATTCCCAGGAGGCTATTTGTTGTTCTGGCAATACTTTTCCTAATGTAAAAATATGGACCTATTGGCGAGATTATACCGTGTAAAGTTCTCGGTAAATACATAAGATGTATTGCATTCTTGCTTTTTATCAAGCAACGAGGTCTAGTATCGGAATGACAGTTTTTCATAGATTTAATACGTCTATAGAATAATAATCTTCTTCAATTGGAAACGGTCATTGAAATGTGAGCAATTTGATCCATCCCATCCATGTCGAAGTCCCCACATTAGTGGTTTCACTGAAACATTGACATGAAATTATGCTTCCTTATAGTACGTTTATATATAACCGGATTTAACCAGCCCACTGGGTTTTAAATGTCAATTCCTCTGTGTATACGTCAAATAAATCCTTATTAAGAAGGTTAACCCTGCAAAAGGCTATAATATAAACATGGCCTTAGATCAAGTTCGATACTACTGGATTTTCAATCGAATTGACCTTTGAGTTTACGTAAAATAAATCCTCATGGAGAAGGTTAACCCGGCAAAAGCTTAATAGCTTAATATTCCCAGGAGGCTTTTTGTTGTTCTGGCAATACTTTTCCTAATGTAAAAATATGGACCTATTGGCGAGATTCAGTCTATCGAATAACTTTAAGGCCTGGGTACATAAACTGCCTCGCCTGGTTGCCTTGCTTTCCTGCTTCATTTCGGACATAACATAAAAGAATATAGAAGGCCGAGCCAATTTCGAACTAGGCTACCTTTTTCTTCTTTATTGTTTTATTTTTGTTATGTCAGAAATGTAGCAGAAAAGCAAGGCAACCAGGCAAGGCAGCTTATGTACCCAGGCCTTAAAGTTATTCGATAGACTGAATCTCGCCAATAGGTATCGAACGGAGTACATTTTTCATAACTCTGTTGGAGTACATCGAAAGACGTTGTGAAATCATAACTCCAATTGCATAACTTCCAAAAATTTTTGCTGGGATTGTATGAAAATGACAATTTAAGCTACTGTCTACTACTAGTCTAACTAGGCGTTTACACAAGACAGTCTGTCTGCAAATACAACTCTGATTTACTAACACATACAAACATTTGTCGGCTGTCTCCCAGCTGTCCATCATTTTTCACAGACAGCAGGGAAGACAAATTTTTGGCATTTTTGTACAAATAAGTGAGATAATAATTGAAATGTGTTGAAAACAAAAGAACATGACCAAAAACAAAATATGTGAACGAAAAACAAAAAGAAATTGACGATTTTCATTTATAATTTTACAACTGTTTTTGCAGTTGTCTGGACGCATACGTCTCACAGGCTAGTTTTGTGTTTTTGACAATCAATACATGTAGTCAACTGTCCTGTCATGTGTAAACGCAGGGTAAGCGTGCTGTAAGTCATTTCTGTAAAATAGTAAAGAACAAACGAGCCAATTCGAACTAAGTTACCCTTTACCTTCTAGTCTGTTACCAAAACCTGCCGAAAAATCGTCCAAAGTTTGAGTGAGGTTTTGTGTCATTTCTGGTAGAAATATAAAAGATAAAATGCAGCCAAGTTTGAACATTTCTTTATTATTTTACCAGAAATGACGCAAAACTTTTCTCAATCGTTGAAAGTGTCTTCGTATTTACTCTTATAGTAATGCTAGGTTTACATTTACGAAATCCACTCGATTTAAACTGTCAATTCCATAGCTCAAACGTCAAATGAAATCTCATCCGAAATTCATTGGATTTCGTTTGTCGTTTAACCAATGGAATTGACAGTTGAAATCGAGTGGATTTCGTAAATGTAAACCAAACATAAGTTTGGATAATTTCAACTGTCAATTCCATTGGTTAAACGTCAAATGAAATCCAATGGAGTTTTCATTTGACGTATACGCAAAGGAATTGACATGACAGTTGAAATCGAGTATATTTCGTAAATGTAAACCAATCATTAAGCCAAAAACACACCCAACGTTTCCGAAAAGCTGGACGCCATTTCTGATAAAGAAAATAAAGAAAATGTTGCCTTGCTCTTTTATTTTTTATCAGAAATGACGACGAACTTTACAGAAACGTTGGATGTGTTTTTGGCTTTATGCTACACATTGAAACTTCAACATGCAACTTTCACAACTTTTGGGTGGTCCCGGTCCACACTAGCGATTTCAATGAAATTAGATCAAGTTCCTTACTACCGGAAATTCACAAAATTACATTAGTGTGAAACTCGATCTAAGAACGGATTATTTCATTAAATTATTTCATGGATATTGCTCTAGTGTGGACCGGGACGTGAGAACGGAAGTGAAGGAGATCCGTTCCTCCCTTCTTATCCCTAAATTCAAGAAAGTTTCCTATGAAAGTTTGAACGTGTAACATAAAAGTTATTCTTATGTACCGAGGTCTTAAAAATAATGATTGTAATTCTCCATCTTTTAATATTTATTAAATTTTTACCTTTTAGACATAACCTTAAACATTTTCTAATTTAAACCCAATCTTATAATACGTCAAAGAGCTTTACAACTTCGGAAAAAATTAAAATTAAAATAAAATTAAACATAATATAAAGACAAAGAAAAACACCTAATGACACTTCTATAATTGACCATTTGACGACAATAAGTTAACTGCAAAGCAATATATAATTTCATAGGCCTCCAGCAAAGGTTAATGTTAATTTCACACACCCTCTTAACAACACTCATTGAATGCGAAATTAAAATACACTTACGTTTTTCTTTTAATGCATGGTTTGGGCCAAAACTAAAATTACCACCACTTGCCGAGCAAAAAAAAATTAAATCTTTGGGAGTGGATTTCAATACCTTAAATCAAATGTATAAAAAAGCAAATGAAACTGACGACTTCATGGCTTCTGGGTCGTCGTCACACTTCAAGACACTTTTATCTCTTAAATGTGGATGTGAATACATGATGGCACATGCCAAAAGAAAAACCCAGAAACTAAGCAAAAAAAAAAACGGAAGACCTAAAGAAACACTCCACAAAGAATGGGAAATTAACTTTTGGAAGATGCATTGTCGGTAAGTAAGGTAAAATTGCATTTCAGTGGTGGATTTCAAAAATGCCCCCCCTTTTAACAAGAAAATTCCACATTGGAAACTTGAGGTACTGGAAAATACCAAACAAGCCAGCTAGAAACCTCTCTTATTAACTCTTGAATGCTAGGTGTTTTTACAGCTTGGCTCGTGCAACACTTCCAACAAAGTTTTGAGTCGAAATCAACCATGCGTATCTTGAAAATAGTTTAAAATATCTTTGTGTGCAGTCAGTCAGTCACACTATATGACAGCCAATTTTCTTGAGTAATATTTGTCCAAAGTCTTCCACCAAGACTTTATACAGTCTTTACGCGGATACCATACGTTGCAGTTGCCTTTTACGGATACTAACCAAGCTTCAAGAAAAGGATTACTTAAAAGGATTATAAACTTATATGGTGGATAATTAAACTGCTTATGCTATTATTGAAGTGTCATAATTATAATGAAATCGCAGAATTTTATGAATGAAAAGTGAATGTGATGTTTTTATTTTGTGTTGAGTACGAAATTATTAAAGCATAAAATTTATGCAATATTTACCAAATGGCCCATTAATCCATATATTTTTTATTGGAAATGGTAGCAAATAGTGAAACATGCAATGGAATTTCTTTAGTGTTGTAATAAGAAAATTGTTTCGCTTTTAATGAATTTAAAATAGAAATTGAAAAAGGAAATAATGTGCAAAGCGGATTAAACAATGTGAGATGTGATTTTAAAAAAATGTTGCAAATAATAATAATTGTAAACAAAATACAAAAGTAATGTGAAAATTTTGAAGTAAATTAATATGAAAATGTAACAATTTTAAAAATATATTATTGAAAAATTACTTTGACAAATAAAAAATAACGAAATTAAAAACAAAATTGTACTTAAAAAAGAAAAAAAAAACACTTATCTCAATAAAAAGGATGTTATATTTCTACACAAACTAAATTATATAAATAAAGTAAGTCAACGAAATGAATTTTTAAATTTTTGTGTGCCTAAAATAATTGAGGAATTGTGACATACATATTACAAATACATACATATTATTCCAGAGGCCATTGAAGTTTTTGTTATGCAGTCGTGCAATATGGAGTGATGATTTCACTGCCTGTTTTGATGCATTACCAACCAAGACGAGAACAGGGCACTCCGTTCGTTACATTTTAATAACATTTAATAAGGAAGAGGCGACAAAGACACCCCCTTCCTTAAATTTTAACTGTCGATTTGCACACAAATCCAAGTCTATTTATTGTTCCCTACAAGCATTTGTTACAAAAAAGGTACCGACAACATCACTTCGTGCAAATAATAGTCTGTTCCAGTACTGCAAGAATCTACTAATTTTATTATTATATTATTTTTTTCGATATCATAAAGGAAAAATCGTAGTAAAAAATGTTGGATTCTTGAAGGTTCTGAACAGACATTAAATACAACAGTGGGAGACACCAGTCGAAGGTGTTTCATATTTTTTCCAAATGAAAAAAAAACCTTTCAAATAATAATAAAGAATTCCCCAGAGGAAGGAATAAAATCAAAAACTCAATAGATTAACCCACTTTATTTGCTAAATCAAACATAGTCTAAACCTACTGTAAGCCCATGTTTTATGTCGGTACATAAGCGACGGGGTGCCAACATGGGGCAATGGTTAGCACGTCTGCCTTGCACTCATGGGGTCTGTTGTTCGATTTCCAGGCCGAGCAAAATTATCATATTTTCCAACGATGAAAAAAATACAATTTAACGAAAAATATTTCCTTTATAATTTTTTTTCATTTGACAGTTTTTTTCCTTTAAAAAAGTTTTCATTTCTCTTTTTCATAGTCCCAATTTACATTAGGCGAGTTTACTTGCGAGAGGTGAGGTATATGGTAACCCTTTGCCTCTCAAAACCCTCTCTCACCCACAAACTGACAATTGCCGCAAGTAAACTCGCCTAATGTAAATTGGGACTTAGAAACAGAATTGAGCCCTGTAGTGGGATTCTCTAAGGGCCAAACCTATAGCTCTGAGTGTTGCGTGTGCGTTCAAAAATACATGTATTTCAAATTGAAATACAATTTTTTGTTTATCGACAAAAATCGTTAAAATTAAAACGCAAAACTATGAATAAAAAGTTGAAATAAAAGTTGACATCACTGTTGCTATCGGTAGAACTATGCGACTACTTTTTATTCGTCGCTAACTTACCGAGAAGCATCGTTAACTACCGAAATTATAAGCATTTTAATTTTAACGATATTTGTCGATAAATAAAAATGTCTTAGAGAATCCCACTACAGGTCACGTAAGTAGCACAAATGCAACTCTATTTTGGCTGAAATTTCTTCAAGATGTCAACTGTTTGTTTACATTTTCATACAATTTATTCACAATAACAAAAAAAAAAAAATTACGCCACCTTATAATTTGTCATGAGAATACCCTTCAGTGTAAAGGCCTCGACACATAAGAGGCATGACATTCTTGCTGAAGTCATATCTGATAAAAGAATAAAGACCAAGTTCGCCCTATAATAAGAAGATTTCAGAATCACATTTGTATTAGGTGGAACTTGGTCTTAGTCATTTACCAGATATGACTTAAGCAAGAATGCCATGCTTCTTATGTGTCGAAGCCTTAAAGGCCTGCCCATAAGCTGCCTTGCCTATAGTGCGATTCTCTAACTCATTTTTGAGTTACCGACAATTGTCGGTAAAATTAAAATGCTTATAATCTCGGTAATTACCGATGTTTTTCGGTAAGTTAGCGACGAATAAAAGCAGTCGTAAAGTTCTACCGATAGCAAGAGTGTTGTCAACTTTTATTTGAACTTTTCATTCATAATTTTGCGTTTTAATTTTACCGATTTTTGTCGGTAACTCCAAAAATGTGTTAAGATAATCGCACTACTGGTTGCCTTGCTTTCCTGCTCCATTTCTGACATAACATAAAATAAAAGAATAAAGAAGGCCGAGCCAATTTCGAACTAGGTTGCCCTTTTCTTCTTTATTCTTTTATTTTTGTTATGTCAGAAATGAAGCAGGAACGCAAGGCAACCAGGCGAGGCAGCTTAGAACTAGTTTGCCCTAGTTCGAAATTGGCTAGGCCTTATTTATTCTTTTACTTTTATTATCCCAGAAATGAAAGGAAGGACCCCTGCCATACGACGAAATCAATTTCATGAAATTATGCGTTCTTATAGGTCATTTAGATATGACATCATTAGCCGGATTTAGCCCATTATCAGGATTTATTAGCTAAATCCGGCCAAAATCTACTAGATTTACCATACAAAAATAAATCCTCGTATTGAGTGGATTTGTTTTAAATCCGGCATAAATCCGGTCAGATGGGCTGATGCATCTACCTTGGTAATTGTTCTATGAACAAAAATCAGCTGACTGCCATTTAAATCCTCCAAAATGTATATCTAAATGTAATGAGATTTGTACTGGATTTATTAAATCCAGTCGAGGATTTATGACTAGTCTAAATGAGCTATTAGGGCCGAAACTCAATCAGCTCGTTGCTTGCTTTCTTCGCTTTGCTCTAGTAGAAGAATAAATGAAAAAGCAACCTATTTCGATTTCATCTCCGCCGTTCTTTATTCTTCTTCAGAAATGAAGCCACGCAAGCAAGAAAAGTCCATTGTGTTTCTGCTATTAGATCTAGTTCCATACTGAAGTAATTTTTTGAGTTTACTTTGGGAGATTTCATGGCTTTCTTGCCTTGCTTCGTTTCTGACATAAGAAAAATAAAAGAAATAAAATTTCTGATAGAAGAATAAAGTAAAATTCAATCTATGTTGCCCTTGCTCTTTTATTTGCCTATCAGAAATAGGTATGTCTTCTTACTTTCCCAGCAATAATTGTCCAGCAAGAAATTTTTCAGAGAATAAGGAGTTTTTATTTTCTTTTGCTAGAGTATTGTAAAAAGTAAACAGACACCTTCCCAACAAAAACCAGCAAGCAATCAGCTGACTTGCATAAACAGAACAATTTGTCGGAAATAAAGGAACCAAAGGAAGCAAAAATTTTGTATTTTATTAAAAATAAAAAATTAAATGACCCAAAAAAGGAATTTTTACATTTTGCTACTTTGTTCTCTAAAAAACAACACATTAGGCTTGCTATTTCCACAATAAATTTGTTTTTAATTTTCACAAGCATTAATCACCGAATAATTAAAAACAGCTGATTGATTGTTTTCAGGAAGAAGAAGAGTTACAAGTGCTTGCTGGAAGAAATTTGTCCAACAAGAATTTACAAACTCTCAGTAAAAGAACTGTCAAAATGTCTCTCTTTCGATTCGTTCTCTTTTGCTGGCTTTTTGTGTTAACAGACGTCTTCCAGCAACAATTGGTACAAATTTTTACAAGTTTTAGGGTAACCAGACAGACCTAATGACGTCCGGCTTTGCTCATACGTTGGATGTGTTTAGGGCTATAGACCTGCACAAAACTCATCACTTTCTTTATATTTGCAAGAATGACACATGGGCGGGGTTATTGGATCATTCGAGTCATTATCGAAACAATTGATAGCTACACATTTAGCACTGTGAACAAAGAAGCCCCAACAAGGATAAGAGGAGATTGACACAACTCGCCAGACATCACTATCCGGTCTTCTTAACCATGTAGAATTCAGAGAATTCACTAATCACTGCTTCAGAGACTTTTCAATTTCATCAGATCCTCGGGTAGTTGAGAGGATTTTCCGGGACAGCACCACAGCTGCAAGCGCTCGCTATATGTGTACCTGCTGGTCAAAAAGTCGAAATTAGACCAATTCTCCCAGCTTATATTTAAAACAAATCTTCATAAAGAAGGTTAATGCTAGGTTTACTTTTACGAAATCCACTCGATTTCAACTGTCAATTCCATTGGTTAAACATCAAATGAAATCCAATGGATTTCAGATGAGTTTTCATTTGACGTATGCGCAAAGGAATTGACAGTTGAAATCGAGTGGATTTTGTAAATGTAAACGTAGCATTAACCTTCTTTATGAAGATTTGTTTTAAATATATACATGTTAAGGCCATGTTTACATTAGAGCTTTTTGCTATATTAACCTTCTTTATAAGGATTTATTTGACGTATACCCAATGGAATTGACATTTGAAAACCAGTCAATTTATTAAATCTGGTTACATGTAAACGTACTATTACTCTTGAAGTCAATAGGCTAGTAGGCGAGATTAAGCGGAACAAGTAGCTAGACTACTTAGGATTAATTAAATTGTGGGTAAGGGTTAAATAGCTCTCGAACCCGGGAAAGAAGGAAGAATTGTGTGTGTATTTTAACCGGCAATTTCAAATGTACATCGGAGCACTCTCAGCCGAGGAGATACGACAACAATTTACCATGAGCGGTGTTGCCCAAACGGATTCTCAATGGTAAGGCTTAACCCCAATTGGTTGAACGCGGAGTTGAGTATATGTCAGTTTGTGGTAGCCACCAATTTGTACAAACTTTTACAAAATGCTGTTCGATAACAAACTTGTTCAGTAAAAGAGAACTGAGAAGAACTTGCGAGTAGTTGCAAGAACTTGCAAATACTTTCTACTTGAAAAGTTATCGAACAGGCCTAATTATGTTTTAAATAATTCGCCACATATCACCTAAATAACTTGATTTGATCGCCGAGGTAACCATTGTCTTACGACAGCATTCGAAACGATAGTCGGACTATCTATAGTTTGCCAGCTCTATATACCTCCTGTAACGAAGATTCTAAAGACACTACTCCTCCCCATGCTGAGAAGCAGTTGCCCAGCATCAGCATGGATTCCGGACAATGCACGCAACCAAACATAGACCTTCTCACCGAACATTCATGATGGATCTTGACCTATCGAAGGCCTTGGATACAGTCAGACCTGGCAAGTTGTGCGAGGACATAGAGAAGACTTCCCCCACCCGTGTTTAAAACTTTGGAGGATCGACTGTATGTGTGGACGCCAGTAGTTTGTGGAATTTTAGAAATAAGAAGAATGAGAATATGGAAATTACCCAAAGCGGTGATATCTCCGGAACTGTATAACATTTACCATCCTGGAATTCCACTCCCTCCTGACGACATAAATCGTAATGTATACGGATCGTAATACGATCTTGGCGTCGGGCCCTATCGTCAATGGCATACATGTGTACACAGAGGGAAAAAGTCAATTCAATATCAACACCGTATGGTGTCAACATGAGAACAGGCGTGTTCAATTTTTTGACCTAATGGTGTCAATATGAGCACGTGCGTGCTAAATTTTTAATATTTCGACCACAAACGTGCTCACTTTCACCACGTTACGTGTAGCTGACTTAGTACAGTTGTTCCATTTGAGAAATATGACTTTACCCGACGCTAAATCTGTTCAATACTTGGAGGCTGGGTTCGATGTTTTCCTGATTCCCACCACTAAATACCCCAAGATATTGGGTGCAACGGTCTGTATCATGTTTAAGTCGTCCGCGAACGCCACACAGCTATTTGCGACAAGATCACTTTGGGCGCTCACAAAGAAACTTTTTGACGTATACGTCTCACCGAGGCTAGCGGAACCACAATACTATCTGAAATATGGGCCCAGGTGTTTATTGGTCGACCTCGATCTCGTAATCCTTGGGTATTCCATTCAAGCGCCATTCTGGTTATGCTATGAACATTTTTCTTAAGGTGTGCCCATTTAGATATGACATCATACCATTTAGATATGACATCATTAGCCGGATTTAGCGCAGTATCAGGTTTTATTTGCTAAATTCGGCCAAAATCTACCAGATGTCCCATACAAAAATAAATCCTCGTATTGAGCGAATTTGTTTTAAATCCGGAATAAATCCTCGTATACAACTCTGTTTTTTGAAACATATTGTTAGTCCATATTTACATTAGGCAATTTTCATTGCGGCAATTGTCAACTTGATGGAGAGAGAGGTCAGGCATATGGTAACCCTTTGCGTCTCAACACCCTTTCTCACCGACGAACTGACAATTGCCGCAAGGAAAATTGCCTAATGTAAATATGAACTTAGAAAATATAAAAAGTTGCAAGCTGGCACAAGAAACAAGGTAGATGCATCCATCGGTGAATTGCTATAACAAAAATAATTTAAAATGTCAAAATTTGTAAACAAGGCGAAAAAAATAAATTTGCTTTGATATACAAAGTTGATTTTAATCAACCAATACTAATATTTACGGATGTCTAAACGTTAAAATAATTCTTTATTTGCCCATTAGTAAGCATAAGCACTATAATGTGCTAACATTTTCAATATTAAACAATAAATTTGTAATTTGCCGTATGTTTTTTGAGACTAATTCAATTTACAACAACTTCTTTTGACGTTTCAAATTCGATCAGATGGGCTCATGCATCTACCTTGGTAATTGTGCCATGAACAAAAATCAGCTGACTGGCATTTAAATCCTCCAAAGGTATATCTAAATGCTATGAGATTTGTACTGGATTTATTAAATCCAGTTGAGGATTTATGGCTAGTCTAAATGAGCTATTAGGTTCTACAGCTCTATGTTAATTATGGTGTTGGGCCAGAATACCTTGTACATGATCCTGGGGTATTTGTTTATGAATACCTGTAGCTTTTGCGTACACAAGCCAGGTTTTACTGCCGTATAGAAGAATCGAGTTTATACATGCATCGAATATTTTAAGCTTGGTTTTCCTGGATATATACTCCATACAAGTTGCAGTAGTCTGAATGCCGCTCTCTCTTTGTTTAGCATGTTGGTCTTTGTTACAACGCTATTACACTAATCTCCCATTCTTCTCCCGAGAATGTCCCGAATGTTCCAAAACTTCCACCCAAGTGTATTCTTGCAATAAGAGAACTTTGTTTTTTTTTTTTTATTTTTTTTTTTTTGTGAATTATGATTTTATGCTGTCGGCGACTCTTTTTTTACTTGTTTACTTTCTATTCTTTCAATTAAGAATCTCATTCTTATGCCTCTTTATTTTCTTCCCAAAACTTGCTACCACAACATTACGTTACTAAATTATTTGTCTTTCTCTGTTTGCGCGCATCTTTCTCTTACACGGATAATAGCGTTATTTTCTTAATAAAAAGGGCTGTTATACGCTTGATAAAGCGGGCAATTCGTTATTTAAGTCGCATGGTTGACAATTTTCATTGCTTTTATCAACGTTTTTTGAGCAAATTGGAGCAAGTTAATCTTATGTCGTTTTTTATAATGTTAATTTGAAGTCATTTTAGTTGGAAGTTTTAGAAAGTTCGCTTTTTTTTGAGTTAAGGAAAAGTGTTAACGTTTCTTTAGATGGATAGACTTAATGAAAAGATATAAAGTTTAAATAGAAATCATGAAGTTTAGATAAATTCTTATGAAGGAAGAAGTACAAGTTTAAAGTTTCGGAGTCAGGTACTATCGAGTAGATGATTTTCGGAGTCATCAACTATGGAGTAGATGACGTTCGGAGTCATCTACTAAAGAGTACATGACGTTTGGAATCATCTACTACGGAGTAAATGACCTTCAGAGTCATCTGCAATAGAGTATATGACCTCCGGGGTCATCTACTAGACTAAATGACCTTTGGAGTAATCTACAATAAGTGAGTTTTGTCTTTTTGTGGGAGTTGATATTCATGATTGGGCTGATAGAATAAATGACCTTCTGAGTCATCTAATATAGATTATATGACTTTGACATCTACAAAGCTGAAGCAGTGTCTTGACATTTAAGCCATGTTTACATTTAGGAAATCCATTAAAGTGTGTTTTCACTTACGAAATGCAATGCATTTCAACTGTCATTTGTAACGTTTAATAAATCGAGGTTATGTACTTTATCATCATATAAGGATATAGTGTAAAGGCACATTTAGTCTGTGTACTCGACTCCAAGAATCTACATAACCTCACATTCCATCTAATTCAAATATTCGAAACTTTGTTACGATTATTTTCCACTAAACAAATTACTTCTTTATAGATATTTTATTTTATCACCACTCTTTGAACGGGAGGGCGGACGTATAACATGACAATCATTTCAAGGTTCGTTTGATGCAATCGTGCACAAATTTCAAAATCGTTATTTGACTCACATATTCGGCACAAAGAACGGAACTTGATGATGATGATGGTGGCTGATAATTTTGGCGCGTAGTGGTAGTGCAATGATATATGGATGTAGTTGTGGTGCTGGAGGGTGTTATTAAACTGTGTGTTGGTTGGGTGGATGTATAGTGTGCGCCACACATGCTCATAACAGATGTAATCGTTAGCCAAAATACAACAACAAATATGATATTTTAAAGGAAAAACAAAACAGTAGAAAAAATTATCATCGATTGCAAAATTCAACAAGAAAAAACAACAGCAAACGAACGAAGGCAAAAACAAACATATTTAGGAAACATGAAGAAGAAGCACTTGTAATGGAGTTAAAAGATTAGTTTGCGGGGTACAGTGGTACAAAGTAGTTAAAACGAGGGAGTTTTGAAATACAATACCGATTCAAAGTTATAGTAAGATTACATTTATTAAATCCACTAGATTTCAACTGTCAGTTCCATTGCCTAAACGTCAAATGACATCCAATGGATTTCAGATGAGTTTTTATTCGAAGAATTGACAGTTGAAATCGAGAGGATTTCGTAAATGTAAACCAAGCATTATAAAAAACATATCTCGTTTGCTAAGAGGTAGTTTACACTATCTATCAATGTCATATGGCACGAAAAAAAGCCATTCCATATCTACCCACGGAGGCAATGTGGAGACGAAGTTTTTTTACATTTTTGCTGGTGTGGGCCCACAGAGTAAATTGCGTAAGGAAAATCTCCAATATTGCAAATATTAGCGAATATATAACGATGGAAAATTTCATGTCGTATGACATTTACATATAGTGTAAACTACCCCCTACAAATCGAAGGACCAGTTAATGGTAGTAGCGCATTTATACGTGTGTATGAAATGTGTTTTAGTAAAATTTGACAGTTATGTTTAAAATGCCATTAATCATAATCAATTTAAAATAGGTAAATTAGGTTATGTGGTTCTTGTCAATGATATACTGATAAACTTATGCTGCATTTACACAAGCGATCATTAATATTAATAATTACTTATCCTTTTGTAATTGATGGAGCAATGTAGCATCATTTTGCTTGAGTGCTAATGTAAACATTGCCTTGCCATAGCCTATGGACTACAAAAAACAAGCTAGGAAATGTATGGGTAAAATAATCCACACTATAGCTCTGTTCCAGAACTAAAAAGTTTTTACAATTTTTACCATTTTTACACATTTTGCGTTCCCGTACACAAAATTTATATGAAAATCGTTTACGACTTTTACAACTTTTACGACTTTTACCACTTTATAAAGTACGGGAACAGGCCATATATTATACCCCGTTTAGATTATACTTTATTTAGCAATTCCAGTGAATTTAAGTTGTCATTTTCGTAAAATATATGTCAAATAAAGATATTGTACATGTCATCGTAATGCTGGGCTTATATTATAGCCTTTTGCAGGGTTAACCTTCTTAATGAGGATTTATTTGACGTATACGCAAAGTAAATGACATTTAAAACCCTGTGGGTTTGTTAAATCCGGTTATATATAAAAGTACTGTAAAAGTGTAAAGTCTAAAACAAGTTTTAGGTCGGAGGCACATAAGCAGAATGACATTCCGTCGATTTTAACTGTAAATTTTATTGTGTATACGTCCTCCTTATATGAGTAGTTCTTGCAGGTTCTGGAACAGAGCATTTATGTATACACATTGGAATTGACAGTTGAAATCGACAGGATTTCGTAAATTTAGACGTACTATTACAAAACAAAGTACAAGTATGACCTATTTTGAGGTTATACATTGAAAACCTTGCTCCGCATTTTTTGACCAAACCACAGTCTTCGCCTCAACACTGAAACCACAGACAAACTTTCAAAACTCCAAACAAAGTTTCGTTGTTTTACTTTGTTGAAGTGTAAACAAGTGTTGTAATGTTGCGCATGCGCTTGGCTGAGCTACATACATACGTCAAAAAACAAACGCCAGGCAGGCATCATTACCACTACCAGCATGATATGTGGGCCACAAGATATTTCATCATTACATTTTCCATTTTCATAGCTACCAACAAACAACCATCATCCGACAAATCCGACAATAAAGGCTTCCTTGGCACACACAACAAACAACCAAAGACACCGAATGTCGCAACATCTGCAAATTTATGAAGCATTCCAAGAGCAATGTGGTTATGTTTTGTTGTGTGTGTGGTTATGCTATGGCTCCGCTGTTTCTTGTTCAATGACACGATTTTCCGTTTTTTTATAGAAATCCAAATCCATTGCCTTTTTTGTATATTTACAAAATTTCCTTTTATAAAATCAGTTTTTTTATTCTTCTGTCTTTCTTTACAGCAGTACTAGAAAATGTTTTGGATTTGTATGCAATCCATGGTGCTTAATTTGCAAAATGTTGTAACTAACAAAACAGCGTCGATGTCAATATCCATTTAGACCTTCATCCCACCTGCAACTGGATTGATGTCTACCATGAAGAAAAGATTCTGCAATCGCCGAACAAATGGTCCATGGCCAGTTTGGTATAATTGTTTGTTGTTTTATTGTTGTATACTGTGTTATTTAATCGTAAGTATTCGGGCCGAAGGTTGCCCGCCATCTGAAGCCATTCTGCCATGTCGCTGCTCGCTGAGGGGCAAAGAAATACAAATATGGTGAGTGAAAGTGAAAACAACGAAGACATCAACGAGGGAAATACCTTCCAGAAAACTTGAATTAAATTTTTCTGTTTTCCAGGTGCTCCCACAGCAACTTACCCCAAATTATGGATGGCCTCAAGGCTGTGGAACGTAATATCAAGGGTTCTATAGATGAATTAGTGCTGGAGAATAATCAGCTACCTGCGCTACCAGGTCGCTTCTTTGGCACCCTACAAATCGTACGTCTTATGCTGCGCTACAATGGCATAGAACGAGTCTCCAATGGATGGCTGAATGAATTGGAAAATAGTTTGGTCGAGATCTATATAGTGGAGCCACAGCTGCGTAGCATACCTGTGGAAAGTCTTAACGGGATGATAAATATGGTGGCAATTACCATTCAAAGTGACGAATTAAAACATTTACCTGATTTTTCGGGGTTGCTAAGCCTGACTTATCTCAGTATTCAAAGTCGGTCATTGACGGAACTGCAGCCGTTGTGGTTTAGGCATCTGCCCAAGTTGCAGAACATTCACATAACAGGAGGAGAGAATCTAAATCGTTTGGAATCAGGTCTGTTTGATGGCTTGATTTCGTTGAAAAATGTGGATTTGAGTAGGAATGGAATCAATTGGATTCAATTGAGGGCCTTTGCCAGGTTGCCGAACTTGGTGAGTTTGAAGCTGTCCTATAATCAAATCAGTGATGTTGGAATGGTGGGGAGGATTGTTAAGGATTTGGAGAATTTGAAAAAGTTGAGATTGGATCATAACATCATCAACATTATAGAGGATGGTTCGTTTGTGGATCTGCCCCACCTAACAGAGTTGCATTTGAATGATAATCGCATAACGGAAATTGAATATGGGGCCTTCCTCAGGACTCCCATGCTGAAGACAATTTATTTGCACAACAATCACATTAAGCGCATACATCCGGAGTCGTTTATGCAGGCCTCGGGTTCGGGGGTGGAGACGGTGTATATATACAACAATGAAATTGATGAAACGGGAGAGTTGAGATCTTTGTTGGAGGCCTTGCCGGCCTTGAAATTTTTGGATATCAGCAATAATTTCCTGAGAGATATCCACTATGGGGCCTTGAGAGGTCATGGCACCCTGGAGCAGCTGCACATCAATAATAATCTGCTGAGGACCTTTGAACGGGAGGCCTTGATGGCCATGCCTGCCTTGAGGGAGTTGCGGCTGAGAAACAATAGTTTGCACCATGATTTACCGATGCCGTTTTGGAATCTCCCTGGGCTGAAGGGTTTGGACTTGTCATTGAATAATTTCCGAATTGTGGACTCTTTCCTATTGGCCGGCTTACCCTCCCTAAGGCGTTTGGATTTAAGTGAAAATGGTCTCATGAAAATGGATCCCACCACCTATGTCCATAATTCCATGCTGGAGACTTTGAATATATCGATAAATGATTTAAAGGTTCTGCATCCGGCTACATTTAGGAATTTGGATCGCCTATTTGAGGTGGATGCCAGCTATAATCAGCTAAAAGAAATGATACCGGGATTGCCGAAAATTGTGGAACGCATTTCGGTAAGGGGAAATATGATAAGCAACTTACCCAACCTAGCCGCGAAGAGTTTGAATCTGCCCAGTCTAAGAATGCTCGATTTGAGTATGAATCGCATGGAACATTTGCCGAAATATGCCTTTCAGGGCTTGCCTCAGCTAAGGGTACTGAGTTTGGCCTATAATCGCCTACGTTCCCTGGATGATACGGTGTTTATAGGTTCCTATCGCCTGGAGCTGTTGCATCTCCAGGAAAATCAGCTAATGCAATTGGATGAAAGGTGTCTGCTACCTCTGTCGGAGTTGAAGAATCTGAATCTACAAGCCAATAAACTGAGCTCCATAACAGATAATCTATTTTCCAATAATTCCAAACTGGAACAATTGGATTTGTCACGTAACGTCATACGCAGCATTGCCCCGGCAGCTTTTGAGTCGCAAAAATCTCTGGAATATCTGGACTTATCCTCCAATAACCTCAACGATATGTCCATTAGCTTGGCCAATTTGGTAAGCCTTAAGGACATTGATCTCAGCTATAATCAAATAACTCACATCAATTCGGAGGTAATATCCTCATGGAGACAGGTGGTGGAGATAAGGCTCTCCAATAATCTCATTACCGATCTAAAAAGAGGTAGCTTTAGGAATTTACTTAAGTTGCAATATTTGGATTTGTCCAGCAACGAAATAAGCCATGTGGAGCCAGGGGCTTTGAAGAATTTACCCGAATTGCAGGAATTTGTTTTGGCCGATAATAAACTGGCCGAATTAAAGGATCATGCCTTTGAGGATCTACCCAACCTATTGGCTTCACATTTCCAATATAACAATTTAAGATTTATATCCTCCGAGAGTTTTTTCAATTCACCTTCCATGGTATTTTTTAATCTATCGAATAATCATTTTCGCACCATGGAAAGTGTTGGCTTGCGTTCAATGCGTAATCTGGAAGTTTTGGATCTATCGACAAATGCGGTGCGCACCGTGCCCACAATGCCCTTGAAAATGTTGAATTGGTTGGTGGAACTGAAGATGGACAACAATGAGATCTGTAGGATTCAGGTAAGTGAATATTTAAAAGATTCTGAGGGTTTGAATCAAAAATCAATTGCTTTTTATAGGGTTCCCCATTTGAACAAATGCCCAGACTAAGGGTATTATCGTTGCGCAACAATCGCCTGCGTTCCATTAAGGAGAGGACATTCCGAAACCTGAGGGGCAACATTGCCATCATCGATATGGATGGTAAGTTTGGATGAAATATTACGAATAATCGACAATGAAGGAGGAGCTAATGAACAGAGAGGTTGAAGATGGCGCCCAATCAGCAGTAACTGATTGTTACTGTTGATTGAGCGTCATCTTCAAGATATGTCTTCATTGGGATTCTCAAAGAGTTTCTCAATGTGACATTTCTGTAGTTCGTGGAAAGATCAATGATATTGTGTGGAAAATCTCCAGTCTTCACAGTTGTGATGGATACAACTTACTGCGATTTGATCGTGGAGATGGTTGACTTGTAATCCTACTGAGTTCGACTTTAGTGACCCATACTTGGAGTGTATGGGGGTAGCGGTCAAGTTTGCAAAATGTGTATATTCTGCCGTTTAATAGCTTTGTCCTGTGTTATTCGCCTGATATCAGGCCAATGTTGGGAGGCGACAACCGGCTGGTCGTAGAGCTATGACATTTAATCCTAGGAAATGACCAGAGAGACAAAGCGGCGGCTGAGCAAATATACAACTCCGCATTTTGCACCGTGAATGAGGATGCTCCCACCAGGATTAAAGGAGACTGTCATAGTTCACCAAACATATCCATCGTGTCATATGGTCTGAGGATTGTGGTAACATGGGAACCCTTCATTTCTCTTGAATCGGTCCATTTCTCTACCCTCAACTCCATCAAAAGTCCGACTTCATTACCTCTGAACGCGGTACTTTCATTAACCATGTGCATACCAATTGTCAAGTATCCAGAGTATTCGACGCTTTAAGAAACTTCGTAATCCCTCTGATGTTCGGGTAGTAGAGACGGAATTCTGAGACATCATCACTGTTGCAGCAGCCCACCGGTCCATCTCTCTATCCTCATCTCTATCAATAGTCCAACTTCATTATCTCTGAACGACGTACTTTCATTAACCATAGGTAAGCCAATAGTAATCTCTCTGATATTCGAGTAGTAGAGGAGTTCTGAGATATCATCACCGCTGCAGCAGCTCCGCCCTACAAACGCTAGCGACCCCAGATTCAGAGAGCTGACATTGAAAGACAGTAGATTAATCGGTGAATTGTAGAGAGCGATTAAGGTGTTATCGAAAAAAGGGATGATAGGTCATCTGTCATGTTTAACGGCGTGATCGTGACAGATACGAAGAGGTGCGGGATATTTTAGTCGCCAATTTATTGAGCATCCCAATAGCGACTGGGTGAAGAGAAGTATTTTACACTGATTACGATCTCTTTGAGCTGTGAAGGAATCACTACAGTTTACGATGGGTGATGTTGCAGATTTTATCATCCAAATGTTAAAACAGCTGGTTGTGGCCGGAGCCGAGTACCTGAGCAGTCTTCCACATGTAGTGAGCCACCCTATTAGTTTTCGGAGCTTGGAAAATGGGCAGGGGTGTCCCAATGAAGCCTGGCAAGGATGCCAGCAAAGGGGAATCATATCCATCGTTCTCCCTTTATCACCAAAGATACTTAAGGAGTTACACCTCTCCAGCATCAGAGAGGGAGGTTAAAAGATACTAAGATAACCTCAAGATCAACAGTCGCGGAGGCTATTAGAAATAATTGTATGAATATCGACCTCGGAGACTACGCTCCATCCGTTTCCGCGGAAGAACTATAACTGCCTAGACAAACGAGAGTTGTTTTGGTGCAGCTAAGAGGTTTGATGGCTTAACGCAGAAGACCTAACCAGCATGCAATAACCGTCAGCATAATGCGCTGCACCTGCTCAATACCAGTCCGCATGATGCGCTGTACTTGCTCAATTGCCCATTCACACCAACTCAACTAACTCCTGTTCCGTTATGGACTAATGGCCCCGGCGCATATGGTCCGTAGTGTGCCGCGTTGCGCGGGATCACTTACACATGAAAATTGTGTAAGTGATGCCAAGTTTGTTCTTGAAGTTTTCATGTGGTTGTTGTAACACGACACGCAACGGACCATATGTGCCGGGGCCTTAACTCTATTCAGGTGGCGCAATTTCTGAACTTGGAGTTAGAGGCAGAGCTGTATAATCGATAGTATTCCCAGGAGTGTCGTGCTACAAAGGGATCCCTATTTTGCTTTTCCTCTGATATGCTACTATCAAATCCCTTGCCAACAGACTATATATATAGTTACTAGTGATTGGGCGCCACATTGAAGTATCTGCTCTCTTGCCTTAACCAAGTACTTCTCTGAAACACCTGTGTTCAAGTGTACGGAGTACATACGGCAATAAAATCCTTACTTGGGAATAAAACCACCTTACCATAGAACCGATATTATGTCCAGGGGGGTCATATTGACTTATACATCTCGGGTTTGTTTATGTCTGTTTAGGCGCCAGATTCAAGGGATCCCTATTTCCTATTCCTCTGATATGCTTTTATCAAATCCCTTGACTGCACACAGCCTATATAAATAGTTGGTGCTGATTGGGCGCCAGTTTCAAGGCATATATTCATTAGGATATCCGAAGGGTTTTTCTAACCTAAATCATCGGTATTTTTGAGCTCACATTTCGGAAAAATCTTTTTATTGCCATTCCCTTGCTTCAGCACAGTTATTGACAACTCTGGAGAGAAGAGAAGACATAAGTTTTTGTGGCAGCTTCTCGGTCGAATCCCCGTATTTTCTTAAAAATTTGGTAATTTATATGGTTTAGTCCAGAGCCCTTGTTCCGAATTATCCAAGGTTCTGGATTAAGCCAATATGAACTTTCCCTGTATTAATTTGCTACATCAGAGTCATGACAGCCGCCTCGATGGAGGTTTATGTGGATGACCTCGATTATTGGTTCTCCAGTAAATGGACTTCTTGGAAGTGGGACTTATTTCTGTATCGACTCGTTCTTTTTGTTGCTTAGAGGTTGTTGTTGTAGCAGCATAGATTTGATAGTTGGCAACCGCTTTCCGATACGCTTTTGGTTTCGGGCCTATCCGGTACAAAGAACCCGCTGCCGTAGAAGGTAATACTACGTTTTTGCCTTCCTCTTTCATGTCAAGCGTTGCCTTTCCCGCATTGAAGCGAGCAGGATTTGAGTTGTAGAAGGCCATGCCCGAAGTCTTTTTTCAGACTGGCCATAGAGCGATGGTCAATTTCGAACTCTTGCTCCTCCCTCTGGAAGAATTCCCACCTCTTCACGTCCAAAGATTTGTTTTGAATGCTAAAGACTTCGAGCATTTGTTCGGTATCGAACTTACTGCCCCAACCTCTAACAAAAACGGATGCCTTAGTCAGTTGAGGAGTTTGGTCTTTCCTTACCAACTTGAGGTTGCCGTTTTCCCTGCAATATCCTTAAAGACAAAATCCTCAGGTGCGGCAATGTTTGCATGCTGGACAAATTGGAAGACCATCATTTCTGCTTTGACCCCGCTGCTGATGATTTGAATTGGATCACCCCCCTGCATTAGAAGACCCAAAATCTTGATGTTGAGCATTTCCTCATTGGCTTGAAGATGGACTTTGGGTACCTTGCTGCAACCTCTATTGGTATCGGTGACTGTATAGCAGAGTTCGTCACTGTAGCGTTTCTTGGCTACATTGGCGTAAGATAGCGGCTGCCTACCGGTATACGAACTCTTTTACTTTTCAGGCTGGTCCGTATATTCTTCGCAGAATATCCAGGCTCTTCAGTCGATATTGCGGCTACGTTCCTGCTCACTGTGTCAGCATCTGTCAAAGTATTCTCGGAACAGTCTCCTTTGGGTTGCTCATGACGTGTTTGAGACATTTGAAGTCGTGGAGCACTTTCACTTCTTCGCTGGGTTTGCAGTGTTCCCCGCATTGAAAGAAGTGGAGGTAGTGTTCATGATCCCTTTGAGAGCAACCTGCTATGTAGCCATTTTGCTTGCCTGTTGCTCCCTAAATTTGCACCGTTGAGCCCCCCAACCTTTTTCATATGTGTTGTGAGCTTTGTAATGCTCTTGCTCACTTTGTCCACCATCTGGTGGACCTCCTTATTTACCTGTATATGAAGACTGGGTCGAGCATGAACTTACCTTAGTTTCTCAGTCTCCTGTTTTTGCCCGTAGGCTGTGTGCTTGTCGCAGTACCTTCGAATACATTTACCACAATCACAATAGCTTGATGACGACGGGGTGTGCCTCGTAGGCAGATCAACAACACCCACCGGAACTAGGTTATTTAAGCCCTGCGCCCTAACTTTTTTACATTTTCCTAACTTTCTTTTCATTCAGTACGAGTTGAGAATGCTGCTTGATTATGGCAGTTTGGAAGGGAAGTTTGCCATGGAAGAAGCCGTTTACTAACCGAAATTGTTGGCGGATGTTGGTTTAGAACTTTGTTGCATCGACAGCCATTTATGGGTTCGGAGACCGCCTGCTGATTCAGAGAGTTCCGTATCGACAGTTGGGGACCTCGTAAGCTTCTAATTATTGTAAGTTTTCTACTTAGGACCTCATAAGAAGCATTCTATAAAAAAGCAGATCCCATAAGATATCTTCTATAGAATAGGAGACCTCATAAGGGTCTGGGTACATTAGCAGCCTCGTCGCTTGGCTTCCATGCTTTGCTTCATTTTTGACATATGACAAGTAAAAGAATAAAAAAGGGCATCCAAGATGGAAATCGGCTCGGCCTTGTTTATTCTTTTACTTTTCTTATGTCAAAAATGAAAGAAGGTAGGAACAGGAGACCTCATAAAAGGCATTCTATACAATAGAAAACCTCATAAGAGATCATCTATAGACCTCAAAGTGTTCTTCTATAGAATAGGAGACTTCATACGAGGTCCTATATAGAATAGATTATGAGATCACCTATTCTAATATTGATATGGATAGGAAAGACCTAATATAAGTCGGTTGACGTCCGATGTAGTGACGTCTTGGAAGATCTCACGATAGCAATCGAACTTCTTAAGGCCTGCGTACATAAGCTGCCTTGCCTGCTTACCTTGCTTACTTCTGATAAAAGAATAAAAAAGAAAAGGGCAACCCAGTTCGAAATTTCCTCGACCTTCTTTATTATTTTATTTTTATTATGTCAAAAATGAAGCAGGAAAGCAAGGCAACCAGGCAAAGCAGCTTATGTACCCAGGCCTTTACGGTTGAATAAATGAGGTGGATCTTCCATCACAAAGTGATGGTTAGGGTGACTTGGCCAGCCAGCATGAACTGTCTAATCAGCAACATAATATGTTGTCTGACAGACGCATCCTGGTCTCCTCATGTTACATTTGATCGATACCGCACAAGCCCACCCTACCTAGATCGAGTATTTCCATATCTATTCCGTCTGGATCAATGTCATTGAATGGTTTGAAGTTGGAGATAATTCTTTCAACTTCCCTACATGTGAAGGAGATGGGCTTCAAAACACGCCGAAGTGATTTGAATCTCCAGAAATCAGCACGTCTGGGCCTTATAGCTCATTTAGACTAGCCATAAATCCTCGACTGGATTTAATAAATCCAGTACAAATCTCATTGCATTTAGATATACATTTTGGAGGATTTTAATGGCAGTCAGCTGATTTTTGTTCACAGCACAATTACCAAGGTAGATGCATCAGCGCATCTAATCGAATTTGAAACGTCAAAAGAATTTTTTGTAAATTGAATTGGTCTCAAAAACATACGGCAAATTACAAATTTATTGTTTAATATTGAAAATGTTAGCACATTATGCTACTAATGTTAACTAAAGAGCAAATAAAGAATTATTTAATAGCAGTTTGCCCACCAAAAATAAATAAACGAATTATTTTATGGTTTGGACATCGTAAATATTAGTCTTGGTTGATTAAAATCAACTTTATACATCGAAACAAATTTACATTTGCAAATTTTTACATTTTAAATTATTTTTAGTGTAGCAATTCAACGATGCATCTACCTTGTTTCTTGTGTCAGCTTACAACTTTTTGTATTTTCTAGCAACATGTTGCAAAAAACAGAGTTGTATACGAGGATTTATGCCAGATTTAAAACAAATCCACTCAATACGAGGATTTATTTTTGTATGGGAAATCTGGTAGATTTTGGCTGGATTTAGCAAATAAAACCGGCTAATGAAGTCATATCTAAATGGGCTATAAATCCTCAACTGGATTTAATAAATCCAGTACAATTTTCATTGCATTTAGATATAACTTTTGGAGGATTTAAATTTCAATCAGCTGATTTTTGTTCATAGCACAATTACCAAGGTAGATGCATCAGCCTATCCGATCGAATTTGAAACGTCAGAAAAAGTTGTTGTAAATTGAACTCGTCTCAAAAAACATACGACAAATTAAAAATTTATTGTTTAATATTGAAAATGTTAGCACATTCTGCTACTAATGCCAACTAATGAGCAAATAAAGAATTATCTTATCGTTTAAACATAGCAAATATTTGTCTTGGTTGATTAAAATCATCTTTATATATCAAATCAAATTTATTTTTTTTCGCATCGTTTACAAATTTTGACATTTTAAATTATTTTTGTAATAGCAATTCACCGATGCATCTACCTTGTTTCTTGTGCCAGCTTGCAACTTTTTGTATTTTCTAGCAACATGTTGCAAAAAACAGAGTTGTATACGAGGATTTATACCGGATTTAAAACAAATCCACCCAATACGAGGATTTATTTTTGTATGGAAAATCTGGTAGATTTGACCGGATTTAGCAAATTATAGTACGTTTATATATAACCGGATTTAACAAACCCACTGGGTTACAAATGTCAATTCCTTTACGTATACGTCAAATAAACCCTCATTAAGAAGGTTAACCCTGCAAAAGGCTATAATATAAACATGGCCTAAAACCTGATAATGCACCATTGTACAATAATACAGGTAGCATTATCAAGCCAGCTGATGGTAACATAATGTGTCAATTGCATTGAATTGATGTCAAATTTTGACATCTTATGTTACCAACAATGGCCGATGCGGCTACCTGTGTATTTGTACCATGTAATGCACTAAATCCGGTTAAGAAAACAGTGCTGACAACATATTAGATACAAAACAACTACCGTTATCGGTTATACTTATTGATTGCCAACCAAACTAAACGACGTTCCACACGATTTCTTGTGGAGATGAAATGGTTGTTCTTAAAAAACGGTTGTTCTTTTTAAAAATATATTTTGCGGACAAATGTTGCTAAAATATACACCTAAGATTGAAGATCTACCTTACATCCACCCATAAAATGCTAATCTCGTCTTTCTTCTTTCCTTTCAGGCAATCCCATAGAGTGTACCTGTGAAATGCAATGGCTTTCTGTGTGGCTACAGGAAACCAATTTCCCATATCCTGGACCCAAGTGTCAAGATGGTCGCCTGTTGCGGGCCTCAAGAATCGACAAGAATCTCTGTAACAATTTGGCCGATAATCAACAGCGAAATGGTGGGCCATTTAGTGAAGCCTCTGGAGTATTAAATCACCTGCCTCTGCTCAATGAACATGGTGATATCTTTCAAAGGGAACTACAGGAATACAATGATGAATGTGAGCCATATGAATTACCACCAGCGGAGAGACCTTTGGCAGGAGAAAGTGAATACTTTTATGATCAATATGTGGATTATCCACCGGGGGCCAATGAAACAGTGCAGCAGCAACAACAGCATCATCACCATCAACAACAGCAGAACCAGGAACACAAACAGCATCATCATCACGATAATCCCGCCTTGGGTTCCCACATTTCTAGCAGTAACACCCTACTCCATACCCACAAAAAGCCAGCAGCAGCACATCCTCCCACTTCTTCCATTAGTCCCAATGTGGATTTGAATAATACAATTTTGAATACCAACTATTTCAAAAAGAAACCAATTCCTTCATATTCCTCTTCACCTTTCACCTTCTTTGGTTATCCCATACCCAGCATTAGTTTGGGTAGATTTTTTGGTGCCAATGAACGTGGACGTAAAAATCGTGGAGAAAATGGAGGAGAGAGTCCATTCAATGGGCCCAGAGCTCTAACAACTACTACCACCAGCACCGAAATGCCTGCCACACATCGCATGTTTACAGGATCCCATGGCAAGGTGCGTATGTATCAACCAAATAGTGCGGAATTTGAAAAATATCTCAAAAGCAAAGATGACCAGGAAGACAAGCCGCAATATGTGGATGTAAATGGAAGGAAAAGTTTTGTGGATACCTCAGCCTCCTCAGATGAAACATCAAGTAGTTCTGAAAGTCCTTCAAGTGTTTTCAAGACAGGGTTTAGGGTGCCCTCTAGTGTGGAGAGAGGTGGTTTTAAGCCAATAGTGCCTGAACATAGTGTGGGTGGTTTTATGCCGGTTCATGATCCCTCGAAAAGGAAAGGCACGGTGGAAGCTGTGGCTCCAACATCCTTAAAGGCGGATAAAACAAATCGTTTAAATAAATTAACTTCGAAACCTGAGGGGAAATATAAAAATCAACTTCCCGAAGAATTTTATGAAATAACAAGTTCTACAACTACCAGCACAACAACAACACGTCCTCCTCCCACAGAATCATCAATGTCCCAGGAATTGGAGTCGCATACCTATTATGTCACAGAAGAGGAAACTGAGGAAACCACAACTTATAGACCCATGACAACATTGCGCAAATTTTCTGCAACTTTACAAACCACAACAACAACCACTACCACAACTACGACCACCCAAGCCCCAATGACCACCACAACCACCACTGAACGCATACCCTCCATGAGTAAAGATTCCATTGAAGATTCTGAATTTTATGATGATCTGGAGGCCCAATCGGTGACCATGATGAAACCACCACCCTTTATACAAACCACAACATCTGAGACAATATTACTTATACCACCTCCCGAAGAATTGGTGGAACAAATCAAAAGGCAATCATGGATGCATACCACCCCCAAAACCAAGGACTCTGAGGAATCGAATGATTATTTAACCAGCATAACAACAGTTAAACCCAGCACCACAACTGTGACAACTGTGGTGGCTGAGGTTACACAAAAACCTCAAGCAAATTCTTCCACAACAACACCACCACCCTTACCTTATTTACCAAGACCCGGAGGTGCTGCCCGCTCCACAGTTACCAAGGTATTTACACCACAAGCTTCGCTCAATCACCATCATCATCATTCTCACTTGCCCACAGCTGAAGAATATCAACGTACCACGCCCACATTGAAAAACAAACCCACCACAGAAGAACCTCAGCTAACGGCTAATGCCCAAAAACGTGATGAATCTACAGGTGGTAGTATTGATCGCATAGATCGCAAAGATGGCATGGATTGGTATTATGAAAGTTTCAAAAAGGCCAGAGCAGTTGGTGGTGGTGGTGGGGGCAACGGTGCTAAGCCAAATTTTAGTGGGTCCAATTCATTGCGCAATGGTGGGGAAAGGGTTGGATTCGAAGTAAAGGGATTTGTTAGTGTGCTAATTGTGAGTGTGTTGATGGGTTTCCTAGATAATTATTTGCTAATTGGATAAGAAGTATGCAAACATACATACATACATGTATTGTGTAATAGCTTTTAGTTTATATATATAATGGCGTTTCAACGCCTTTAGGCAGATTTTTACTGTTAAATTATTGATAATTATGTTATGTTTTAGTTATATACATACATATAGATAAGATACATATCATATACATACATACCTTACATAAAATAAAATATATTTGAAAAACGAAATCAAGTCGTTCTTTGTCTCATACTTCAAAAAGCTTTACGCAAGGGAGGCAGGTACGCGTCATTAAACTTCAACAAGGTCCTTTTTAACAGGCGTCACTTAAGCACAACCAAAAAGTTTTTACAATAGCCCTGTTCCTTTACGTTCAAGAATCTTCAAGTTTTCCAACTTTTTGCTCGAAAAGCGTTCCTTTACTTCAGACACAATACAATTCATATGGGAGTAGTTTTCAACTTTTACTACTTTTGCCGGTTTTACCATTTTCAGAAGTAAAGGAACAGACCAAATATTTACAAACTTTTACACATTTCAACGAAAACCTGTTCCCGTACACAAAAAAGTTTTAAAATATAACATCTCTTTAATCAAAAATGGCGCTGAATGACTCTCTATTTAAAAACATTTTACATGACAGATTTGAGCATATAAAAAATAACGTGGTTGCCGGCTTCTGGCTGGTATACCAACTTTTTTGACATTTGTTCCAGTACTTATGGGCCAAATACATACGGTCCGTTGCGTTTCGCGTTGAAAACAACAACCACTTGAAAAAATGTGTAAGTGATGCCATGTTTGTTCTTGCAGTTTTTATGTGGTTGTTGTAACGCAACGCTCAACGCGCCGTATGTGCAGCGGCATTTATGGTAGAGGCATAAAAAAAATTAAACTTGGCAACACTTTTGCTCTGTTCCAGAACCTGCAAGAATCTACTAATTTTTACTACGATAACAATTTTTCCTTTATGTTATCGGAAAAAATAGTGAAAATTAGTAGATTCTTGAAGTTCGGGAACAGACCATTTGTCTTTTTTTCATCTACCAAAAATTACACAAAACTTTAAAGCCCTCGGCACATACGGTCCGTTTAGTGACACGTTGGGACACACGTTGTCCCAAAAAAGTTAAATTATGTTTAACTTTAATGCGTCAGCCACATTGTTGTTTTTCAAAAAACTTGGCAACACTTACACATTTTTAATGTTGTTGTTGTAGCGCGACGCTCAACGCACTGTATGTGCCGAGCGCATTAAAGTTAAACATAATTTAACTGTTTTGGGACAACGCGTGTCCCAACGTGTCACTAAACGGACCGTATGTGCCGAGGGCTTTATTCAAACGTTGGATGTGTTTATGGCATAAAGCGCTCGGCACATACGGTGTAAATGAAGCCAAGTTTTTTGAAAACCAACAATATGGCTGACGCATTAAAGTTAGAGTTGGGCAATTGAACGACCTAGTTCACTATCCTAGTTCAAAAACGTATGAGTAACATCGCACAAACTAACGTGAAATAATAAGTATACGCATTTTGTTCAAAGAAACGACCGGTGTCCATTGAACTAGATAGTGAACTAGGTAGTTCAATATAGTTCAATTTGCACAACTCTAATTAAAGTTAAACATATGGCCTGTTCCCGTACTTTATAAAGTGGTAAAAGTCGTAAACGATTTTCATATAAATTTTGTGTACGGGAACGCAAAATGTGTAAAAGTGGTAAAAATTGTAAAAACTTTTTAGTTCTGGAACAGAGGAACAGAGCTAATAAATACACATAAACACACCAATAAACTCAATATAAAAATAAATAATTAAATAATTTTAAGGCTTAAGGCCTCGGCACATACGGCGCGTTGAGCGTTGTGTTACAACAACCACATGAAAACTTCAAGAACAAACTTGGCATCACTTACACATTTTTCATGTGGTTGTTGTTTTCAACGCGCAACGCGTCGCACACCGTACCGTATGCGACGGGGGCTTTAACTCTAGTTTAGTAAAAACTCTCCGATTTTTCTGAAATTTTTTCCAGAGGTAGATATTGTTGCGCTGATCATGGGAATGTATAATTTTCTTGGGGGACGGATCCGGTTACCCGGTTTTTGGACCCGAAAGTCCGGGTACAAAACCCAGCTTAGACCCGACTCTACTGAACCGATTACTACAAAATGGTTATGGAAATACCTATCCAAAAAGTGGCCATGTGATGGGGTTATTTCCGGGTCCAAAAATCAGTTTTTGGGTTATATCACCTGACCACCTGAAACTAACCCCATCATATGACCACTTTGTAGCAATTGGTTCAGTAGAGCCGGGTTGTGTACCCGGACTTTCGGGTCTAATAACCGGGTAACCGGGTCCGTCCCCCAAGAAAATTATACATTTCCGTGATCAGCGCAACAATATCTACCTCTGGAAAAAATTTCAGAAAAATCGGAGAGTTTTTACTAAACTAGAGTTAAGCCTTAAAATTATTTATTTTTATATTGAGTTTATTGGTGTGTTTATGTGTATTTATTAGCTCTGTTCCTTTACGTGCAAGAATCTTCAAGTTTTACCACTTTTTACTCGAAAGGCGTTCCTTTCAGAAAGGTCTATAAAAGCACCCTTTCGCTCAAAAAGGGTCTATGGAAGCACCCATTCTGAAAGAAATCTCTATAGAAACGCCCTTTCTTTCAGAAAGGCTCCATAGAGCGGTCTTTCTTTCAGAAAGGGTCTATAGAAGCACCCTTTCTTTCAGAAAGCCTTTCAGGAAGGGTCCATAGAGGCGACTTTTCTTTCAGAAAGGGTCTATAGAAGCACCCTTTCTTTCAGAAATGGTCTATAGAAGCACGCTTTCTTTCAGAAAGTTTCTATAGAAGCACCCTTTCTTTCAAAAAAGTCCAATAGAAGCAACCTTCCATTCAAAAAGGTTCTATAGAAGACCGCTTTCTTTCAGAATGGATCTATTTTGGCCCGCTTTTTTCAGAAAGGATCTGTTTTAGCCCACTTTCTTTCAGAAAGGATCCATATTACCCCACTTTCTTTCAGAAAGGATCTATATTAGCCCACTTTCTTTCAGAAAGGATCTATAGAAGTCCGCTTTCTTTCAGAAAGGATCTATGGGGGCAGCCTTTCTTTCAGAAAGGTTCTATAGAAGCACCCTTTATTTCAGAAATGATATATAGGGTCTATTGAAGTCTTTCAGACATTAAATGTCTTACTAAAATCTTGCAAAAATAAAAAAACTCAAATTAGTTAGATTTTGGCAGATGGCCATTTTTTTATTATGTTCTTTTTACACTCATCATGTTTTATTTCATCGTGATGATTTTTGTTGAATGATGGTAATGGTTGTTGCTAGTTTATGATCACCAGTCAATGTTTGAACGCCAATCTAATTTGTGGCTGGTGTCACTAATTTCGGGAATCTCACAGTTCTTAGCTGCATGAAATGACTTCTGCTTCACACCTTCAAAGAAGAGAAAAAAATGCTTATAAACCCGCTACACTTTTTAAGGCAATTTTAAGAAATAATATTTAATATCAGTTGGTGATGCATGTAAAAATAAATTCATCAAAGTTGAATTCAGATTGTGGTATGAAAGGTATCATCATAGAAGATTAAGAATTGAAATTAAGAAATAAGGCAGGTATAAAGGATTTTATTTGACAAAAAGAAAGTGCATTCTCTGTTACTCCTTGTAAAATATTTTTAAAAAAATCCATGACCTAAACTTGCACTAATTATCACTATTAAAAAAGTAAAATGCCTTACCATTTGCAAGTCCATAGTGTAAAAAGTGTTCCTAATCCCAAGTAAAATATCTGCAAATGAAAAAAGAACTTGTTTACAATGCAAATCAAGGAAGAAGGAGATTCAACAAAAAGAATCAACAAATCAGTTGGTGATGCATGTAAAAGAGAATCCTCATTGTATATTTCTCAGTTTTGGGTTATGAATAGTGTCATCCTTTAGATAGCAAAAAAAAAAAAAACTGATAATATTGGGGGGTAATAACGTACCTTTTTAAGTTGCATATATGTAATATCAGAGCCAAATATATGACCAATCCCTTTGTTGACATTCCATTTCCGAAATCTGTAAAAATAATAAAAACTATATTAAAAACTTTCACACAAAAAATTGATATGTATGTATGACTTTTTGAAATCAGTTGGTGATGCATGTAAGACAAATTCTTCAAAGCTTGGCTCGGATTTGGGTTATGAAAATTGTCATCCTTGAAAAATAAAGCTAATACCTAGTACACAAAAAAATGAGTAGGTACATACCTTTCATTTAAATGGCTGTTCATATGGGATATTTTCCAGTGATAACAGGCATCTGATCTGAAATGAAAGAAGAAAATGTTACAACAAGTCTTCTTGTTAAAGTAATATAGAAATGATGTATATTCAAATAATCAGTTGGTGATGCATGTAAAACAAATTCTTCAAAGCTTGGCTCGGATTTGGGTTATGAAAATTGTCATCCTTGATTATTGAATCTATTAAAATTATACAAATAATGTATACTAACGTACCTTTTCACTGAAATTGGTCTTTATATAGGCCATGTTCCAGTTATAAATGCATTCCAATCTAAAATAATAGAAAAAAATCTTAGATGTTGTCTTCCAAAGGTTATTTAGAAATTATGTATATAAATTCGAATAGTCAGTTGGTGATGCATGTAAAAATAAATTCTTCAAAGCTTGGCTCGGATTTGGGTTATGAAAAGTGTCATCATCGAAAGCATACACTATCAAAAACTCATGTCACCTTTTCGTAGCCTACCTTTTCATATAAAAGATATTAAACAGCTCCTCGGGACGTTATATTGTATATCTCGTTCATCATAGTCTCACAAGGATTCTGAAAGTAAAATAAACAAAACTCACATTAGTTCCAATTTTTTAAAAAATGTGTTTTACTGAAATTTGGACTCTTCAGTTGGTGATGCATGTACAAACAAATCTTCAATGTTTTTTTTCAGATTTGGGTTATGAAAATTGTCATCCTGTGTGATTCTAGAACTACTGCGTAACTAGAGCATAAATTGCTTACCTTAATATCATGATGTTTGACTCCCAAGGATGTCATAGGAATAACTCCGGTTCCCTGCAAATAATAAAAAAAGAAAAGTATTAGATTTGGTTAAAAAAAGAACAGATTTATTTTCTATTTAATACAAATCAGTTGGTGATGCATGTACAAATAATTCTTCACAAAATTATTTCAGTTTTGGGTTATGAAAAAGGTCATCATTAAGGAGACAATAAAAGGCTTAAGATGAGCTGAAGCATAAAGCTCGGATCGGGACCAAACTTGTTCCACAGGTAGGTCTCGTTACCGTGACAACAAATATATATAACATTTATTGCGGCAGTTCATACTTCCCGAGATATGGGCCTCCGAAATTCCCGTGTTAAAGAAAATCTTTAATTAAAAAAATGTTCCCGTTCCCTAGATTAGCTCCTGTCCATAGGAGAAAGTCATAAATCCACGGCCAAAGGCCGGCTATACATATAGGAAAGATATACATAGGAAAGATTATACTATACATATAGGAAAGATATTTGGTCTGTTCCAGAACTGCAATAATCTACTAATTTTTACTATTTTTTCCGATAACATAAAGGAAAAAATGTTATCGTAGTAAAAAATAGTAGCTTCTTGCAGGTTCTGGAACAGGCATTATAATTGTATCCGAGCTTAATGCTTCAACTCAACTTGCTCCCAATAAACTACTGAGGAACATGTCCAGTTTAAGCCGCACTCGTGGATCTCTTTGTCACATTAACAACGATATTTTTTCTCTTTGAAAGAGTGCATACTTTTTTCAAAGATCCGTACGCAACGTTGATTTTATCTCGTTCTAGATGAAGACAACCGGGGCAGTTTCGTTATCGCTGTAAAGCTATTGAAGTCTATCACCGGTTACGCTACAAGATCTCCTCTGGTGTCTTGATTGTCTTTCAAAACAAGCATGCTTTGAATAATCATATCTCGGTATGTGTGAACGTTGAATATGAGTCCAAAGCAAGACATTGGCAAAGAAATCCACCATGGCGCATTAAAACTGTTAACATTTTAACATATTGATTAGGTAGATATTTTACTATTTCACGTACCTATTACAAGATTTTTATCCATTTTTACCGATATCAATTGACAAATCATTCCAAACATATTTATTTGTGTATCCATTGCTGCAATTGTATATTTTAGCTTTTAAATTTTTCACAGAAAATACGTGATTCTGGTCCAACAATTTTAAGAAAAAGAAACTCTCTCTCAACAGGAAACGTGGAAAATGATATCTATCGATAACGATAATAGAGAGCAGAGTTGCCACTAGCAAATTTATTCAGGTAGATCGACGATTTAAAGCAAAAAAACCTTTTGCTGTAACATAATCGGTCTGTTCCAGAAAAGCTGCCAAAAAATTGACTATCGATAGTACCGATTATATTTTAAAAATTAGATATCGATAGATAATTTTGTCTCTCGATATTAACTGATTAAAAATCCTTAACCTAAAATCTATTGAAATGAACAGAAATTGAGCGGCTCTTCGGTTTTGTACATGTGAGAAAGTGAAGCTGAAAACACATGCAACGTTTGAGTAAAGTTTTGTGTTGGGCGTTGAGAAAAAACAACAACAACAGGACGGCGCCGATACCAAAGTCCAGCGTTTTTGTGTTTGTCGTCATATATGTGGATGTGTTTTCAGCTTAAGTCCGTAGTCAAACGTACAATTTTTTCGGAAAAATAAAATGCCTGTCCCAGGACCTGCAAGAAGCTACTATTTTTTACTACGATAACAAATTTTATGATATCGAAAAAATAGTAAGAAATAGTAGATGGTTGCAGGGATGCCAGATAAGTTTGGTCGAAAATCGGCACTTTTCGGGTGCCGAAATCGGCAAAATCGGCAAAAATTTTTCAAAATCGGCAAAAAATCGGCAAATTAAAAAACATTTATTTCAGTTCCAATTATCGCTTTATTTAATAAGCATAAGTTTAAAAAATAACATTTTAAGTACAACAAAACAATTAACAATTCATAAAACAAGGCAACAATTCAAAATATGTATGAATATAAATGGTTTTACCATATACATATCGACACCTCCAAATAATAGTATGCTAAGTCTAAAAAGTGAGTTTTGCAGGAGAAGCTCTCAAAGTTTGGAAATTTCTTTGACCTTCAGTACTATGCTAAGTAAATATTTGTTTATAACTTCTGTTCGGATTGTCCGATTATTACCAAAATTTGACAGAATTTAAGTTAAAGGACGTTAAATACGTTAAATATAAAAATGTAAAGAACTTGAAAACATGCTAAGTCGACTTAGCATACTATTGTTTGGAGGCGTCGATATGAAGTATATATTTATAAGTACATGAGATCAATATATTTTCAATTCAGTCAAGCTAAACAAAACTAATACAAATATTATCTTAAAAGGTTAACTAATAAGGTGAAATGTTGGTTTACAATAAAATTCAATTTCATTCATAAATGCTCTGTTCCAGAACCTGCAAGAAGCTACTACTTTTTACTACGATAACATTTTTTCCTTTATGTTATCGAAAAAAATAGTAAAAAATAGTAGACTCTTGCAGTAGTGGAACAGACCAAAATATTTGAATTAAAGTTTCGTAACAAATCATTTTTAATGACAACATCATAACAGTTGGACTTATTTAATTTTAAGTAGTCTTTTATTTTAAGTAGTGTTTAAGAGAATTCCTTCCATCGACTCCCTAGCTAATCGATTTCGACACTTGTTTTTATTTAAATTCACTTGGCTAAAAACTCTTTCCACATTTGCTGAAGAATGTGGCAAGACTAAAATATGTTTAATAAATTTGGACAAAATAGGAAATATTGGTTCAGAATTTGCACATATTAATTCACACACTGTTTTCCAAAATTCTAGCAACTCTACGTTTTTATCTTTAAACAAATTTCTGTAATTTAAACGTGAAAGTTCGCGTGATTCTTGCTTTTCGTTCGCATTCGTATTCCTTTATAATGTCAAAATGAATCTTCTGTGTCATTTATTATAAAACTTTGATTTATTGAAGATACTCGTAGGCACTTAAATTTATTTTCAAAATTAAACCGCTTCAAAATCTGATCACAAAGTTCAATTTAAAAGTTTGTGCAGTTTTTAATTATTTCCACTAACCCACTTCTCGACAATTTCGTTTTTTTTAACAATTTCCTTGATGAATATACTGAAGTACACGTTTTGGTAATCAAGAAAAATTTTATTATTATTATTAATCAAACTACTCTTGACGATATAGTTGTCTTTGTTATTGTACCAAATTAGTGCTAGCAGCCACAATTTTCATACAAAACGTAAATTTTATGTGAACAAGTTGCCTTAACTAAAAATCGGCATTTTAGGGGTAAAAATCGGCAAATCGGCATTTCTATTTTTTTGGACTAAAAATCGGCAAAATGCCGATAAATCGGCAAATCTGGCATCAGTGGATGGTTGCAGTATTGGAACAGACCAAAATTGTATTTTGTTTTTGTATTTTTGAACGCACACGCAACACGCAGTTAATTAGGTAAAGGCTTAATAACATCAATAGTCTGTTCCAGACCTGCAAGAATCTACTAATTTTTATGTTTTCGATAATATAAAGGAAACAAGTAAGAAAAGCGTTAAGTTCGGTCGGCCCGAACCCTCCATCACAAATTTCAGCCATTTCGGTGGATTAATGTGGCAACAACCTTCAAAATACCGAAATTCGGAAGGTACCGTTCTATGGGGCTATATGATGGCGTGGACTTATAGCTACAAATTTCTGGGGGAAAGTTTTATACGCCTAAAGAAGACTAAATACTAAATTTCAGCCATCTCGGTGTGATAATGAGGCTAAAACGTTCAAAATATCGAAAATCGGGAGATATTGTATTATGGGGGCTATATCAACACGTGGACCAGTTTAAACATTTTATGGTAGAAATGTTTCTTAGCCTCTGGAAACACAAAGTACAAAGTTACAACCGATTCTTTGGTCAAATGGGTCTAATACATTCAAAATATATTAAAATGACGCGTACTTTATAAGGGGCCTTTACCAAAACGTGGACCTATATAACCCAACTTTGGTAGGAATGTTTTCTGGCCTCTGAAGACACAAAATACCAAATTACAAACAATTCTGTGGTCAAATGGGTTTAATATATTCAAAATATAGCATTTCCAAATTAAATGAAACCTTTTCCAAATTGAATGAAACCTTTTCCAAATTGAATGAAACCTTTTCCAAATTAAATGAAACCTTTTCCAAATCAAAAGAAACCTATTCCAAATCAAATGAAACCTTTTCCAAATCAAATGAAACCTTTTCCAAATCAAATGAAACCTTTTCCAAATTGAATGAAACCTTTACTTTTATTGAAAGAAAAAATCCAGAATATTTTGAAAAGAGAAAGAAATAAAAAATTATATGGATTTTCAAAGATTTTTACTTAAGTTCTAATCTTAAGTAATGACATAAAAATGTAACTCGCTGCATGTTTTGGGCATCAAATAAGGTTATAGCGAAATAATCCTAAAGAGAGAATTTAGGTTTAAAAAGTTCCTAATAACACTGTGACACAAAATGGAGGTGAAAATCTGGGGCAGACATAATTCCTTTTGGGGATGAAAGCCCTTGGTGAGTATATTAAGAATCCCGAAGGGCGGATCTGTCCTTGAGTCGAAATTCCGAGTTATCGCGTGATTAAGTTTCTGCTGAAGCCCATATGAGGCATCTGAAATTAACGGTATATCTTTGTTAAAAGTTGTTTTAGCTTATTTATGAAATGACTTGTCTTCAGTCAGATCGAATGAGGATTATTTTCGTAGAGCATTTCGACCTTCTAACTCGCTTTCTTCAATGTCCTTTTCGTCTCTTATTTTAAGAACCGCTATCAAAGTACCACATGATGACGTTTTTACCTTCGAAATGTTCTTCAGAAAATGTTAGGTACGACCCTGATTGACAGCTAATCGATTTTGTAATCATGGTCTGTTGTTTGAGCTGTTCGATATAATGATCAATCACGTCAACGGTATCACGATCTATTGTCCGATCGCGTAGTACGACTCTGGCACACAATTTTATTTTTGAAAGTTTTTTTAGGATAATTTTTATGCAATAGCTTAATAAGTAAACGAATACACATAACGATAGAATTAAACCGGTGTAATTTAAAATATTTAATGCCATATTCAGCAATGTTGAACCCAATAGTAAACGCATTTTCAGAAATAAAATTGTGTACCAGAGTGGTACTAAGCGATCAGACAATAGATCGTAATATCGTTGACGTGATTGAACATAGCAACCAACATCTCAAGAAACAGGACTGCTCCAATTATGTAATGAGAATGTCCATTGAAAATTCCACAAGCAGCAAATCGTGAACCACTTCATTAGGTAATACAATTAGTGCCTGTTATTATATATTAGCAATTTTTAAACCTTAATTCTCTCTCTAGCATTATTACGCTATAACCTTAATTGATGCCCAAAAATTATAAAACGTTTAAGTTCAAGGAAGCAAAACATGCAGCGAGTTGCACTTTTAGGTCAATACTTATGATTAGAATTTAAGTAAAAAATTGTTGATACCCCATATAATTTTTTATTTCTTTTTTCAAAATATTCTGGCTTTTTTCTTTCCATAAAAATCAGTGTTCGAAAATAAACACTATGATATCGTACCGTACCGTTCTGTACCGTACCAAGGTGGATAGGTACACAACGATAATGTACCGTACCGGTACACAAACACTAAAAAATATTTTAGTGATACTGTACCGGAGCACAACGAAAATCTTACTGTACCGACAGCGGTACACTACGATTTTTAGTGTACCGACTGCGGTACGCTACGATTTTTTAGTGAACCGACTGCGGTACAGTACGATTATTGTAGTGTACCACTGGTCGGTTCACTAAGACATAACGTACCGGTAATGTACCGCGAAGGTGTGTTTTTGAATTGTAATGAAAAATTATATGTATGATGTTGTTGAGAATAAGGGCAAGAATAGTAACTTAAATTACAGTCAAAGTACACATTAAAACATTGTTTTTAAAATATTATTTGTTCTTTAGTTAAATAATTATACAGTTTTTACAAGTAGAAAGGGGTGACAATGTGTCATAAAACCATTTCTATGAATGGATAAGAATAACGTTAATATGTTGGTGTCATCAGGATGTTTATTTTCGGCAAAAGTCAATTCATAAAATGGTTTGTCTGTTGTCCAATCCACATGCATTTTACCTACTACCTGAACCAACAAAACAACCACAGTCGGATCACTAAAAAATCGAAGCGTTCCGGTGTTCGGATGACTAAAAAATATCGTACCTGTAGTGTACCACACAGGTGTGCTTTGTGAGGAAATGTTAATTTTTTGGCGATAAGTGCAGGCATAGAAATAAAATTCAAATTCTGTGGTTTTCTGCAAATAGGACTGTTTTACGATTTCAAAATAAATGTAATAAAAACATAGAGAAGTACCATATCAATGAATGTTCTTGTTTCTTTTTTAACACGTGTATTTTTGGAATTTGGCGAAACCCTTCTTTACGCATTTACAGGTAATAATATTATTGAAAAAATATTTTTTTTTTACTTTATATGAAACAGTTCCTTATGAATTTTCTTCAGTTTTCCTTAAACGTTGAGTGAATAATTACCAAAAAATGCCAAGACAAAAAAATAACGTTCTTTATAATATGTTTAATACAAACGAATCTAACGAAATAGTGTGTAATATTCAAAGTTGTGAAAATAAAATTTTATGTGCACATTCCGGAAATTTAGAACGGCACTTGAAGAGGTCGCACCCTGATCTATATGCATCATACGTCGAACAAAAGCATGTTAAAGTTTCAGAAAATAGTGTCCAAACCGTGTTAATACAAAAAAGTGTAAATCCTAAAAAAATAGAACTGGCAATAGTGGAACTATTCACCAAAAATGGACGTCCTTTACACATGGCCGAAGATAGTGCCTTTAAAATTTTAATGGAACCAGTTCTAAGCACACTTGGAATAGCAGTAAATGAACATAATATAATGGAGCGTATAATCGTTTTTTCAAGGAATATTAAGACGGAAATATCCAATGATTTAAAAGGAATATTATTCTCTCTTAAAATTGATGTGGCAACCAGAATGGATTTCAGCATGCTCGGGATCAATGTACAATACATTAAAGGCGGAAAATTCAATATTAAAACTTTGGCAGTAAAAGAGCTGAAGTCAAGACATACCGCTGATTACTTAAAATCTCTTATATTGGAAGTTCTATCGGAATATGGAGTTGATGCCCGCAACATTTTGAGCATTACCACTGACAATGGATCAAATATGTTAAAAACGGTAAAAATGCTGAACTCAGATTTACAATTGCTAGTGGACGAGGAAGTTCTTGATGACGAGGATGATAATGATGTCGATTGCCAAGAAACAATTAATAATATAGAGTCAATTGACTTTACCTCTCCCTACCAAATTATTAACGTTCGTTGTGGAGCCCATACGTTACAGCTATGTGTGAATGATGTTCTCAAACTTCCAGCAATAAAAGACAAAATAGAGAACTTGAGATAAGTCGTCAAAAAACTACGAAGTAAAACGTATCTGAGTATTCTTAAAAATGGACTCCACAAAAAACCTATAATCGACTGTGCAACAAGATGGAATTCAACATACAATATGGTTGTAAGACTGCTGGAAATGAGAGAGATGGTAACTTCATTAAGCACGGAAAATGCTGAATTATAAGTTAGTTCTGATGACTGGTCTTTCGCAAATGAGTTTGTTGGACTATTCAAACCTATTTACACAGCTACAATGAAACTGCAAACTGAGCAGCTGTGTTATAGCGAATTATTTGTTATAATAATGGATATTACGTTCCAAATTGATGCTTTACCGAATACAGAAATGAAAACGGTACTAAAAGAGTCATTGAAGGCAAGAACGGATAAACTTTTGGATAACGAACTCTTCAATGCAGCTGTGTTTTTGGATCCACGAATTAAAGTCTGTATAACGAGGGACCAGAAGCAAAGGGCGAAAAAGTACATAGAGTCATTATATAAACGTATCAACTCAATTGAAGGTAATTTTGCTAAATTAGTTGCCTAAAATACATATACATGTTAATCCCTTTTTATTTTCTAGAATCAACAGCATATAATACAGTCGGTACAATACCAGATGAAATCCCGTCAAGAAGCACATCCAGTACAGCGAAATCTTTTTCTGAATATTTGCAAATTATAGATCCTACCACATATGCATCGAATTTCTCAAATCTTAGAAATTTAGAATCCGAATTCTCTATTTATGAGCGACAACCTAGGTTACCTCTAAATGGAAATGTTATGGAGTATTGGGATTCTCAAAAAAACATTATTAGTGGTATTGCTAATATTGTGCTGGCAATTCCATCAACCCAAGTAAGCGTGGAAAGGTTGTTTTCAGCCATGAAGTATGTTTTATCGGATCAGCGTAATCGATTATCAGCACAAAACTTGGAGCATATATTAATGGTAAAAGTAAATGGCATTTTCAATTACCAGTTGAGCTGAGATTGAGTCCCCTGTTTATATACATATTTAAATTTTTTAATATGTTTATTCTGTTGATGTTTTACAGTCTGTTTCAGTATGTCGAACCAAAATGAAAACGAAAGAAAAACAACAAAACTCGTGTATGATTTTTAAATTTTGTAGTTGTTTTAAACAAACACAATGTCAATAATGTCATGAAAACCAAAGTTTACTGGTTTTTCGTTCGCAATCATTTTATTTCGACATAGTAAAACAAGCCCTTAATGTTGATATGTTTGAATTAATTAAAATTAACTATAAAAAATAAAAATTGCATAAAATGTAAAAACCGTTTGTAATATGGTAACAAATCAAAATAAACAAAATGGTAAGAATATGAGAATAATGCCTCAAAAACTCAAAATTCAGAGGGTTTCTTCTAGTGGTCCAAAAATTAGATAGATTTTCTGGTATTGGTGCCACCAATAATAATTATTTTGCACCAGGGGACTTTTGTCGAAAATAAACCTCCTTATGACGTCAATTAGAAACCTCATACTGGTGTTAAGATAAATACATACCATATTGAAAAAATCATATTAAAATTTATGGTTTGGCTACAAATACTTTTAAATGTGTAAATAAAAATAGCTTTGAAAAAACTTTATTGATGAGCGATCACCTTTAGCGGGCACTGTTTACTACAAACAAAATACATGGGTATTTTTTATTGGTACATGTAATGTTAATGTGGATTGTATAGCAAATATTACATTTTTCTAAATAATCTTTTTCGCAAAAAATGCTAATGACACCAAAATACTAACATTATTTTTTACTCATTCATTAAATGATTTTATAATTCACGAGTTTTCACTCTTTTCTACATATCATAAATGTCTAGGTGCCTAACTTGGTAAACAACACTAAGTAATTTTCTCAATAGTTATAAAGGATTAAAATGTAATTAATTTATATAACATTGACTTTTATTTATTATACTTGCCTCGTTTGCCTAGAAAGCATATACCAATTCATATTTCCTCATAAATAAAAAAACGTGTGGTACATTACCGGTACGTTATTTTTTTAGTGAACCGACCAGTGGTACACAACGATATTTTAGTGTACCGACTGCGGTACGCTACGATTTTTTAGTGTACCGACTGCGGTTCACTACGATTTTCGTTGTGCTCCGGTACGGTACGCTAAAATATTTTTTTAGTGGTTGTGTACCGGTACGGTACACTAAAATATTTTTTAGTGATACCGTACCTGGAGCGGTACGTTATTTTAGTGTACTGTTTCTTTTCGAACACTGATAAAAATAAAGGTTTCATTCAATTTGGAAAAGGTTTCATTTGATTAGGAAAAGGTTTCATTCAATTTGGAAAAGGTTTCATTCAATTTGGAAAAAGTTTCATTCAATTTGGAAAAGGTTTCATTTAATTTGGAAATGCTATATATTAAAATGACGCGTACTTTATATGGGGGCTATAACAAAACGTGGACCTATATAACCCAACTTTGGTAGGAAAATTTTTTGACCTCTGGAGACACAAAGTACCAAATTACAACCAATTCGGTGGTAAAATGGGCCAAAATTCCTTAAAACGACGACGCGTCATTTTGTATGGGGGCTATACGAAAGCGTGTACCTACATAGCCCGCTTTCAATACCAAAAGTCCTACGTAAATATAACATATTTTCCCAAAATTTCATCAACCTACGTCAATCCGTTCGGACGCTAGAGTGATTTCCACAGACGGACATGTAGAATTGCACGCTGATCAAGAATATATATACTTTGTGGGGTCTACAATGATTATTTCGAGTAGTTACAAACGTAGTGACAAACTTAATATACCCCCATCCTATGGTGGAGGGTATAAAAATGTTATCGTAAGCTGTGTTCCTTTACTTACCTGAGGTTACCATTTTAACCATTTGTTACCATTTTAACCATTTGTTACCATTTTTAACCTGCAAAGCGTCCCTTAACCCCGAAAAGTGGCAAAACTGGAAACAATTTTTAAGAGAGTAAGAGGGGAGAGAGAGCGAAAATGGCTTTCTCTTCTACCACAGGCTACCAGAAAAATTTCTGCAGGTAGAAAATGGCAGAACTGATTTTTCGACTTTTGTTTGACGATTGACCGAAGAAAAAGTCGAACACTGACAACACTAAATTAAAAACTGTGAAATAAAAGACGAAAATTGATTTTTTTATAGCTCTGTTCCTTTACGTGCAAGAATCTTCATGTTTTACCACTTTTTACTCGGAAAGCGTTCCTTTACTTTAGACACCGTATAATTCATATGGGAGCAGTTTACAACTTTTACTACTTCTGCCGGTTTTACTATTTTCAAAAGTAAAGGAACAGACCATATGTTTTTTCTGACATTGCTGCCGTTTCTTTACTTTTCTGGTAAAAATGTTCATGAGAGAGCAATTTTGAACAATTTTGACACTTTTCTCTTTTACCACTCTTGCCATTAAAAAAGTAAAGGAACAAAGCTTATGAGAGCGAACAACGTGATTAAAATCCTGGTATGAACATGACATTATTTATTTCGATAAATACTTTCATTTCTTAGAGATGGGACACATTTTATCGTCGTTCGGAGAACAAGGCATTTGGTCTGTTCCAGAACATGCAAGAAGCTACTATTTTTACTACGATAACATTTTTCCCTTTATGTTGTCGAAGAAATAGTAATAATTAGTAGATTCTTGCAGTTTTGGAACAGACCATTTATGTTTTCGGAAAATATAGTAAAAATTTCGATACCATAAAGGAAAAAATGTTATCGTAGTAAAAAATAGTAGCTTCTTGCAGGTTCTGCAACAGAGCATGTGTTTCAAAACCAACACAATAACAAAATTGGTCCGTTCCAGTACTGCAAGAATCTACTAATTTTTACTATTTTTTCCGATAAAATAAAGAGAAAAATGCTATCGTAGTAAAAAATCGTAGCTCCTTGCAGGTTCTGGAACGAAGCAAATATGTGTACATTTTCCAAAATTTGAGAATGATTAGTTCTGTTCCAGAACTAAAAAGTTTTAACAATTTTTACCACTTTTACACTTTTTACGTTCCCGTACACAAAATTTATATGAAAATCGTTTACGACTTTTACGAATTTTACCACTTTATAAAGTACGGGAATAGGCTACATGTGTGAGTTTTTGAAGACTGATGAAAATCAAAATAGTTTTGATTTCAAAATGAACCCCCATCAGTCTGGGTGAATTGTATTTATTTTCAAATTGTCAATAAACAATTTTGAAAAACAGAAAATAATTTTGGTGTAGGAACACAAAAAACGTAGAATTCATTCATGTTTGGAGGAGAAACTCAAGATTTTTAGACTTGACTGATGGTTCGTGCTACACACTTGTCAGTCACACATACAGAAAAGATAAATGAATGGGGGCCTTTAGAGCAAGCTACCTACTTCTGTTGGGTTTACTTCCCTTTGTGATAACAAAAAATCAGTGTTATCGTTATCGATAATATTGAAAAAATGTACGAACGATGTTCAAAAGAAAGAAGAAGAAAGAAGCTGTCATTCCGCATTTGTTTTCTGGCAGGAGTAGGAAAAAAGAGCGTTTAACAATGGAAATTATTTTGCAACAAAATTGATCTTGTTTAAACAAATACAAAAAACAGCTAAATTATAGGCTGTAAGGCCTGCTAATATTAAGGGAATAATATTTGTCATAAAACGGCAGAAAGTAGTGTAGTTTTTCGAGTTAATATGGCATCATTAAATATAAAGCCTTTAACTGGAGTGGGAGGAGGTAAGTCTAGATGTCTCAGCTTCACATTATCTTTGTTACGCCTCTTCCACATATTTTGATAGGCACTACAAATCTTCTTTCGAATCTACCTGCGACGGCAGAAAAGAACAAACAATGGCAACGTGAATTGCTGATGGAACGCATACGTTCTCATTCGTCACAGCACAAAACCTTTCCGGAACTCTCCAAGGCTATGCGCATGGGAATGCTGGAGAAACGTTACCCTCTAGACGCCGTGGAAAAGGCAAATCTACAAAAATGTCTTGATAATATGCAACATTGCATTAAGGTCACCTCCCGTCAAGGATTGGTGGAGAGATTAGAAAGTCTTTCACGCCAGTTGAGTTTGAAATTTTCCGATGACTCAAAGGCGTTGTTTATATCCACGGATATGTTTTATTTGGAGATACTTTTGGACTCGAATGGTTCACTGACTGATGTTAAGGTGCATCATGAATCCAAGGTGGAGCAACAGTCTTGCAGTGAACTGGTGGATTGTTTAAATCGTGGTGACTTTGCTGATTTTACAGCACAGTTGGAGGGTTTCTCATCGATATATCAACTAAATGCCGAATCCAAGGTTAAGATAAAGGCCTACGATGCCATGCAGGCCATGGAAACGGATTTGTATAATATTTTTCAAATGCAAAACTTCTCCAAGGATGCTGCCCAGGTTTTGCAAGATTCTGCAGTGGGTATTGTAATGCAACGTCGTGGTGGTCATCCGATGCGTTTGGTATACTTTGTCTCACCCTATGATTTAATATCGGTGGAGAGTAAAACTCTGCAACCCATAACATTGGATACATTTAACAATAAAAGTATTGGATTTAGTGTAACCGTCAATCTGGAAGCTTCGTCAGCCAACAAGTTGCAAATATTACCCACTGTGACATTTTCAAAAGATCCTCAAACTGGTATGGATATGCCGGTATTTGCACCATTGACACAAATGAATTCAATGCTGTTACCGGCCACATTTGTTTTACGTTTAAATAAACCTCTGCCGGTTTGTTACAACACTCTAAGGGCAATGGGTTTGTGTCCAGCAGCTGGAAATGAAAATAGTCCCACTATGTCATCATCTTCGGCACTGGAATCACAAAATAAACCACCGATAATAACGAATATTATGAGTTTGATAATACAAACGGCATCGGAACAACAGACGAAAACTAATCAAAAGGGCTTATTTGTCCATCTGCCGGATCAGACGCATTGTTATTATTTTACCGAGAATAAATTAATGAAGGTGGGTAGATTTCTGAGTTTTTGTTATTGTATGAAATTAACTAAAATTTTCTTTGCAGTCCACGCTTATCCATTCGGTACCTTTCACAGAACCTTCTCAGGTCCATAAGATTTTGGAGTTTCTTAAGAAAATGGCATTGTTTTACTCACTTTTGGCTAGCTGTGTAAGACCTCAAGCCAAGGTGGCTGTTGGTAAGTTGTAGAACTGGAAGATTTCATTGGGAATCTTCTTCTTTCCTCTATGAAAAAAATAATGTACTCGCTATAAAAGTCACTTGTAGAACGTCTTCCCTATACGCAAAACCTTAAGAAAAGGAAATCATCATTGAAGTGGTCCTTTTACGAAGGCTTTCTATAGTAAGTGGACCTCCTAAGAAGGTATTCTATAGTAAGTAGACTTTGTATGGAGGTCTTCTATCTTAAGTACACCTTCTATTAAGGTCTTCTATAGTAAGTGGACCTTCCATGGAGGTCTTCTATAATAAGTGGACCTTCTATGGAGGTCCTCTATAGTAAGTTGACCTTCTATAAAGGTCTTTTACATTAAGTACACCCTCTATGAAGGTCTTCTATAGTAAGTGGTCCTTCTTTGGAGGTTAAGTACACCTTCTATGAAGGTCTTCTAAACTAAGAGGAACTTCTATGAAGGTCTTATATAGTCAGTGGTCCTTCTTTGGAGGTCTACTGTGGTAAGTAGACCTTATAAGTAGGTCTTCTATAGAACGGATGCCTTCTATGAAGGTCTTCTATAGTAAGTAGACCTTCTATGGAGGTCTTCTATAGTGAGATTACCTTCTATGAAGGTCTTCTATTGTAAGTGGACCTTCTATGAAGGTCTTCCATTGTAAGTGGACCTTCTAGGAAGATATTCTATAGTAAGTTTACCTTTCTTTAAGGTCGTCTATAGTAAGTGAACCTTCTATGAAAGTCTTCTATATAAAGAGGACCTTCTATGAAGTTCTTCTATAGAAGGAAGACATTCTATGAAGGTCTTCTATAGCGAGAGAACCTTCCATGAAGGTCTTCTATAGTAAGTGGACCTTCTGTGAACGTATGTAAACCTTCTATGAAGGTCTTCTATAGTAAGATGACTTTATATGAATTTCTTCTTTTGTAACAAGACCATATTTGAAGGTCTTCTATGGTAAGAAGACCTTCAATAAAGGTCGCCTATAGTAAAAAGACCCTCTGTAAAGCTATTTTATAGTAAGACATTAAAGGTTTTCTTCCATTAAGGTCTTCAGTAGTGCGAATACCTTCAATAAATCTTAACGAAACTCTTTCTTCTGTCTTTCAGATTTAGAATCCACCACCGTGTTGGAGGTCAATGCCATTTCATTCCAACAAATCTCCGTGGCTCTACAACATCCCTATGAAGAATCTATGGCCACAGTAGAATTCGATTTACGCAGCGGAAAACCTCAATGCAGTATCTATAGCATTAGCCACAATTATGAGTTGCTATCAATCAAATTGACGAGTATAGCTCAGAAATGTCTCTCCATACCGGTAACAATTCGGGCACTGCTAAAATTTTGGGATCAAGAACGTATGAATATGTTTCAACGTAATATGAGTGGAACTCCCACCACTGGAGCGGGAATGGGTGGTGGTTCCAATATTTCTGGAGCAGGAGGTGTAGGCGGAGGAGGAGTTGGTGTGGGAGGTGCAGGAGGTTTAGGAGGCAATGCACACAGTTCATATGGAAATTTTAATATAACTGGAGCTGGTACAAATGATCCAGGTGGTGGTGGTGGCGGTGGCGTTGGTGGTATGCAGCGTATGTCTGCAGCAGGTGGTTCTATGTCTAGTGGGGTCAATATTAAAATGGAACCCAATACGGCGGGTAATATCCAGCAGCAGCAACAAAGGTCGCTGGGTATGGGAGCAAGTGCTATGGGTGGTTTATTGCCACAAATGTCAAATGCTTCGGCCGCCGCCACTGCCGGTTATCTAAAGTACAAAACTGAACTTAAGCAGGAGGATTTTCATGAGAGCCCAAAGAGTCAAAACACAACCATTACAACAAACTTAGCAACCGATTCCTTGGCTGCTAGCAATTTAATGCAATCTAATCTCGAAATTAACTCTTTGGGCCATCATCAAACACAACAACAGCTCCAGCAGCAGCAACAACAATTGGAACAACAGATTGCAGAACATGAAATTGCCGATAAATATAAAAACATTTGGAAAGATAAAACCGCAAGTCTCAAGAATACGGTTAGTATAACACCCATTAATGCGGATAACACCAATCCGACGGCAGCAACGGCACCCACTACACAGTTGGATGTGAAACGTACCGGAGGCATTGAAATTATACCCTTGACGGGACAGGGTAATAATTCAAACAGCCCCATAAATACCGGGGGTGGTGGTGGTTCCGGTACAATTACCATAACCCCAATTAATGCGGGGTCTTCTTCGCCCGCCCACAACAATAAGGACAAGAAACCTTCTAGTTCACCATCGTATAACCCGAATAACTCTTCACCAGCAATGGCTAATATCAGTAGCTTGGTAACAAATGCCAACTCCTCCGCTTCCCTTGTCAATACCTCCACCTCCTCCTCTATGACTTCGTCAAGCAGTAAACGTAACTTGGATGGTGGCTCCTCCTCCTCAGATGGCCAAAAAGACAAGAAACGAAAGAAGCGCAGAGATGATTCACCCATGGGACCACCAGAGAAAATATTCTCAAGACAAAATTCACCCGCCGGATCCAGTGATGCCAATTCCGTGGCTAGGAAATTCTCCTCCCCCTCATCTTCGCCCAAAGGCTCCTCGGGAGGTTTATTGGCTTCCTCGGTTGCGGGATCTTCACTATCGGCCAGGCCCAGCCCCAAACATTCACCTGTCTATAGCAGTCCCAAACACAATACCGCTTCGAATAGTCCCAAATCACCATTTGGCACACATTCACCCAAACATGGCTCCTCGGGCAAACCCAGCATGTCCACCTTGAAAAGTGCCGCTGCTGCCAGTCCCAAGGGAGATAAATCATCTAGTTCTTCAGGCTCCTCCATAACGGCTTCATCTGTACTTAGTAGTGCCGCCTTGGTACGTTCCATGGCAAATTCTAATACTTCCTCGTCCGTCGGCTCCTGCTCAATTGGTTCTTCTTCTTCATCCTCATCATCATTGGCTAATACAAATGTTGTGGCAGCTGTCAAATCTGCTGCAGCCGCAGCTGTTAAATCTAGCATGGGTGTCAATTCCAATCAAATGCAACAAATGAAAAATGTGCCCGGTCTAAACTTAATGTCTGCTGCATCAGCTGCCGCAAATTTTAATACCGGTGTCTCCTCCAGTTCCAATTCGGTTTCTGCCATGGATTTGAATACAGCCATGCGTAAAGGTGTTACCACTGCGGTAAGTCACCTCATTACAGTTTAAACACAGTTTTGTTGCTTTGTTTTTATTGGCTTGCATATTAACGTTGCTATTCCCAAACCCCCAACCCAAACCACAATCACCTTTACTTCCACTTGTGTGTATTTTGTTTTGTATTGGTCACTCCTATTAGTTGCCTTTATACCTCTTTCTGTTAAGAGTTATGTAAAAAATGCTATAGCCTTAATTGATACCTAATTGATTTTTATGTACAACAACAAAAATAATAATATTGCAATTAATTTAATTTAAAAAGAATGAAAAAAATATATAAAGACAATTTTGTTCCTATAAAAGCTTTTACTTGTAGTTTGTTTAACATGATTATTTTGTCGGCTTGTGTTTTTATTTTTCTCCTTATGAGTTGGCAAATTAACAAAAATAAATCTTTTGGTTTTGTTCCTTTTCTGCTGCCCACTACTTTTGTTTTTGTTATTGTTTTGTTTGTGGTAGTTTGTTGGATAAAATTGAAAGTTTTGTGCCCTTATGGATTTTTGTAACTTTTGGACTTGGTTTTATTTTGGTTGAGGAGTAAAAAGCATGCATGTGTATTATTTCATGGAACAACGGAGCAAGTAAGCTTTTTGGTGCATCCCTTGCAGAAGTCCGTTGCGGAACATGTGTCGATAATGAGCATCTCTTGGATCGGTTCGATTTTTTTGCCACATGTAGTCCTTCTTATCATGCTCACAACGATATATAGTAGTCCAGGGGAAAGTCCATACTTCCTGAGATATGGGTCTTGGTTTTACTTTGTCGCCATTATTTTTGTCGGATCGGAAAACTTTATATCATTGTGATCAAGATTTAGTTTGAATTTTGTAGCATAGGTAGTCCTTCTTTCCTATGATACAAATTTCAAACCGATCCGAGGTGTGCTCCTGAAATATTTTCCGAAAAGAAAAAGACCCATATCTTGGGAAGTATGGACTTACCCCCGGAAAACTATATATCATTGTGATCAGTATAACAAACACTACCAGCGCAAAAAACTCCCAACCCGATCCGAGAAGTGTACCTAAACTACCGCTAATTCGAGGACAAACGAAAGAGATTTGATTTTTAGAAGCGAAACTAAGAAAATTATGGATTTTTAGGCATATTTATTTCTGATGCATTTAGTTGCATTTTCGAGGAACCATGCATGAGTGTGCAACTGATATATTTTGACGAAGTTTAAAAACTACAAAAAATCTGACGATACGGAAGTCAGCCAGAGACGTAGGGAAGAAAAAGACCCTGACTGTGAACAGCAAAAGACCTCCTTTTTTCCTAGCAGCTTTTGCGACTGTCATAGGTGATGCTGGACAGCTTGAGACCACCTGCTTTTCGGACTTCTCAACGTGAGAATACTTCCTCTCGAAGCGCATCACGAAGCGAAGAAAGCTTCAATCTTACAAATTTGTAGCAATAATTTGCCGCTCTTATCCTTTCGTTCCCGAGCCTTACTTGCTACTATTGATGGTTGGAGATGTGGGAGAGTAATCGATCACCTTTTCATCTAGAGCTTTATCCGTCAAGGCGTCCTCCTAGGGAAGGATAGGTCTGTTGGCTCGACCGAGGCTCCGTTGTATTGCAAACCTGAAACACCGATGGGCACGTGTTCGCTTAACACCCGGGCGAAAGGGTCTAATGAAGCACACTTTCCGTACTTTCCGTTTGAAATGGTCTAACGTAGCACCATTTCCCTTGGAAAGGGTCTAAAGAAGCACCCTTTCCCATGAGAAGGGCCTAAAGAATCACCCTTTCCCATGGGAAGGATCTAAAGAAGCACCCTTTCCCATGGAAAGGATCTAAAGAAGCACCATTTCCCATGGGAACTGTCTAAAGAAGTACCCTTTCCCATGGGAAATTAGCACCCTTTCCCTTGGAAAGGATCTAAAGGAGCACCCTTTCCATTGAAAAGCATCTAAAGGAGCACCCTTTCCCTTGGAAATGATCTAAAGAAGTATCCTTTCCCTTGGAAAGGATCTGAAGGAGTACCCCTTTCCCTTGGAAAGGATCTAAAGGAGTACCCCTTTCCCTTGGAAGGGGTATAAAGAAGCACCCTTTCCCATGGGAAGGGTCTAAGGAAGCACCTTTTCCCATGGAAGGGTATAAAGAAACACCCTTTCCCATGAGAAGGGTCTAAAAAAGCACCCCTTCCCATGGGAAGGGTCTAAAGAACACCCATTCCCATGAGAAGGGTCTAAAGAACACCCTTTCCCATGAGAAGCGTCTAAAGAAGCACCCTTTCCCATGGGATGGGTCTATAGAAGCATCCTTTTCCTTGGAAAGGGTCTAAAGGAGTTCCCTTTCGCTTGGAAAGGGTCTAAAGGAGTTCCCTTTCGCTTGGAAAGGGTCTAAAGGAGCACCCTCTTCCTTGGAAAGAATCTAAAGGAGCACCCTTTCTCTTGGAAAAGGTCTAAAGGAGTTCCCTTTCCCTTGGAAAGGGTCTAAAGGAGCACCCTTTCGCTTGGAAAGGATTTCCCTTTCCCTCGGAAAGGGTCTAAAGGAGCAACCTTTCCTTTTGAAAGGGTCTAAAGGAGCAACCTTTCCTTTTGAAAGGGTCTAAAGGAGCAACCTTTCCTTTTGAAAGGGCCTAAAGAAGCACACTATCCCTTGGAAAGGGTGTAGAGAAGCATCCTTTCCTTTTGAAAGGGCCTAAAGAAGCACACTATCCCTTGGAAAGGGTGTAGAGAAGCACCCTTTCCCTTGGAAAGGGTCTAAAGAAGCACCCTTTCCCTTGGAAAGGGTCTAAAGAATCACCCTTTCCCATGGAAAGGGCCTAAAGAATCACACTTTCCCATGAGAAGGGTCTAAAGAAGCACCCTTTCCCATGGGAAGGGTCTAAAGGAGTTCCCTTTCTCATGGGAAGGGTTTAAAGAAGCACCTTTTCCCATGGAATTAGACCTTTCAAAGAACACCCTTTCCTATGGAAGAGTCTAAAGAAACACCCATTCCCTTAGAAGGGGTATAAAGAAACACCCTTTCCCATGGGAAGGGTCTAAAGAAGCACCTTTTCCCATGGAATTAGACCTTTCCAAGAACACCCTTTCCTATGGAAGAGTAAAGAAACACCCATTCCCTTAGAAGGGGTATAAAGAAGCACCCTTTCCCATGGGAAGGGTCTAAAGAACACCCTTTCCCATGGGAAGGGTCTAAAGAACACCCTTTCCCATGGGAAGGGTCTAAAGAAGTACCATTTCCCATGGGAAGGGTCTAAAGAAGCACCCTTTCCCATGGGAAGGGTCTAAAGAACACCCTTTTCCATGGGAAGGGTCTAAAGAAGTACCCTTTCCCATGGGAAGGGTCTAAAGAAGTACCCTTTCCCATGGGAAGGGTCTATAGAAGCATCCTTTCCCATGGGAAGGGTCTAAAAAAGTACCGTTTTCCCAAGGGAAGGGTCTATAGAAGCATCCTTTTCCTTGGAAAGGGTCTAAAGGAGTTCCCTTTCCCATGGGAAGGGTCTAAAGTAGCATCCTTTCCTTTAGAAAGGGTCTCAAGAAGCACCCTTTCCCTTGGAAAGTGTCTGACGAAGAAGCGACTTTGAGTTAATTGACATTTCTCCATTTTGGTTATATTTTTTCTTCTAGAAAGTTTGAGGTTAGTTCAGTTCGTCTTTACGAAAAGTTGCTAATTTTTTTTTTTTGATGTTATTCAAGACACTATTGTATGTCTGCTCCTTTCATGCACCTGTGTTGCAATGTAAGCCAAGTAAGTATCAAAAATAAAATATTTACTTAAACAAACATCAACAAAGAGATTTGGAGAAATGCCAAGTAGTAAGTATGTTGGTAAACATGCATGTAAATGAGGTTAGAAATGTCTAATAATTAATACCCTTATTGCTGGCTGAAGAATTTTCTGTAGCTGGTATTCTCCCTAAACATACTGCCCCACCATGATTCGGATTATGGTGTGTACGCGATCCCCACGTTATGGGGAGGTCGTCCCCTCGGTCGGCAGGGGCGGGTAAGTGTGGCCTTGGGAACGTTCGAAAAAAAAAGTACGATACAATTAACAAAGAATTTTAAGAAAAGAGAAGAAAATTTTCCAAGAATTTTTAATTGCGAAAAACATAACCTCAAAAAATATAAACAAGAAAATCCTCAAAAATGGTAAACAAATTTATACTGCTGGCAAGTGAGCGTGTGTATGTGCGAATGTATAAGTATATAACTAAGGTAGTGTATATTTCACATAATCCCCTTATAATTGATGCATGTGGCAAAGTGTTGTTGCATATATGGCAATTAAAGGAATATGTATGTATGTGCATACATAACCTCAAATTAGAGAGAATTTGTTTTTGTAGATAACATATTGTGCATGCACTTAAATTTAAAATTATGTTTTATTTAATTAAAAAATTTATTGTAAATTTACTTTTGTTATCAATGCAAAATATTTGTTTTTTTTTTTTGTCTTTTTCTCTTTCAATTGTCAAACTTCTACTACTTGTTGTTGTTGTTGTCCTTCTTCTTCTACAACTACATGCTACTACCACTTACTGTCTGGTCTGTTGGCAATTAATTGTTCTACTTTGGATATTTGGGAAATTTCCCATTGATCTCGCATTTGTCAGGTTAGTTTGATGACGTCGACAGTAACTACAGCAACAATATCCAAATCTCCAACGTTGTCGGCGGTGGCGGGGGACTTGGGGGAACGGCAACAGGACAAGGTCAAACAGCAACGGTCACAGGTAACAGTGCCAATGTCTCACCCTGGCATCAGTAGTGAGGAGAAAATGGGTGGTGGTAAAACGAAACCAAACAATAATGAATATATGGTTAAGACAAGTCAAGAGGGTTTAAAAATGACCATCAACAAAACCAGTTCATCCATAAGTAAGGTTTCTAGCACCAACTCTTCCTCCTACTCTGCCTCCTCATCAGCATCATCATCTTCATCCAGCAGTGCAAATTCAAGTAGTAAATCCTCCAGTTCAAAATCATCACAACGTTTGGGTTCTCCTTCTATTCATGGAACCGGAAGCTCAAGTTCCACTTCAAGTAAAAAGGCCCATACTGGTTTGAAACCTGGGGTATCAAGTGGACCGGCCTCAAAGAAGTCGTCTTCGTCATCATCTTCATCGAGATCATCATCTACAACAAAACACACCTTTCAAAAATCCAATTCCTCTGGAAGTCTAAGTACAAAATCCTCATCATCCTCCTCCACGTCATCATCTTCAGGTGGTTATGGCCTCTCTAAAAGTCACAGTACAAACTCCTTTGGAGATTATTCCAGGAAATCTTCAAAGAAATCCCACAGTGCTTCCACCTCACCGGCATTGCCAACACCCTATACCTCATCATCACATTCCCAGCCGGCCTCACTTTTAGATCATCAGGCAGATATGTTGAAAATTCTGCATTATGCCTCACCCACAATGGCCGCCAACATGGAGGGTTTTATGAAAGGTTTAAATTCAAAATTTCAAATACCAAAATTATCACAACGTAATAATACAAGTACAACAACAACAGCAGCAGCAACAAGTACATCAAGCAGCAGTATCACAAATCCAGCAGCTGGAAGTACAATAGCAGCAGCGAACTCTGGCAGTGCCACACAATCATCTGTATCCGTCCATATTTTAAAATCACCCGCCACAACCAATCAAACATCATCATCATCAGCGTCCTCCTCAACATCCTCTGCATGCACATTAACCTCAAACTCAAATAAATCCACACCACTGAATTTCCTTAACTCCAATACAAAGACATCGGCGAGTACAGCATCACACATTGGCGATGAGTCACTAATGGCGGTGCAAGGACCCAAAACCACACCTCCCCTGGCAAGTAAATGACAGTGTCTGTTGGCTTACTTTGGGACTTATTTGTTACCTGTCGCGCCTTCGCAGCCGCCATACAAAGTCAATAGCTTGGCATAAATTATTCTCCCCTATCTCGTTCATTGTGATGTGATTTCAATTTGGATCCTCTTTAAGGATTTACAATTGCAACCAATTCATGGACCACGGAATCACCTGTTTGATGTTTAATTTTGAGCATTAGTGATGTAAAGGCTTAACGTTGGCCTACCATTCTAAGCACAAGCCTCTCAAAAGTGTTCTTAGGCAATTTGTAGTTGTGTATTTTTGGCTTAAATTATATTGTTGTTGGTAATTTTGTGTTTTCAAAATCTCTCATTAAGAAAATGTAAAGAAGAAAATTAAGAAGAAAAAAGAAAATGAATTTTGTTATAAGAAAAAAATTAATATTTAATAAAAAAGCGAATAATTTTATTTTAAAAAATGACACGGATTTTCAATGGGCATTCATTATTCAAACAACAGACCACCAAAATGGGAATTTTTTAATATTTTTCAGGGACCAGCAGACTGCGGAGAGGACATTCTAAAGGTAAAGATAATAAAAAATGTGGATTTTTTAAAAGAAAATTTTCAAATTCCTCCTCCAAAAAAACGTGAATATTTAAAAGAATTTTTTCAAGTTCTACCTGAAGACAAAAAGTGGTTTTAAAAGAATTTTTCCAATTTCCTCCTAAACACAAAACGTGGATTTTTTAAAAGAATTTTTTCAAGTTCCTCCTGAACACAAAACGTGGATTTTTTTAAAGAATTTTTTCAAGTTCCTCCTGAACACAAAACGTGGATTTTTTAAAAGAATTTTTTCAAGTTCCTCCTGAACACAAAACGTGGATTTTTTAAAAGAATTTTTTCAAGTTCCTCCTGAACACAAAACGTGGATTTTTTAAAAGAATTTTTTCAAGTTCCTCCTGAACACAAAACGTGGATTTTTTAAAAGAATTTTTTCAAGTTCCTCCTGAACACAAAACGTGGATTTTTTAAAAGAATTTTTTCACCTTTCCATAGACCACAAAACGTGGATTTTTTAAAAGAATTTTTTCGCCTTTCCATAGACCACAAAACGTGGATTTTTTAAAAGAATTTTTTCACCTTTCCATAGACCACAAAACGTGGATTTTTTAAAAGAATTTTTTCACCTTTCCATAGACCACAAAACGTGGATTTTTTAAAAGAATTTTTTCACCTTTCCATAGACCACAAAACGTGGATTTTTTAAAAGAATTTTTTCACCTTTCCATAGACCACAAAACGTGGATTTTTTAAAAGAATTTTTTCACCTTTCCATAGACCACAAAACGTGGATTTTTTAAAAGAATTTTTTCACCTTTCCATAGACCACAAAACGTGGATTTTTTAAAAGAATTTTTTCACCTTTCCATAGACCACAAAACGTGGATTTTTTAAAAGAATTTTTTCACCTTTCCATAGACCACAAAACGTGGATTTTTTAAAAGAATTTTTTCACCTTTCCATAGACCACAAAACGTGGATTTTTTAAAAGAATTTTTTCACCTTTCCATAGACCACAAAACGTGGATTTTTTAAAAGAATTTTTTTACCTTTCCATAGACCACAAAACGTGGATTTTTTAAAAGAATTTTTTCACCTTTCCATAGACCACAAAACGTGGATTTTTTAAAAGAATTTTTTCACCTTTCCATAGACCACAAAACGTGGATTTTTTAAAAGAATTTTTTCACCTTTCCATAGACCACAAAACGTGGATTTTTTAAAAGAATTTTTTCACCTTTCCATAGACCACAAAACGTGGATTTTTTAAAAGAATTTTTTCACCTTTCCATAGACCACAAAACGTGGATTTTTTAAAAGAATTTTTTCACCTTTCCATAGACCACAAAACGTGGATTTTTTAAAAGAATTTTTTCACCTTTCCATAGACCACAAAACGTGGATTTTTTAAAAGAATTTTTTCACCTTTCCATAGACCACAAAACGTGGATTTTTAAAAGAATTTGTTCACCTTTCCATAGACCACAAAACGTGGATTTTTTAAAAGAATTTTTTCACCTTTCCATAGACCAAAAAACGTGGATTTTTTAAAAGAATTTTTTCACCTTTCCATAGACCACAAAACGTGGATTTTTTAAAAGAATTTGTTCACCTTTCCATAGACCACAAAACGTGGATTTTTTAAAAGAATTTTTTCACCTTTCCATAGACCAAAAAACGTGGATTTTTTAAAAGAATTTTTTCACCTTTCCATAGACCACAAAACGTGGATTTTTTAAAAGAATTTGTTCACCTTTCCATAGACCACAAAACGTGGATTTTTTAAAAGAATTTTTTCACCTTTCCATAGACCACAAAACGTGGATTTTTTAAAAGAATTTGTTCACCTTTCCATAGACCACAAAACGTGGATTTTTTAAAAGAATTTTTTCACCTTTCCATAGACCACAAAACGTGGATTTTTTAAAAGAATTTTTTCACCTTTCCATAGACCACAAAACGTGGATTTTTTAAAAGAATTTTTTCACCTTTCCATAGACCACAAAACGTGGATTTTTTAAAAGAATTTTTTCACCTTTCCATAGACCACAAAACGTGGATTTTTTAAAAGAATTTTTTCACCTTTCCATAGACCACAAAACGTGGATTTTTTAAAAGAATTTTTTCACCTTTCCATAGACCACAAAACGTGGATTTTTTAAAAGAATTTTTTCACCTTTCCATAGACCACAAAACGTGGATTTTTTAAAAGAATTTTTTCACCTTTCCATAGACCACAAAACGTGGATTTTTTAAAAGAATTTTTTCACCTTTCCATAGACCACAAAACGTGGATTTTTTAAAAGAATTTTTTTCACCTTTCCATAGACCACAAAACGTGGATTTTTTAAAAGAATTTTTTCACCTTTCCATAGACCACAAAACGTGGATTTTTTAAAAGAATTTTTTCACCTTTCCATAGACCACAAAACGTGGATTTTTTAAAAGAATTTTTTCACCTTTCCATAGACCACAAAACGTGGATTTTTTAAAAGAATTTTTTCACCTTTCCATAGACCACAAAACGTGGATTTTTTAAAAGAATTTTTTCACCTTTCCATAGACCACAAAACGTGGATTTTTTAAAAGAATTTTTTCACCTTTCCATAGACCACAAAACGTGGATTTTTTAAAAGAATTTTTTCACCTTTCCATAGACCACAAAACGTGGATTTTTTAAAAGAATTTTTTCACCTTTCCATAGACCACAAAACGTGGATTTTTTAAAAGAATTTTTTCACCTTTCCATAGACCACAAAACGTGGATTTTTTAAAAGAATTTTTTCACCTTTCCATAGACCACAAAACGTGGATTTTTTAAAAGAATTTTTTCACCTTTCCATAGACCACAAAACGTGGATTTTTTAAAAGAATTTTTTCACCTTTCCATAGACCACAAAACGTGGATTTTTTAAAAGAATTTTTTCACCTTTCCATAGACCACAAAACGTGGATTTTTTAAAAGAATTTTTTCACCTTTCCATAGACCACAAAACGTGGATTTTTTAAAAGAATTTTTTCACCTTTCCATAGACCACAAAACGTGGATTTTTTAAAAGAATTTTTTCACCTTTCCATAGACCACAAAACGTGGATTTTTTAAAAGAATTTTTTCACCTTTCCATAGACCACAAAACGTGGATTTTTTAAAAGAATTTTTTCACCTTTCCATAGACCACAAAACGTGGATTTTTTAAAAGAATTTTTTCACATTTTCGTGGTCCACAAAATGTTGAAAATCTACGTTTTTATGGGTGGGTCCTTGAAAAGGGTATAACCTCATTTTTTTGTTTGTTTGTTTTTTTTTTTTTTTTTGCTAATTCCATTACCAACATCTGACCTTTGCAGGATTCTATTGTACTTGTTTATATATTTCCAGTAAAAAGCCCTCATTATTTTATGTCCTGCGAATACAATTTTACAATTAATAGTTTTTAAACACCAGTAATTAAGTTGTTAATCAAGTTGTAAATGAACTGTATTTATTTTAACGATACAACAAATAAATGTGTCGCGTCTGCTGCATTTATACAAATAGGCAAATGTTTTTATATACAGACACACTATTACAATTACATTTTGTATATAAAATAAAAATTTAATTGACACACGCTTGTATATTTACGAAAATGAGCTGTTGTTATATTATCCTGGAAATGTAGATATGTGTTGTTGCTGCTGTTATAGCAGAGAGAGCATCATCCTAATTAAACACATGCTTACAACCTTTCAGTCAACTTTTAATTAAAAAAACATTTTCTCATAAATTGTTGGGTTTCAATTGACTTGGAAAGGAGGAATGTACATTATTGCAACGTTGATCCTTTCAGCAGAGCATTGGTTATGTAATGACAGATTTTAATTAACTTAACAGAGTTCTGGATAAATGATGTGGACGGTTGCAAGGAAAGAAAGTATGCAATGGTCATGGTTATGTGATAAGTCTTGTTGGTCAAAGGTAAGCCTTGTTAAAAACATTTTTGCTAATGAAAGTCCGAGCTTTTCTTTAAAACCCCAGTTTTTAAGCAACAAAGAATTATAAAAAATTAATCCAAACACATTTCAAATCCATTTTTTATTTTATATATGCCTTAAATCTAATACATATATAACACATTGTGTTTACTAACAGTCTTTTTAGCTTTTTTTATACATACTTATATAATATATCCATTTCATCCATTAAATTTATCATATTCTGCCAATTTGGAATATATCAGGGAGCAAACTGAATTTTCAATATCATTAATTTGTGAAGTGGATAAATTAGACTGCACAACTTTTTTGCCCAGCAATTGAAATAATTGCACAGTTACATGATTATCTTTATTGGTGGTTATTTCACTATCAGGAGAAGATGATCGATAATAGAATAAATTATTGTTTACCTCTTTCTCTTCCCCTTCATTTTCCATATCCTTTTCATCTTGTTTTTTCTTTTCCAATGCAGTTTCATCTAATTTAAGACGTTTTGCTTCTTCAGGACTAAATGTATTACTTATGTCGCCCATAGATGATGCCGGTGACATATATGATATATCTTGGGTATCATCTTCATCATAATTGTTATTGTTGTTTGATCTGAAAGAAAATATGTTTGGTGAAGTTTTAAAATGTTCGTCTAGTAATAGAATGTAACGTATTCGGAGGTACATCTCGGAGCAAGCTGAGTTTACGAACAAAGCTCGGATATATGTATGTATGTATTGATTTATTCAGAATAGAAGGCCTTTAAGTCCTCTTCAATACCAAGCAATGAGGCAACCATTGTGAAGCACTTAGGATATTTTTAAAACATATATTGTGATGTAGGGACTTGAGAGTTATTATAATCAGGACTAACACATGTATTGGCGTGAAAACCTGTAGCGCAAACATTTCATATCGATCGCAGTTTAGTCCGTAAACTCCATTTAAGCCCCAATGTCTTGCAAATGAGAATATCATATCTCTTCACACATACCCGTCAGAACTCTGCAAATTACGATCCAAAAATGACAATTCTTCAAAATATCTGTAGGCGGAAACATGTTTTATATTTGGATCATTGAGACGCCGTTTATATTTCATATAGGACCTCTTTAAGTTTTTCCATTTTCTTCGGACATTATCTTCTATGGAATGGAAAGAGAAATGGAGAAAGATTATTTAAATTAATAGAGGGATCAGTTGTTGTTGTTGTAACAGCATGAAACCTACGCAGAAGCATAGAGGTTGTTTACAAGTTTATGGTTCGGGTCAATCCGGTGCGTTAGAACCCGCTGCCGTGGGATTGAGGAGATCAGTAGTGCGATTCTCTAACTCATTTTTTGAGTTCCCGACAAAATTTCGGTAACATTAAAAAGCAATATTATGAAAGAAAAGTTGAAGTAAATTTTGACAACACTGTTGCTATCGATAGAACTTTACGACTACTTTTTATTGATCGCTAACTTACCGAATAATATCGTTAATCAAAAAATGAGTTAGAGAATCGCACTACAGAACAGACGCCACATAACGCCACCACTTACCGCTTGTATGCAGTTCTCTTGCAATTTTCTTCCATAGCTTTTTCTTCAATTCATAGTATTTAAAATCTTCTGATCTATGATCCCAGAGACAATTATATTTTTTTACTTGCTCAATAAGATCCAGACTCAGATATATATCTTTTATAGACATTTTGACAAATTTGAATTTGGAAAGATCTATAGATCGGCGGAGTTAAAACTGACGCCGTTTTAGGCTATGGATCTATAGATCGGACAATGGGGGCAATGATATGGATCAATAGATCGAAAAAAGGTAGCCAAGTTAGAGCTGGCAAACTTTCGGAATTCCCAATATTATGCGGGGTATACACGATAGAGCTGGCAAACCATCGATATTAAGTCTGTCTGGTTACTTTCCCAGCAAGAACTTTCTCAGAGAGTAAGGGGTTTTTATTCTCTTTTGCTAGAAAATTTTAAAAAGTAAACAGACACCTTCCCAGCAAAAACCAGCAAGCAATCAGCTGACTTGCCAAAACAGAACAATTTGTCCGCCAACAAAGGAAGCAAACACGTTGTATTTTATTAAAAATAAAAAAGAAAATGAAACAAAAAAGTATTTTTCCACTTTACAAATTTGTTCTCCATAAAGCAATACAATTAGACTATGTTATTTCCACAATAAAATTGTTTTTTAAGTTCACAAACATAAATCAACAAAAAACTAAAAACGGCTGATTGATTGTTTTCAGGAAGAAGAAGAGCTTGCTAGAAGAAATTTGTCCAGCAAGAATTTGCAAGCTCTCAGTGAAAGAACTGTCAAAATGTCTCTCTCGAATCGCTCTCTTTTGCTGGTTTTTTGTGTTAACAGACGGCTTCCAGCATGGCCCAATTATAGGTCCTCCAGCAAAATCAGATGATTTCGATTTTAGCTGTCAAAATTCATATTTGTCATTTGAATTCGCTGTGAGGTATTGAAATGCCGAACTGTATAGAAACAGGTAGATGTATCTCGAAAAAAGAAAACAAAGCTTTGTTCCCGTACTTGTTAATAGTAAAACTCGTAAAAGAGAGAAAGAGAGAAAAATTGTTGTCACACAAAAGTTTTTTCAAAAAGTTCGGGAACGCAAAAATGGAAAAAACGTCAAAAAAGCTGGAACAAATGTCAAAGTCGGCATACCAGCCAATCAGACGCCGGCATCCATGTTACTATTTTTTACACGCTCAAATTTGTCGAGTAAAAAGTTTTTAAAGAGAGCGTCGTTCAGCGCCATTTTTGTTTAAAGAGAATTGAACATTTTACAACTTTTTTGTGTACGGGAACGCTTTTTCGAGTAAAATGTGTAAAAGTCGTAAAAATTGTAAAAACTTTTTAGTTCTGGAACACAGCTCAAATAAACTTAATGTTGTAGACGTAAAATGTCAACATTTGTTGTGTTTGTATGAGAATTTAATTTACAATAACTTATTTTAGCAGTTCAAGTTCGATCAGCTGGTATTTTCTGTTTCGTCAAACAAAAATAACTACGGTAACAACTTTTTCTCGGAAAATGTTTTGTATGTATCTACCTGAATTGACAGAAAAGAAATTCGCCTCTGTTTATGAAATTTGACATTTAAAATCTTCGTTTTTCATTGAATTCGCTTGATGGAGGACCTATTATTGGGCCATGGCTTCCAGCAACAATTGGTACAAATTGTTACAAATTTTAGGGTAACCAGACACAGCTATTCCCAACATTAGATATTTTCGATATAATAGTTTAAAAAATCGATTGCTATCGATATTATCGTTAATTTGTCACCACCATTAATTTGGAAATGAAAATGGCGGAAATGTCTTCGCTTTTGTTGACATTTTGCACAAATAGTTCACAGAAATCAAAAAGATGAAAATAAACAACTGCTTTTATTTAATAAAAATACATTTTACTTTTTCGAAAAATTTGTACGTGTGACTACCAACTTACTTTCTTACATGTACAAAACCGAAAACCCGCCAATTTCTGTTAATTTCAGTGAATTTTAGGTTAGGGGTTTTTAATCCGATAATATCGATAACTATCTATCGATATTGTATTTTTAAAAAATAATCGATATTATCGATGGTGCCATCGATTTTTTGCCAGCTCTAATACATAGACCTGGCAGACCATCGATATTCCCAACATTAGATATTTTCGATATAATGTTTTAAAATATCGATTGATATCGATATTATCGTTAAGTTATCATGGCCATTAATTTGGAGATGAAAATGGCGGAAATGTCAATGATTTTCTTGAAATTATGCAAAAGTAGTTCAGAGAAATGTAAAGGAGAAAAAACAACTGCTATTATTTTATAAAAATGTAAAAAAATACATTTTATTTTACCGAAAAATGTGTACGTGGGACTACGGACTTACTTTCTTACACACACATAACCGAAAAGCAGCGATATTTCTATTTATTTCAATGGATTTCATGTTAATGGTTTTTATTCCGATAATATCGATAGGCAAAACTATCTATCAATATTGAATTTTTAAATAATAATCGATATTTTCGATAGTGCCATCGATTTTTTGCCAGCTCTAGGGTACACACGATCAGTTTTGACTGTCGATCTTTTGGAATTATAGATTACTGTAAAACAGTTCAGCAACCACAAAATATTTTGTGGTTGCCTGATGACTGACAAAAGTGAACGGACACACTGGCAAGCAACCGATTATTTGAACAAAACTGACAGTCAAAACTGATCGTGTGTACCCCGCTTTATGTTTCCTTTTAACATTGCTGCCAGATCTACCATTTTTCCGTTCCTTTACTTTTCTGGTAAAAATGTTCATGAGAGAGCAATTTTGAGCAATTTCGACACTTTTCTCTTGTACCACCCCTACCATTAAAAAAGTAAAGGAACAAAGCTATTTACTTTTATTTAATAAAAATATACAAAAATATGGTCTGTTCCAGTACTGCAAGAATCTACTAATTTTAATTATTTTTTCCGATAACATAAAGGAAAAAATGTTATCGTAGTAAAAAATAGTATCTTCTTGCAGGTTCTGGAACAGACCAATAATGTCTGTTACATCTACAATTTTTACTACGATAAGAAATATTCCTTTATGTTATCGAAAAAATAGTAAAAATTTGTTGTTTTTTGCAGATCTGGAACAGACCAATTCATTTTATCTATGTATCGCTCTATCGATATTGAATTTTTAATAATAATCGATATTATCAATAGTGCAATCGATATTAAAATGCCGAACAGCCATTTGTCGCTGGTTACGAAGTTTTTCTTCTTGGTCAGCAATAAAGTTGCGCAATCTACTTCCTGGGGATGGATTCTTGTTCTGTGAAAATTTGAAATGAAAAATACTTCCTTTATATTTTGTTCGTTTGACAGTTTTTTCCTTTATAAAAGTTGTCATTTCACATTTTCATAGAAAGAGAATAGAGCCCCTGGAGCGGATCGATCTTTCTAGTTGCTTTTGCCAAAAATTATACAAATGAATGGAATTATATGCTCGACTGGAACTATCTGCAGATTCGGTCCAATATTTGGGATTCGTAATATTTAAACTCGAAGATAAGCCATATCGGTCCACTCTTTCAGGTACCTCCCCCACTTTTGAAAGGAGGTACCGATGTAATCCATACTTTGCACATCCTAATTTGTATATCTACCAGTAGTGCTATTCTCTAACTCATTTTTTAGTTACCGACAATTGTCGGTAAAATTAAAATGCTTATAATTTCGGTAATTACCGATGTTTTTCGGTAAGTTAGCGACGAATAAAAAGCAGTCGCATAGTTCTATCGATAGCAGGGGCTGGATTCTTGTTCTATGAAAATTTGAAATGAAAAATATTTCCTTTATAGTTTTTTCATTTGACAGTTTTCTCCTTTATAAAAGTTTTCATTTCATAAAAAAATTTTCATGTACGTGAAAATGAGTTTATAGGCAAGAGGTGTGAAGGGGGTGACACTCTGTACACAAGGTTCTGTAATCTGCAATTATTCTTTGTGTTTAAATTGCGGTCCACACTAGCGTGAATTTCATTAAAAAATTTCATAAAATTAGGCGTTCTTAAATCGAATTCCCCATGGTTTAATAAGAAAGGTTAGCCAAAGCTTTATGTCAATTTAAATTTTTTCATTCGAGTATGCCTAAAACTTCAAAACAATGTAAACAAACTGTGTATGTGTGTGTGGTGTTTGAATAATATGCCAAACAATTTTAAAAACAATCGAATTCAATGATTTTTAAAATTGTTTTTAGACTATTTGTATGGAAGAAATTGGTGAGATTTGCATTGAAACAATCAGTTTATCATATTCACAACTCGATTATGTGGAGAAAACTTAACTCTTCATTCATTTTTCGCGTTTTTTATAAAATGCTCAAAAATGCATTGTAAACAAACCCACTTGTCGCTTTTATTTTGAAGTTTTAGGAATTCAAGAAAAACAAGGGTTCTATAGATTTTTTTCATTTAAATCTACCTCTTTACTTATACCATGGAATTCCATGGAAGTCGATCTAGAGACGCATAATTTCATGCGATTTTTTCAATGAAATCACTATAGTGTGGACCGGGACCAATGAACACGTCAATATTTTGATATTACTTCATATATGTGTGTAGACGTCAATGAAACTTTGGAAGAAAATGTCAAAACGTTTTCAATGAAAATTTTCATAGTCTGGCATAAAACTTTCATAGAAACAGAATTGAGCCCCAGGAGTGTTGTCAACTTTTAGTTGAACTTTTCATTCATAATTTTGCGTTTTAATTTTAACGATTTTTGTCGGTAACTCAAAAAATGAGTTAGAGAATCGCACTAGAAATATAGATCAGGTTCGAATATGGACTACATTTGTCTCCTCCTTCTAGTACCTCTCATACTAAATTTCGGATAAGTTCACTTTAAGACCTGCTCTCGAATCACTTTGATTTGTGTTGAACCGATTTGCATTCGCTACCTCCATTATACCCCGGTTAACCAGTGGGTTTGGGTTTCAAATGTCATTTCCATAGCGCAAACGTCAAATAAATCCTCATGAAGTGGGTTAACCTGGCAAAAAACTCTAATGTAACCGTACTGTTAGACGGTAAACGTTTTATCAGCGGCGAGTCAATATTTCTTGGGGGAAAACAGCCCGAAAGGTGTAAAAACACCCTATGTCGGCAAGTTCAAATGTCCAAAAAGGGCCACAAAATCCGGAAGAGACCTTAAATATATTCGATCTGTCCGTTAGTGAAAGTTTCACTTCACGTTGGCTGAGGGTATATATCTGTCGCCAAAGCCGACTGACATTTTTTACTTGTTTGATCAAAAATTAATTGTTGTGCAAAAAAATTAATTGTCTTGCAGTACTGCAAGAATCTACTAATTTTTACTATTTTTTCCGATAACATAATGGAAAAAATATTATAGTAAAAAATAGTAACTTCTTGCAGGTTCTGGAACAGAGCAATAGATGGTATATTCAGAAAAATAGAAAGTCACGTAAACGGATTTCGGAAAATACGCTATATTTGGTATATTCCAATTATAATAATGGCAAGTCCGCCAGAGATATCCCTAAAATCACCTCACTGAGAGAGAAAACAGGCTCAAACTAAAGACGTTACATGGCAGGCCCAAAATCGTAACCCCACCAATTGATAGGAGACTGATTAAAGAAATTGACGATAGACCCCAAAGCAGAAGCAGAAAATTGCTTTTTCTAGTTAAAAAGGATTTTGGAGTGTGTCACATGGACAAGTTATAAAAGTGCTGCATACTATAACAAACCTTCATCACGAGTGACTAGGTAAAAACCATTGCCCTCCAAGCTAAATATATAGAAACTATTCAGACTTGTTAGAGACAACTCTTCATGCTATGTTTTGTATTGGGATGGTGTTATATTTTCTGATGAGGCTAAATTATGTTTTACTATCACGATGTGCCGCAAAAAGTATTGTGAAACCCCCTTACAGCCATGGAAAACAAGTTCAGAAAACTGTCAGTTATGTTATGGGGTTGTATACCAAGCTGTGACGTTGGTAACATCCAGATTTTGGAGGAATCAATGACAGAGGAGGCTTATTTTGATGTTTTAAAAAATGATTTAACCAACTGCGTCAAGAAATTTGGGCCTATTGACCCTGAAAATTCAAACAAATAGCAATATAAGTACTACCAAGACAACGACCCTAAGCATAAATTTTGACTTGGTTGTTATACAATTGCACTAAAGACATTGGACACACCAGTCCAAAGCCTAGATATTAACCCTAACGACAATTCATAAGTACACCTGAAGAAAAAATTCGGGAATATGTCGTCCATTAACAGGAGGGAAATAAAATGCAATAAAGAATAATGGCAAAAAATACCATTGGAATATGACATTCCGAAACTTTTTTATTGAATTCAGATACGTTTACAAGCTGTTATTGAGCCCAAGGTGGAGATACAAAATATTAGAACCAACTTTTCGAAAAATACAGTGAAAGACTGAAAAGTTGCGAGTTTTGCAATCCTTTGTTGACAGCGCAAATAATGAGTTGTTCTCCTTTTTGTTAAATTTAGCTACATTTCTATTTTATTAATAAACTTGTGTATGAATAAAGCTCTTCACAAAAATATTACTAATTATATTTATTTATACCAATAAAATGATGTTTTACTTAATTTTTTTTTTTAATAATTTTAGTTTTGTAATAATTAATTTTACCTAGTGTATATAAATAATAAAATCATAAAAATATAGTCATGTCACGCATTAAATTTGTCATACTCTGCTAATTTGGAATATATCAGTGAAGTAACAGATTTTTCAATATCATTAATTTGTGCAGGTGATAAATTGGACTGGACAACTTTTTTGGCCAACCATTGAAATAATTGTACAGTTAGATGATCTTTATTGATTAATTTACTAGGACTGCGAACATCATCAGGAGAAGTTGAAGAATTATCCAATAAATGATTGTTTATCACTTCATTTTCCATATTCTTTTCATTTTGTTCTTTCTCCTTCAACAGAGCTTCATCCGATTTATGACGTCTTGTTTCTTCAAAACTAGTTAACGTGTTATTTATATCACCCATAGATGATGCAGTTGACTGCACAACTTTTCTGCCCAGCCAATGATGTATTTGTACAAATACATGATTATTGATTAATTCACTGGGACAGCGAACATCTGAAGAAGATGAAGGATTATCGAGTATAAGATTGTTTATCTCTTCCCCTTCCATATCCTTTTCTTCTTGTTCTTTCTTCACCAATACACTTTCATCCAATTTTAGACGTTTTGCTTCTTCAGAACTAAATGTATTATTTATATCACTCGCCGCAGATGATGTAGTTGACATATCACCTTCATCATATTTGCTGTAGTTTGATCTGGAAGAAAAGCAGTTTGGTCAAGATTTAAAATATTCGTTAATACAAATATGTATGTTATCTTATGTGCATATCGGAACAAACTTAATGTACGAAAAAAGCTCCCGGAGTTGTATAGGCGTAAACAGTATTGGTCTGGTTCAGAACTGCAAGAATCTACTAATTTTTAATATTTTTTTCATAACCAAGGAAAAATTGTTATGGTAGTAAAAATTTGTAGATTCGTGCAGGTTCTGGGACATATATTATTTGAAGAACACCCACAGAATGCATTTCAAAGCGTAAGCACGCTGGTTTGTAAACTCTATTTAAGCCCCAAGATTATCGGGTTCTGAGACACACTTCACTTCTCACTTAATGAATGCCCAAAGCATTTTGTTCACCTCATTTACTTCCATTTCTGCGAATTTCTTGGGGCTAAAATTCCATATTCCTTAGGTATTTAAAAAGAAGAGTAGACCATAGTCCGTCCATAAAATACTCAAAAAATGCGGGTAAATGGGGTGAACAAAATCCTTGAGGCATGAAGTACGTCTCAGAACATACCCGTATTACTTCTTAAAGATGTATTTTTAGCGAAATGTGCATGAGAATAGTAATCTCCAATACATTTAAAATAGGCTAGGAAACTCAATTGAGGTTATTCTGAATTAAAATTCCCCGAGAGTTTTTCTTTTCACTTCCTCCTTTAAGTTGAAAAGGCTTAACGAAAAACAAATGTATAAAGTTTCTAATAAATAAGATATATCATAGAAACTCAATTCTTCATACATACCTTTGACACTCCGATAGATGCTCCAAAAAGGACAATTCATTCATATATCTATAGGTGGTAACAGGTTTTTGGTTTGGATCAATGGAACGCCTCTTATATTGCCTATAGGAATCTTCCAAGCATCTCCATTTTCTTCTCGCCTTATCTTCTATGGGAAATGAATAGATATCATCAGAAGAGACGCCAAATAACGCCACCACTTACCGCTTATACGAAGTTCTCTGGCAATTTGCTTCCATAGTTTTTTCTTCAGTTCATACTGCTTATATTCATCGGATCTATGATCCCAGAGGCAATTATATTTTTTTACTTGCTCAATAAGTTTCATCTTTCTTTATTCTGTGGCCGGATGTTTCATGTTTGGCGTGGGACTTTGTTGTTAGAACGATTTATGGGGGTAGGAGGATGGATCTATAGATCGAAAAAGGTGGGTAGATGGATCTATAGATCGATAAAATTAGTAAGGGCATTTATGTCATGTTCACACGAGCGTTTTAATTACGTTGTTCGCTTGTCGAACGACGTACACGAATTAACCCGTAACCCACTTCGAGAGGATTTATTTGACGTTTGCGCTATGGAATTGACATTTTAAATCCAAACCCACTGGGTTAATCCGCTTAAGTGTAACCGGGGTATTAGCTCTGTTCCAGAACTAAAAAGTTTTTACAATTTTTACCACTTTTACACATTTTGCGTTCCCGTACACAAAAGCTTTGTTCCTTTACTTTTTTAATGGTAAAAGTGGTAAAAGAGAAAAGTGTCAAAATTTCTCAAAATTGCTCTCTCATAAACATTTTTACCAGAAAAGGAACGGAAAAATGGTAGATCTGGCAGCAATGTCAAAAAGAAACATAAAAAAATCAATTTTATTTCACAGATTTTAGTTGTGCCTTTTTACTTTTTCAGTAATAATTATTCAGTAACTTCTTTTCAGAGAGTAAAAGAGATTTTACTCTTTGATACGAAAATAGAGAAATAAGTAAAAAAACAGCATTTAGTAAACTTTATCAAGATAACAGTTGAAAACCAAAACAAAAACAATGGGGCCAATGCATGAAAGAAAAACTAACTCCAAAACAATGAAAAAGTTCTTAAATTTTAAGCAAAATAAATGAAAAATAATTAATAAATTAATAAAACAATCAATAAATATAGCTGAATCGTAATATTTATAGTACTTTTCCACAAAAATAAGATAAACATTGAGCAGCTGACCATTAGCAGATGATTAAAAAACAGCTGATCGAACTTACTAAATGTTGCTGGGAAAAATTCTTTCAGCAACTTCTCAGCAAACAACTGTCAAAATTGTTCTCTCACTTCGCTCTCTTTTACTGAACTTTTGTGTAAAAAGACAGCATTTAGTAGCATTTCGTAATAATTATTGCAAATTATCACGTAAAAAGACACACCTATTAATTTAATTTTTTCATCGTTCGACTTTTTCTTCTGTTTTCTTCTTCATTGTGAAATAATCGTCAAACAAAAGTCCAAAAATCAGTTCTGCCATTTTTTACCGGCAGAATTTTTGCTGGTATCTAATAGGTGTGTACGATAACTTTCCCAGCAAAAATTACTCAGTCAATTCCAGCAACCTCTCTCAGTGAATTTTACTCTCTCAAGCAAGAAAAATTGCAGAAAGTTATCGAACAACAATTTGTAAAAACTTGCTAGGAATCAGCTGTTTTGAAAAAGAAGAAGAAGAAAAGTTTTTGCATCAATTTGATGTTCTTTTTTCCATGATTTTTTTATATTTTTCAGCTTTTGATGTTTAATTATTTGATATTTCAATGTTTAATTTTGTTTTCGCCAAACAAGAATAAAAAATAAAACAAAACAAATGTTTTCAAATCAGCTGATCAGACTTGCAAATTTTTGCGGGACAAATTTTCCCAGCAAAAATTTGCAAGATCTCAGTCACAAAACTCTCCAAAAATCTCTCCAAACTCGCTCTCTTTTGCTGGATAATTTTGTTATCGAACAGCATTCAGCAATAATTTGTACGAATTTGTACAAATTATTGGGTTATAGTACACACCTAATGGTAGAAGAGAAAGCCACTTTCGATCTCTCTCCTCACTTATACTATGTTTACATTTACGAATTCCACTCGATTCAACTGTCAATTCCTTTGCCTATACGTCAAATGAAAACTCATCTGAAATCGAGTGGATTTCATTTGACGTTTGAGCAATGGAATTGACAGTTGAAATCGAATGGATTTCGTAAATGTTAACATAGTGTTACTCTCTTAAAAATTCCTTCCAGTTTTGCCACTTTTTGGGGTTAAGAAACGCTTTGCAGGTTAAAAATGGTAAAAATGGCAACCTCAGGTAAGTAAAGGAACACAGCTAAAAATGTACGACTTTTACAACTTTTACCACATTGTAAAGAACGGGAACAGACCATTTATTTCGTTTAAAAAATATTGTTTTCAATCAATAACAAATCTTTGCATTCTTAAAAGAAACAAAAATGTACTTGGACTAAAAAATAATCTCGGCAACTCTTTTTTCATTTTCGACATATCACTGGCACCCTATTGAAAATTTCACTGGCAAGAAAAATCGAGTTCCAGTGGAGTTGACAATTCAAAAAATGTAATTGTGGTAGTAAAATATTAGGTCTGTACAATAACTCAAAAATTTGTACAAACTTTTAAGGGGAGTACACACTAACAGTCAAAACTGACAGTCAACGTACTTTTAGGACAATTTTCCGGCAAATAACAACTTTTATTTAACTAAAAACTTTTGAAATACAACATTTACGGTATTATTTAGAGATTACAAAAGAAATTTGTCAGTTAGGCTTTGATATTCACGAAATAGACCTCGATGAATGTCAGTTTTGCTTGTCAATGTGTACTATACTTTATAAAATGCTGTTCGATAACAAATTTCTTCAGTAAAAGAGAAATTAGAAGTACTTGCAATTAGTTGCAAGAACTTGCAAATACTTTTTACATGCGAAGTTATAGAACAGGCCTATTGTGTGTGTATTGAATTTTTCGAACTGTCAAGCGCTGAGTACATAAGCTGCCTTGCCTGCTTACCTCGCTTACTTCTGATAAAAGAAAAAAGAAGGAAAGGGCAACCCAGTTCGAAATTTGCTCGGCCTTCTTTATTCTTTTATTTTTATTATGTCAGAAATGAAGCAGGAAAGCAAGGCAATCAGGCAAGGCTGCTTATGTACGCAGGTCTTTACTGCCAAGTGTAAACGCTGGATTAAACTTTTCATAATTAATTTTTTCGATAAATTCTCTCATTTGTTATGGATGGGACTTTTGTATTCGTCGTTCAGAGAGTATTTCTAGTAGAAATTTTCTACTCCATGGTGGAATAAGAAGGTGTTACATCGATAATAATAATCGGGTCATTTACCACACCAAACGTCAGCATTTGTTCACAAATTTTGACATTTAGTCTTTTTACTAGGATAACATTTTTCCTTTGTGTCGGTCCACACTAGAGTGAATTTCATTAACCCACTTAGCGCCGAGATTTTTTTTTTTTTGCGAGAAAACTTAAACTTTTTTATGAAAATTATATTTTTGAGATTTTTTAAGCATTTTTTAAAAAAATAACTTTTTTCTCTAAAACGTATAGTTTTCCTGCAATCGGGCCTTCTTTTAAAAGTTCCAAAAACTTTGGAGGGTAATAGCTCATTTAGACTAGCCACAAATCCTCGACTGGATTTATTAAATCCAGTACAAATCTCATTGCATTTAGATATACATTTTGGAGGATTTAAATGACAGTCAGCTGATTTTTGTTCATAGCACAATTACCAAAAAACATACGACACATTACAAATGTATTGTTTAATACTGAAAATGTTAACACATTATGCTACTAATGCTAATTGAAGAGCAAATAAAGAATTATTTTATCGCAGTTTGCCCACCTAAAATAAATAAACGAATTATTTTATCGTTTAGACATCGTAAATATTAGTCTTGGTTGATTAAAATCAACTTTGTACATCAAAACAAATTTAATTGTTCCGCCTTGTTTACAAAAGTTTTACATTTTAAATTATTTTTAGTGTAGCAATTCACCGATGCATCTACCTTGTTTCTTGTGCCAGCTTGCAACTTTTTGTTTTTTTTTTCTAGCAACATGTTGCAAAAAACAGAGTTGTATACGAGGATTTATGCCAGATTTAAAACAAATCCACTCAATACGAGGATTTATTTTTGTATGGGAAATCTGGTAGATTTTGGGTGGATTTAGCGAATAAAACCTGATAATGGGCTAAATCCGGTTAATGGTGTCATATCTAAATGGCATATTACGCTTCTATGGAACTCGATCTATAGACGCATAATTGCATGCCAACATTTCAATGAAATTAATCTAGTGTGGCCCGGGACTTTATGTTATCGAAAAAGTAGTAAAAATTAGTAGATTCTTGCAGGTTCTGGAACAGAGCAAATATGTACGTTCGTTTACATAAAATTTGTACAAATTATTACTGGATGTTGTTCGTTTACGCTACAGTACCATGCAAAAAACCTTAGTCGATTACAAGAAGCTACTGGACTTGTACACATTTGTACAAATTATTGAGTAAAAGACCAGACCTAATGTAATATGTATTAAAAAATTAAATTGTTTTAATATGTTGAAGTAAATTTGCCACAATTCTAATATGTCACGGCGAATTTATTGTTAACAAATTTTGACAGATTATATTCTGAAAATAACTTGCATCTGAAGCTGTACATGTACTTGTTAGAGCTGGAAAAAATCGATGGCACTATCGATAATATCGATTATTATTTAAAAATTCAATATCGATAGATAGTTTTGCCTATCGAAATTATCGGAATAAAAACCCTTAACCTGAAATCCATTGAAATAAATATAAATTTCACTGCCTTTGGGCTATGTGTGTGTAAGAAAGTAAGTCCGTAGTCACACCTACACATATTTTGGTAAAATAAAATGTATTTTTTTACATTTTTTTATAAAATAAAAGCAGTTGTTTATTCTCCTTTACATTTCTGTGAACTACTTTTGCATAATTTCAAGAAAATCATTTTCATTTCCGCCATTTTCATCTTCAAATTAATGGCGATGACAACTTAACGATAAAATCGATAGCAATCGATATTTTAAAACATTATATCGAAAATATCTAATGTTGGGAATATCGATGGTTTGCCAGCTCTAGTAGACCTGGCAAAAAATCGATGACACTATCGATAATATCGATTATTATTTAAAAATTCAATATCGATAGATAGTTTTGCCCATCGATATTATCGGAATAAAAACCCCTAACCTGAAGTTCATTCAAATAAATACCCACCAAGCATTTATTATCGCCCATTACCCGAAGCAGTCACTCCCAGGCGATAGAAATACACATCCGCGATCTCGCATTCTAATTGAAGTAGGCACACCGTTCGGGAAGAAATGAACCACGTCCACGACACTACTTGTGAATGTCGCTTTCGAGACTTCCTAGAAGTACTTTTAGCGATAAAATTGGTTGTGACGAAAAAAAACATTTTTTTTCGTTTTTCATTTTATCTGTTGTTATTCTTTTAATTATTATTTTTTTTTACTATTTTAATTAATGTTCCAAATTACATACGTTTTTAAAGAACTATCCTTAGATGAAATTGCCATCTTCATTAATTTTTGTGCTTTTAAAAATGTTATGTTGCCTGGCCTGGGAATCAAACCCATGACCTTAAGAATGCAAAGCGAACATGCTTACCACTGCACCACCGTACCTTATAAACACCAGATAGACTAAAGTCTTATATTAGTTTAAGGTTGTACACGCCTCAAATGAACGTAAACAATCGAAGTGTCTGCATTGACCAGAGAAAGTGTCTGCCCATGCGATAGTCGTAAGTAGTAGCATTGTTAGTGTAAAAAAGCAATAATAGAATTTCGATCTCCTTTTCTGACACTAGGTAGTTATTCAAGAAGTTCAAAAAGGGGCAGCAATGCAATTGTTATTGTAAAATGATAAAGGATCGCTATTTTCTAGAATAGAAGTTCAGAAAGCGATTACTTCTGATAGAGGAAGTGACTCACTCACTCCCAATTGCTGGCTGGGTAGAAACATCGCTGCTTTTCTGTCGTATGTGTGTGTGAGAAAGTAAGTCCGTAGTAACACGTACACATTTTTCGGAAAAGTAAAATGTATTTTTTTTAATATTTTTATAAAATAAATGCAATTGTTTATTCTCCTTTACATTTCTGTGAACTACTTGAGCAAAATTTTAAGAAAATCATTGACATTTCCGCCATTTTCATCTCTAAATTAATGCCGATGACAACTTAACGACAATATCGATAGCAGTCGATATTTTAAAACATTATATCGAAAGCCAGTTGTATTTGTAAACAAAACAAGGAAATGTCTATAAATTATTGGAATTTAAAAACTAATAATTTTTTACATTTCGTTGAATATTTTGGAAAACATGCATGAAAATTCGTTACATTTTCAATTTTTATGTTTCCACATCATTCCACTAAATGCATCAATTCTCGCAGAAAGTAGAATTCTTGCAGAAAAGTTTGGGGTCGCTGGAAATTCATAGAAAAAGGAGAAGCTGTTTCGATGTTTTGTTTTAGAAATCAAAGAAGCACATGTATATTATGGCTTTATTTTTTTAAACTAACAAAATACCTCACATATTAACAAACGTTGTATCGCCTCTACAAGCGGGGATCTACTGCGCGGCTTATCGTTCGAACTTGGAGGAGGTTACATATCATTGATATGAAAAAGTCTTTCTGGGAAATGGATTTTTTCCGAATGATATATTTTTTTTTTTTCTCAAAAAATATATGTCCCTAATGTACATTGAAATAGAAATAAATGTATAAAATGTCATATGAAATTTGACACTAACGTTACAACCCAGTTCAGTCAGCTGTGTATTGCTGCTACCTTTTTCACATGTATGTTGTCACTCTGGGTATACTAATATACAGACCAGCTGATGTCATACATGTGAAAAAGCATATGGTGTAATATAGCCCTTATTCTACCATGCAGAAAAGTAAAGGAACGGAAAAATGGCGAATGATCTGGTAGCAATGTCAAAAAGAAACATACAAAATCAATTTTCGTCTTTTATTTCACAGTTTTTAATTTAGTTTTGTCAGCGTTCGACTCTTTCTTCCGTTCTTCGTCTATTTTTTCTTCATTGTGAAATAATCGTCAAACAAAAGTCGAAAAATCAGTTCTACAGTTTTTTACTTGCAGGCTGGTAGCCAGTGGTAGAAGAATTGGTTAAAATTGCTGCCAGTTTTACCACTTTTTGGGGTTAAGCGGGGTACACACGATCAGTTTTGACAGTCGATTTTTCGGAAATATCGATAAATGTCAAACAGTCCAGCAACCACAAAATATTTTGTGGTTGCCTGATGACTTACAAAAATGAACGGCCACACTGGCAAGCAACCGATTATTTGAGCAAAAAAAACTTTGCAGGTTAAAAATGGTAACAAATGGTAAAAATGGTAACCACAGGTAAGTAAAGGAACACAGCTTGTGAAATAAAAGACGAACATTGATTTTTTTATGTTTCTTTTTGACATTGCTACCAGATATACCATTTTTCCGTTCCTTTACTTTTCTGGTAAAAATGTTCATGAGAGAGCAATTTTGAGAAATTTTGACACTTTTCTCTTTTACCACGTTTACCATTAAAAAAGTAAAGGAACAAAGCTATTATTCCACCATGGTACTACCGATAACAACAGTGTTGTCAACTTTCATTTGTACTTTTCATTCATAATTTTCCGTTTTAATTTTACCGAGTTTTGTCGGTAATAAAAAATACATTAGAGAATCCCACTACTGTTCAAACTTGCAAATTCTTACAAGGAAAATTTTGCTGGCAAAAACTTGTAAGTTCTTAGTCAAAAAGCTCTCCAAAAGTTCTCTCCAAATTCGCTCTCTTTTACTTTACAAGTTTGTTATAGAACAACATTTTGTAAAAATTTGTACAAACTTTTGGGTTATCGTACAAACCTAATTATTTGCCTCCTCCGACATACAATTTTAATTGTTTAATATTAACCAATAATAATATTATATTAATATTAAAAATAATATAATAGGTGTGTACGATAACCCAATAATTTGTACAAATTCGTACAAATTTTTGCTGAATGCTGTTCGATAACAAAATTATCCAGCAAAAGAGAGCGAGTTTGGAGAGATTTTTGGAGAGTTTTGTGACTGAGAACTTGCAAATTTTTGCTGGGAAAATTTGTCCCGCAAAAATTTGCAAGTCTGATCAGCTGACTTTTAATCACATGTTCAATGTAAACAAATCGAAATGTTAACATTTTCGACCAAGAAAATTTCACGATTGCACATTTTTTAGATTCTAAAGCGTTGTGGATAGGATTAAAGCATTATATAAGTAAAGTGCAATTTTAAAATTTATGTTTTGGTTCCGTTTGGTTTAAAATATCAAAAGAAACAAAAACAAATTTCATACATTTTCGGAAACAGCTGACTTTCTTGCAAGTTTTTGCAAAATGCTGTTCGATAACTTTCTGCAATTTTTCTTGCTTGAGAGAGTAAAATTCACTGAGAGAGGTTGCTGGAACTGACTGAGTAATTATTGCTGGGAAAGTTATCGTACACACCTAATATTAATAGGTAATATTAATAGGTGTGTACGATAACTTTCCCAGCAAAAATTACTCAGTCAATTCCAGCAACCTATCTCAGTGAATTTTACTCTCTCAAGCAAGAAAAATTGCAGAAAGTTATCGAACAACAATTTGTAAAAACTTGCAAGGAATCAACTGTTTTGAAAAAGAAGAAGAAGAAGAAAAGTTTTTGCATCAATTTGATGCTCTTGTTTCCACGATTTTTTTATATTTTTCAGCTTTTGATGTTTAATTTTTTGATATTTCAATGTTTAATTTTGTTTTCGCCAAACAAGAATAAAAAATAAAACAAAACAAATGTTTTCAAATCAGCTGATCAGACTTGCAAATTTTTGCGGGACAAATTTTCCCAACAAAAATTTGCAAGTTCTCAGTCACAAAACTCTCCAAAAATCTCTCCAAACTCGCTCTCTTTTGCTGGATAATTTTGTTATCGAACAGCATTCAGCAATAATTTGTACGAATTTGTACAAATTATTGGGTTATCGTACACACCTAATATTAATTCGTTGAATTAAATTTGCCACAATTCTAGTATGTCATTCTAATTGTTTACAAATTTTGACAGATTATATTCTGAAAATAACTTGCATCTGAAGTAGTAAATGTACATTGCAGATGATGTCGTTAGGACTTGTGATCTAGCCGTAGCCCAAATAACAGGTACCCAGCAAAAAAAATTGGAAGTTGAGCAATTGAAGTTATGATTTCACAACATCTTTCGATGTAGTCCAACAGAGCTATGAAAAATTCACTTCGTTCGATACATTTTATAAGCAGTTGCTTTAGAGATCCCTACAAAACAAAAACAGTTGGTTGATCCCTACCCGTCACTGCCGACATAATTTCTTCAAAAGAGAAACAAGTGTGAATATATTTCGAAGAATTTGTTATAAAAAATTCAAACTAATGTTGCGAAAAATTTTGTGGTAATTTACAGACGGAAATTTTTAATGGAGAGGAGTTGCAGTCGATATCTGAACCAGTGATGGGAAGGCAACATAAAAAACCTTTAGGATGACGAAGCAAAATCAGTTGCGCTGGGATTAAATGGAGAACGGAGGAAGTACACTCAATTGTGATTGAATTTAATGGAAACTTTTTTTAATTTGTGTTTATATAATAAAGTTCTTTGTATTCTTGTTTTACACAAATAATAAATGCATTTTATTTATTCTGGGATATTTCGCAATAGCTTGCATTTTAATTGCATCTTTAGATTGATTAAAAACGCAATCCGAAGAGTGTCTTTAAATTCAATCCAAACGACTACATCAAAAGCTGTGATTTGGATCGACAACGGAGTGCATCCTAGCTGTGTGCTGTGGAAGCATAATAGAGTGCATCCTAGCTGCGTGCTCTCTTGTAAAATTCATAAGTGAATTCATAGGAAAAGATGTACTCCAACGGCAAAAGTACTAGAGCTGGCAAACCATCGATATTCCCAACATTAGATTTTTACGATATAATAGTTTAAAAAATCGATTGCTATCGATATTATCGTTAAGTTGTCATTGTCATTAATTTGGAGATGAAAATGGCGGAAATGTCAATGATTTTCTTGAAATTATGCAAAAGTAGTTCACAGAAATGTAAAGGAGAATAAACAACTGCTTTTATTTTATAAAAAATGTAATAAAATACATTTTATTTACACACATAACCGAAAATCAGCGAAATTTCTATTTATTTCAATGGATTTCAGGTTAGGGGTTTTTATTCCGATAATATCGATAGGCAAAACTATCTATCGATATTGATTTTTTAAATAATAATCGATATTATCGATAGTACCATCGATTTTTTGCCAGCTCTAAAATGTACTGTACACTTGTAGTGATTCAACTGCAAACTTTTTGCTGGGTATCATCAAAAACAGCTGATCGTGATTTTACCCGTCAAAACAGATGACCCCGAAGGTCATATACTCCATAGTAGATGACACCGAAAATAATTGTATAGTGTGGTAATTGACTCCGAAGGTCATTTATTGTACAGTAGATGACCCCGTAGGTTATCTCTTCTATAGTAGATAACTCCTAAGATCATAAACTTTATAGTAGATAACTCCGAAGACCATTTACTTTATAACAAATGACTCCAAAGGTCATTTACTCTATACTAGATGACTCCCAATGTCGTCTACTCTATAATAGATGATCTTTAGGGTCATTTACTATAAATTAAATGATATTCGGAGTTATCTACTGTCGAGTAGACGACTTTCGCAGACATCTGTAATATAGTAGATGTCCCCGAAAGTCATCTACTCTACTGTATATGACTCCGAAAGTCATCTAATCTTCAGTAGATGATTATGAATGTCATCTACTCTACAGTAAATGACTCCGAAAGTAATCTACTCTACTGTAATGACTCCGAAAGTTATCTACTCTACAGTAGAAGATCACTAAAGTCATCTACTCTTCAGTAGATGACTCCGACAATCGTCTAATCTACACTGGATGACAATGAAATTCATCTACTTTACAGTTAATGACTCCGAAGTCATCTACTCTGCAGTAAATGTCTTCGAAAGTTATCTACTCTACAGTAGATGACTCCGAAAGTTATCTACCCTAAAGTAGAAGAATCCGAAAGTCATCTACTCTACAGTAAATGATTCCGAAAGTCATCTACTCAGCAGCATATGACTCCGAAAGTCATCTACTCAACAGTAAATGACTCATCTTTACAGTAGATGACTCCGAAAATCATCTACTCAACAGAAGATGACTCCGGAAGTCATCTAATCTACAGAAGATGACTCTGAAAGTCATCTACTCTACAGTAAATGACTCCACTTAATAGTAGATGACACCGAAAGTCATCTACTCTACATTGGATGACTCCGCAAGTCATCTACTCTACAGTAGATAACTCCGAAGGTCATCTACTCTACATTGGATGACTCCGCAAGTCATCTACTCTACAGTAGATAACTCCGAAGGTCATCTACTCTATAGTAAATGACACCAAAAGTCATCTACTCTATAGCAGATGACTCCAAAGGTCATCTACTTTACTGCAGATGACTCCGAAAATAATTTACTCTACAGTAAATGGCTCCGAAGGTCATCTACTATACAGTAAATGACTCCGAAAGTCATCTACTCTACAGTTAATGACTCCGAAAGTAATCTTATTTACAGTATATGACTCCAAAATTAATATACTCTACAATAGATGACTCCGAAGGTCGTCTAGTCTACAGTAAATGACTCCGAAGGTCATCTACTCTACAGTAGATGGTTCCGAAAGTCATTTAATGTTCAGTAGATTAATCCGAAAGTCATCTACTCAATAGTATATGACTCCGAAAATCATCTACTGTACATTATATGATTCCGAAAGTCATCTACACTACAGTAAACGTCCCGGAAAGTTATCTACTCTACAGTCTCCGACAATCGTCCCGGAAAGTTATCTACATCCGAAAGTCATCTACTCTACAGTATATGACTCCAATAATCGTCTACTCTACAGTAGATGATTCCGAATGTCATTTATTCTACAGTAGATGACTCTGAAAGTCATCTAATCTTCAGTAAATGACTCCGAAAGTCATCTACTCTACAGTAGATGACTCCGAAAGTCATCTACTCTACAGTAGATGACTCCGAAATCATCTAATCTACAGTAGATGACTCCGAAAGTCATCTACTCTACAGTAGATGATTCCCAAAGGATCCGAAAGTAATCAAATCAATAGTATATGACTCCGAAAAACCATCTACTGTACAGTACATTACTCCGAAGGTCATATACTGTACAGTACATGACTCCGAAGGTCATCTATTCTACAGTAAATGACTCCGAAAGTCATTTAATGTTCAGTAGATGAATCCGAAAGTCATATACTCAATAGTATATGACTCCGAAAATCATCTACTGTACATTATATGACTCCGAAATTCATCTACACTACAGTAAACGTCCCGGAAAGTTATCTACTCTACAGTAGATGACTCCGAAATTCATCTACTCCACAGTATGTGACTCCGAAAGTAATTTACTCAATAGTAGATGACTCCGATCGTCATCTAATCTACAGTAGATGACTCTAAACGTCATGATCATATGAGAATATAAATTAATAAAAATTTCCTTTCTAAGACGTATTTTAATCACCTTTAGCTAAACTCTTTACTCCCTTTCCCTCTCTCTGATTGACTTGCATGCTCGAAAGACAAACAAAATGCAAAAAAGGTGAGCTTGAGATAAACACAAACTTGTGGAAACCTTTACAAAATGACCCTTGTCAAAGAAAAGGGACTTTATTTACAGACTTGGTGAAAATTTACTTTTCAGCTCAAAAAAACATTTGAAATTCTTGATGGAAAATTTAACGTTTTCCAAAAAAAAAACTTTAAAATTCGTTTTGTTTTATGGTGTGGTGCCTTCAATCGATGATGAAAGAAAATTGATATTGAACTACAAACCCAAAGCAAACATTTTGTGTTATTTCTTCAAGTGGTAATCAAAGCATAACCTCCTCCATGGCTATGTTTCATGCCATTGATTTTCGATTTTTTGGAAGAAATCTTTTGATGATGACTCCGACTCTCCATGGTATCCTCCAAAAGAAAATTAATTAAGTTTTCTTTTGGTTAATGGGGTGTAGCAGAGCAGATAGGGAAGGAGCAGTGTTAGGAAGGTAGAGGGGTAGGGCTAGGTGCAGAGATTCTGTACTATCATCCCTCAGGGCTATCATTGATTGATTTGTGTATGTTCAGCTATCATCTTTATCTGCACCAAACTCATCTTTATTAGAAACACATGTTGGAATGGACGGACTTTCACTAATTGAGCCGTAATGAATGTTTCGTTTAAGAATCCCTCAAGAATTCATATACCTACTTGTGTTATTATTATTGCTTGTTATTTGAGGCTCGTGTATCCTAGAAACAGGCGGCTGGACCATACTTCATCATCTTCTGCTTCTCGAATGGTCCTAAATAAACAAAATCATAAAGTTTATCAATGTCAAGCAAAACAACAAAGTTTCCTTATTAAGTTTGCAATGGATATCATGATATCATTTTTAACACACACTCGAGGAAAAAAATTGTAAAGTTCCTCCTCAACACAAAACGTGATTTTTTTAAAAGAATTTTTTCAAGTTCCTCCTCAACACAAAACGTGGATTTTTAAAGAATTTTCTCAGCATCCTCTTCAACACAAAACGTGGATTTTTTAAAAGAATTTTCTCAGCATCCTCCTCAACACAAAACGTGGATTTTTTAAACGAATTTTTTCAAGTTCCTCCTCAACACAAAACTTAGATTTTTTAAAAGAATTTTTCAACTTCCTCCTCAACACAAAACGTGGATTTTTTAAAAGAATTTTTTCAACTTCCTCCTCAACACAAAACGTGGATTTTTTAAAAGAATTTTTCCAAGTTCCTCCTCAACACAAAACGTGGATTTTTTAAAAGAATTTTTTCAAGTTCATCCTCAACACAAAACGCGGATTTTTTAAATGAATTTTTTCAAGTTCCTCTTCCATACAAAACGTGGATTTTTTAAAAGAATTTTTTCAAGTTCCTCTTCCATACAAAACGTGGATTTTTTAAAAGAATTTTTCCAAGTTCCTCCTCAACACAAAACGTGGATTTTTTAAAAGAATTTTTTCAAGTTCCTCCTCAACAAAAAACGTGGATTTTTTAAAAGATTTTTTTCAAGTTCCTCCTCAACACAAAACGTGGATTTTTTAAAAGAATTTTTCCAAGTTCCTCCTCAACACAAAACGTGGATTTTTTAAAAGAATTTTTTCAAGTTCCTCTTCCATACAAAACGTGGATTTTTTAAAAGAATTTTTTCAAGTTCCTCCTCCATACAAAACGTGGATTTTTTAAAAGAATTTTTTCAAGTTCCTCTTCCATACAAAACGTGGATTTTTTAAAAGAATTTTTTCAAGTTCCTCTTCCATACAAAACGTGGATTTTTTAAAAGAATTTTTTCAAGTTCCTCCTCCATACAAAACGTGGATTTTTTAAAAGAATTTTTTCAAGTTCCTCTTCCATACAAAACGTGGATTTTTTAAAAGAATTTTTTCAAGTTCCTCTTCCATACAAAACGTGGATTTTTTAAAAGAATTTTTTCAAATTCCTCCTCAACACAAAACGTGGATTTTTTAAAAGAATTTTTTCAAGTTCCTCTTCCATACAAAACGTGGATTTTTTAAAAGAATTTTTTCAAGTTCCTCTTCCATACAAAACGTGGATTTTTTAAAAGAATTTTTTCAAATTCCTCCTCAACACAAAACGTGGATTTTTTAAAAGAATTTTTTCAAATTCCTCCTCAACACAAAACGTGGATTTTTTAAAAGAATTTTTTCAAATTCCTCCTCAACACAAAACGTGGATTTTTTAAAAGAATTTTTTCAAATTCCTCCTCAACACAAAACGTGGATTTTTTAAAAGAATTTTTTCAAATTCCTCCTCAACACAAAACGTGGATTTTTTAAAAGAATTTTTTCAAATTCCTCCTCAACACAAAACGTGGATTTTTTAAAAGAATTTTTTCAAATTCCTCCTCAACACAAAACGTGGATTTTTTAAAAGAATTTTTTCAAATTCCTCCTCAACACAAAACGTGGATTTTTTAAAAGAATTTTTTCAAATTCCTCCTCAACACAAAACGTGGATTTTTTAAAAGAATTTTTTCAAATTCCTCCTCAACACAAAACGTGGATTTTTTAAAAGAATTTTTTCAAATTCCTCCTCAACACAAAACGTGGATTTTTTAAAAGAATTTTTTCAAATTCCTCCTCAACACAAAACGTGGATTTTTTAAAAGAATTTTTTCAAATTCCTCCTCAACACAAAACGTGGATTTTTTAAAAGAATTTTTTCAAATTCCTCCTCAACACAAAACGTGGATTTTTTAAAAGAATTTTTTCAAATTCCTCCTCAACACAAAACGTGGATTTTTTAAAAAAATTTTTTCAAATTCCTCCTCAACACAAAACGTGGATTTTTTAAAAGAATTTTTTCAAATTCCTCCTCAACACAAAACGTGGATTTTTTAAAAGAATTTTTTCAAATTCCTCCTCAACACAAAACGTGGATTTTTTAAAAGAATTTTTTCAAATTCCTCCTCAACACAAAACGTGGATTTTTTAAAAGAATTTTTTCAAATTCCTCCTCAACACAAAACGTGGATTTTTTAAAAGAATTTTTTCAAATTCCTCCTCAACACAAAACGTGGATTTTTTAAAAGAATTTTTTCAAATTCCTCTTCAACACAAAACGTGGATTTTTTAAAAGAATTTTTTCAAATTCCTCCTCAACACAAAACGTGGATTTTTTAAAAGATTTTTTTTTCAAGTCCCTTCTCAACACAAAACGTGGATTTTTTAAAAGAATTTTTTCAGGTTCCTCCTCAACACAAAACGTGGATTTTTTAAAAGAATTTTTTCAACTTCCTCCTCAACACAAAACGTGGATTTTTTAAAAGAATTTTTTCCACTTCCTCCTCAACACAAAACGTGGATTTTTAAAAGAATTTTTTCAACTTCCTCCTCAACACAAAACGTGGATTTTTAAAAGAATTTTTTCAAATTCCTCCTCAACACAAAACGTGGATTTTTTAAAAGAATTTTTTTAAATTCCTCCTCAACACAAAACGTGGATTTTTTAAAAGAATTTTTTCAAATTCCTCCTCAACACAAAACGTGGATTTTTAAAAGAATTTTTTCAAATTCCTCCTCAACACAAAACGTGGATTTTTTAAAAGAATTTTTTCAAATTCCTCCTCAACACAAAACGTGGATTTTTTAAAAGAATTTTTTCAAATTCCTCCTCAACACAAAACGTGGATTTTTTAAAAGAATTTTTTCAAATTCCTCCTCAACACAAAACGTGGATTTTTTAAAAGAATTTTTTCAACTTCCTCCTCAACACAAAACGTGGATTTTTTAAAAGAATTTTTTCAACTTCCTCCTCAACACAAAACGTGGATTTTTAAAAGAATTTTTTCCACTTCCTCCTCAACACAAAACGTGGATTTTTAAAAGAATTTTTTCAAATTCCTCCTCAACACAAAACGTGGATTTTTAAAAGAATTTTTTCAAATTCCTCCTCAACACAAAACGTGGATTTTTTAAAAGAATTTTTTCAAATTCCTCCTCAACACAAAACGTGGATTTTTTAAAAGAATTTTTTCAAATTCCTCCTCAACACAAAACGTGGATTTTTTAAAAGAATTTTTTCAAATTCCTCCTCAACACAAAACGTGGATTTTTTAAAAGAATTTTTTCAAATTCCTCCTCAACACAAAACGTGGATTTTTTAAAAGAATTTTTTCAAATTCCTCCTCAACACAAAACGTGGATTTTTTAAAAGAATTTTTTCAAATTCCTCCTCAACACAAAACGTGGATTTTTTAAAAGAATTTTTTCAAATTCCTCCTCAACACAAAACGTGGATTTTTTAAAAGAATTTTTTCAAATTCCTCCTCAACACAAAACGTGGATTTTTTAAAAGAATTTTTTCAAATTCCTCCTCAACACAAAACGTGGATTTTTTAAAAGAATTTTTTCAAATTCCTCCTCAACACAAAACGTGGATTTTTTAAAAGAATTTTTTCAAATTCCTCCTCAACACAAAACGTGGATTTTTTAAAAGAATTTTTTCAAATTCCTCCTCAACACAAAACGTGGATTTTTTAAAAGAATTTTTTCAAATTCCTCCTCAACACAAAACGTGGATTTTTTAAAAGAATTTTTTCAAATTCCTCCTCAACACAAAACGTGGATTTTTTAAAAGAATTTTTTCAAATTCCTCCTCAACACAAAACGTGGATTTTTTAAAAGAATTTTTTCAAATTCCTCCTCAACACAAAACGTGGATTTTTTAAAAGAATTTTTTCAAATTCCTCCTCAACACAAAACGTGGATTTTTTAAAAGAATTTTTTCAAATTCCTCCTCAACACAAAACGTGGATTTTTTAAAAGAATTTTTTCAAATTCCTCCTCAACACAAAACGTGGATTTTTTAAAAGAATTTTTTCAAATTCCTCCTCAACACAAAACGTGGATTTTTTAAAAGAATTTTTTCAAATTCCTCCTCAACACAAAACGTGGATTTTTTAAAAGAATTTTTTCAAATTCCTCCTCAACACAAAACGTGGATTTTTTAAAAGAATTTTTTCAAGTTCCTCCTCAACACAAAGCGTGGATTTTTAAAAGAATTTTTTTCGAATTCCTCCTTAACACAAAACTTGGACTTTTTAAAAGAATTTTTTCAAGTTCCTCCTCAACACAAAGCGTGGATTTTTAAAAGAATTTTTTCAACTTCCTCCTCAACACAAAACGTGGATTTTTTAAAAGAATTTTTTCAAGTTCCTTCTCAACACAAAACGTGGATTTTTTAAAAGATTTTTTCCAGGTTCCTCCTCAACACAAAACGTGGATTTTTTAAAAGAATTTTTTCAACTTCCTCCTCAACACAAAACGTGGATTTTTTAAAAGAATTTTTTCCACTTCCTCCTCAACACAAAACGTGGATTTTTAAAAGAATTTTTTCAACTTCCTCCTCAACACAAAACGTGGATTTTTTAAAAGAATTTTTTCAACTTCCTCCTCAACACAAAACGTGAATTTTTTAAAAGAATTTTTTCAACTTCCTCCTCAACACAAAACGTGGATTTTTTAAAAGAATTTTTTCAAGTTCCTTCTCAACACAAAACGTGGATTTTTTAAAAGAATTTTTTCAAATTCCTCCTCAACACAAAACGTGAATTTTTTAAAAGAATTTTTTCAAATTCCTCCTCAACACAAAACGTGGATTTTTTAAAGAATTTTTTCAAATTCCTCCTCAACACAAAACGTGGATTTTTTAAAAGAATTTTTTCAAATTCCTCCTCAACACAAAACGTGGATTTTTTAAAAGAATTTTTTCAAATTCCTCCTCAACACAAAACGTGGATTTTTTAAAAGAATTTTTTCAAATTCCTCCTCAACACAAAACGTGGATTTTTTAAAAGAATTTTTTCAAATTCCTCCTCAACACAAAACGTGGATTTTTTAAAAGAATTTTTTCAAATTCCTCCTCAACACAAAACGTGGATTTTTTAAAAGAATTTTTTCAAATTCCTCCTCAACACAAAACGTGGATTTTTTAAAAGAATTTTTTCAAATTCCTCCTCAACACAAAACGTGGATTTTTTAAAAGAATTTTTTCAAATTCCTCCTCAACACAAAACGTGGATTTTTTAAAAGAATTTTTTCAAATTCCTCCTCAACACAAAACGTGGATTTTTTAAAAGAATTTTTTCAAATTCCTCCTCAACACAAAACGTGGATTTTTTAAAAGAATTTTTTCAAATTCCTCCTCAACACAAAACGTGGATTTTTTAAAAGAATTTTTTCAAGTTCCTCCTCAACACAAAGCGTGGATTTTTAAAAGAATTTTTTTCGAATTCCTCCTTAACACAAAACTTGGACTTTTTAAAAGAATTTTTTCAAGTTCCTCCTCAACACAAAGCGTGGATTTTTAAAAGAATTTTTTCAACTTCCTCCTCAACACAAAACGTGGATTTTTTAAAAGAATTTTTTCAAGTTCCTTCTCAACACAAAACGTGGATTTTTTAAAAGATTTTTTTTCAAGTCCCTTCTCAACACAAAACGTGGATTTTTTAAAAGAATTTTTCCAGGTTCCTCCTCAACACAAAACGTGGATTTTTTAAAAGAATTTTTTCAACTTCCTCCTCAACACAAAACGTGGATTTTTTAAAAGAATTTTTTCCACTTCCTCCTCAACACAAAACGTGGATTTTTAAAAGAATTTTTTCAACTTCCTCCTCAACACAAAACGTGGATTTTTTAAAAGAATTTTTTCAACTTCCTCCTCAACACAAAACGTGAATTTTTTAAAAGAATTTTTTCAACTTCCTCCTCAACACAAAACGTGGATTTTTTAAAAGAATTTTTTCAAGTTCCTTCTCAACACAAAACGTGGATTTTTTAAAAGAATTTTTTCAAATTCCTCCTCAACACAAAACGTGAATTTTTTAAAAGAATTTTTTCAAATTCCTCCTCAACACAAAACGTGGATTTTTTAAAAGAATTTTTTCAAGTTCCTCTTCCATACAAAACGTGGATTTTTTAAAAGAATTTTTTCAAGTTCCTCTTCCATACAAAACGTGGATTTTTTAAAAGAATTTTTTCAAATTCCTCCTCAACACAAAACGTGGATTTTTTAAAAGAATTTTTTCAAATTCCTCCTCAACACAAAACGTGGATTTTTTAAAAGAATTTTTTCAAATTCCTCCTCAACACAAAACGTGGATTTTTTAAAAGAATTTTTTCAAATTCCTCCTCAACACAAAACGTGGATTTTTTAAAAGAATTTTTTCAAATTCCTCCTCAACACAAAACGTGGATTTTTTAAAAGAATTTTTTCAAATTCCTCCTCAACACAAAACGTGGATTTTTTAAAAGAATTTTTTCAAATTCCTCCTCAACACAAAACGTGGATTTTTTAAAAGAATTTTTTCAAATTCCTCCTCAACACAAAACGTGGATTTTTTAAAAGAATTTTTTCAAATTCCTCCTCAACACAAAACGTGGATTTTTTAAAAGAATTTTTTCAAATTCCTCCTCAACACAAAACGTGGATTTTTTAAAAGAATTTTTTCAAATTCCTCCTCAACACAAAACGTGGATTTTTTAAAAGAATTTTTTCAAATTCCTCCTCAACACAAAACGTGGATTTTTTAAAAGAATTTTTTCAAATTCCTCCTCAACACAAAACGTGGATTTTTTAAAAGAATTTTTTCAAATTCCTCCTCAACACAAAACGTGGATTTTTTAAAAGAATTTTTTCAAATTCCTCCTCAACACAAAACGTGGATTTTTTAAAAGAATTTTTTCAAATTCCTCCTCAACACAAAACGTGGATTTTTTAAAAGAATTTTTTCAAATTCCTCCTCAACACAAAACGTGGATTTTTTAAAAGAATTTTTTCAAATTCCTCCTCAACACAAAACGTGGATTTTTTAAAAGAATTTTTTCAAATTCCTCCTCAACACAAAACGTGGATTTTTTAAAAGAATTTTTTCAAGTTCCTCCTCAACACAAAGCGTGGATTTTTAAAAGAATTTTTTTCGAATTCCTCCTTAACACAAAACTTGGACTTTTTAAAAGAATTTTTTCAAGTTCCTCCTCAACACAAAGCGTGGATTTTTAAAAGAATTTTTTCAACTTCCTCCTCAACACAAAACGTGGATTTTTTAAAAGAATTTTTTCAAGTTCCTTCTCAACACAAAACGTGGATTTTTTAAAAGATTTTTTTTCAAGTCCCTTCTCAACACAAAACGTGGATTTTTTAAAAGAATTTTTCCAGGTTCCTCCTCAACACAAAACGTGGATTTTTTAAAAGAATTTTTTCAACTTCCTCCTCAACACAAAACGTGGATTTTTTAAAAGAATTTTTTCCACTTCCTCCTCAACACAAAACGTGGATTTTTAAAAGAATTTTTTCAACTTCCTCCTCAACACAAAACGTGGATTTTTTAAAAGAATTTTTTCAACTTCCTCCTCAACACAAAACGTGAATTTTTTAAAAGAATTTTTTCAACTTCCTCCTCAACACAAAACGTGGATTTTTTAAAAGAATTTTTTCAAGTTCCTTCTCAACACAAAACGTGGATTTTTTTAAAGAATTTTTTCAAATTCCTCCTCAACACAAAACGTGAATTTTTTAAAAGAATTTTTTCAAATTCCTCCTCAACACAAAACGTGGATTTTTTAAAAGAATTTTTTCAAGTTCCTTCTCAACACAAAACGTGGATTTTTTAAAAGAATTTTTTCAAGTCCCTTCTCAACACAAAACGTGGATTTTTTAAAAGAATTTTTTCAAGTCCCTTCTCAACACAAAACGTGGATTTTTTAAAAGAATTTTTTCAAGTTCCTCTTCAACACAAAACGTGGATGTTTTAAAAGAATTTTTTCAAGTTCTTCCTCCATACAAAACGTGGATTTTTTAAAAGAATTTTTTCAAGTCCCTTCTCAACACAAAACGTGGATTTTTTAAAAGAATTTTTTCAAGTTCCTCCTCAACACAAAACGTGGATTTTTTAATAGAATTTTTTCAACTTCCTCCTCAACACAAAACGTGGATTTTTTAAAAGAATTTTTTCAAGTTCCTTCTCAACACAAAACGTGGATTTTTTAAAAGATTTTTTTTCAAGTCCCTTCTCAACACAAAACGTGGATTTTTTAAAAGAATTTTTTCAGGTTCCTCCTCAACACAAAACGTGGATTTTTTAAAAGAATTTTTTCAACTTCCTCCTCAACACAAAACGTGGATTTTTTAAAAGAATTTTTTCAACTTCCTCCTCAACACAAAACGTGAATTTTTTAAAAGAATTTTTTCAACTTCCTCCTCAACACAAAACGTGGATTTTTTAAAAGAATTTTTTCAACTTCCTCCTCAACACAAAACGTGAATTTTTTAAAAGAATTTTTTCAACTTCCTCCTCAACACAAAACGTGGATTTTTTAAAAGAATTTTTTCAAGTTCCTTCTCAACACAAAACGTGGATTTTTTAAAAGAATTTTTTCAAGTCCCTTCTCAACACAAAACGTGGATTTTTTAAAAGAATTTTTTCAAGTTCCTCTTCAACACAAAACGTGGATGTTTTAAAAGAATTTTTTCAAGTTCTTCCTCCATACAAAACGTGGATTTTTTAAAAGAATTTTTTCAAGTCCCTTCTCAACACAAAACGTGGATTTTTTAAAAGAATTTTTTCAAGTTCCTCCTCAACACAAAACGTGGATTTTTTAATAGAATTTTTTCAACTTCCTCCTCAACACAAAACGTGGATTTTTTAAAAGAATTTTTTCAAGTTCCTTCTCAACACAAAACGTGGATTTTTTAAAAGATTTTTTTTCAAGTCCCTTCTCAACACAAAACGTGGATATTTTAAAAGAATTTTTTCAGGTTCCTCCTCAACACAAAACGTGGATTTTTTAAAAGAATTTTTTCAACTTCCTCCTCAACACAAAACGTGGATTTTTTAAAAGAATTTTTTCCACTTCCTCCTCAACACAAAACGTGGATTTTTAAAAGAATTTTTTCAACTTCCTCCTCAACACAAAACGTGGATTTTTTAAAAGAATTTTTTCAACTTCCTCCTCAACACAAAACGTGAATTTTTTAAAAGAATTTTTTCAAGTTCCTTCTCAACACAAAACGTGGATTTTTTAAAAGAATTTTTTCAAGTTCCTTCTCAACACAAAACGTGGATTTTTTAAAAGAATTTTTTCAAGTCCCTTCTCAACACAAAACGTGGATTTTTTAAAAGAATTTTTTCAAGTCCCTTCTCCACACAAAACGTGGATTTTTTAAAAGAATTTTTTCAAGTCCCTTCTCAACACAAAACGTGGATTTTTTAAAAGAATTTTTTCAAGTTCCTCTTCAACACAAAACGTATATGTTTTAAAAGAATTTTTTCAAGTTCTTCCTCCATACAAAACGTGGATTTTTTAAAAGAATTTTTTCAAGTCCCTTCTCAACACAAAACGTGGATTTTTTAAAAGAATTTTTTCAAGTTCCTCCTCAACACAAAACGTGGATTTTTTAATAGAATTTTTTCAACTTCCTCCTCAACACAAAACGTAGATTTTTTAAAAGAATTTTTTCAAGTTCCTTCTCAACACAAAACGTGGATTTTTTAAAAGATTTTTTTTCAAGTCCCTTCTCAACACAAAACGTGGATTTTTTAAAAGAATTTTTTCAAGTCCCTTCTCAACACAAAACGTGGATTTTTTAAAAGAATTTTTTCAAGTCCCTTCTCAACACAAAACGTGGAGTTTTTAAAAGAATTTTTTCAAGTCCCTTCTCAACACAAAACGTGGATTTTTTAAAAGAATTTTTTCAAGTCCCTTCTCAACACAAAACGTGGATTTTTTAAAAGAATTTTTTCAAGTTCCTCTTCAACACAAATCGTGGATTTTTTAAAAGAATTTTTTCAAGTTCCTCCTCAACACAAAACGTGGATTTTTAAAAGAATTTTTTCAAGTTCCTCCTCAACACAAAACGTGGATTTTTAAAAGAATTTTTTCAAGTTCCTCCTCAACACAAAACGTGGATTTTTTAATAGAATTTTTTCAAGTTCCTCCTCAACACAAAACGTGGATTTTTTAATAGAATTTTTTCTGAGTGTGCCTTAATTTTCCAAAACAAACCTGCCAATTGATGTTGTTGAAAAAACATTTTTCTTTGGATGTTATTACATCTTCTTCGTCTATCATCATCACCATCATCACACGCTATCATATTTTCCCTCTATAATGAAGTGTCTTAAAAATGTGATGAGTATCCATCCATGGGCAGGAATGTCATGTGAAAAGAATAACAACAAACCGAACACTTTCTTAAATTAAATACTTTAGGGTTAAGCAAATATTTACATATGGCCAATGTGATGCTCGTCGATCCTTATGTTCGAAGGATTTTCCAATGTGGCAAATTAACTTTAAGTCATTTGATGTGCTTTAATGACCCAAACACACAAAAGGGATATAAAAGTTGATGATTAAAGAAAATATCCTTAATATGTAGACCAGGTAATCCGTGTGATAATGTAAACAAATTCCGGAGGTAATTTTCTTCATGATGATGCCGATGAGCTGGATTTCTTGTAAATAATCCTTAATTAATGGTAAATAGTTAATAAAGACAAGGCAAAAAGGATTTTTGTGGATATTCTATTAACGGAGGGATATTCAAGGCATTGTCTAGAGATTACCACATAATCCAGAATATTCATTTAATATGTGTGTAGTTCTGGTGCGTATGATTGTTATTAATTGTGGGCAATGGAGCGTATGATTACTATTTATTAAACATCATTTGTAATTCGACCATAATATCTGAGCAATTTTCAAAACGAAAGCAGTTTTGGAATCAGAAAAAAAACTGTCCCAAAATTAAAATTTTTTAAAATCATTAAAAAATACAAGTTTTGAAGATGAAAAAATTCTTTTAAAAAATCCACGTTTTGTACTCAGGAGAAACTTGAAAAAATTCTTTTACAAAATCCACGTTTTGTGCTGAGGAGGAAGTTGAAAAAATTCTTTTAAAAAATCCACGTTTTGTGTTGAGGAGGAAGTTGAAAAAATTCTTTTAAAAAATCCACGTTTTGTGTTGAGTTGGACCATGAAAAAATTCTTTTAAAAAATCCACGTTTTGTGTTGAGGAGGAAGTTGAAAAAAGTCTTTTAAAAAATCCACGTTTTGTGTTGAGGAGGAAAAAATCCACGTTTTGTGTTCAGGTGGACCATGAAAAAATTCTTTTAAAAAATCCACGTTTTGTGTTCAGGTGGACCATGAAAAAATTCTTTTAAAAAATCCACGTTTTGTGTTCAGGTGGACCATGAAAAAATTCTTTTAAAAAATCCACGTTTTGTGTTGAGGAGGAACTTGAAAAAATTCTTTTAAAAAATCCACGTTTTGTGTTGAGGAGGAACTTGAAAAAATTCTTTTAAAAAATCCACGTTTTGTGTTGAGGAGGAACTTGAAAAAATTCTTTTAAAAAATCCACGTTTTGTGTTGAGGAGGAACTTGAAAAAATTCTTTTAAAAAATCCACGTTTTGTGTTGAGGAGGAACTTGAAAAAATTCTTTTAAAAAATCCACGTTTTGTGTTGAGTGGGAACTTGAAAAAATTCTTTTAAAAAATCCACGTTTTGTGTTGAGAAGGGACTTGAAAAAATTCTTTTAAAAAATCCACGTTTTGTGTTGAGGAGGAACTTGAAAAAATTCCACGTTTTGTGTTGAGTAGAAACTTGAAAAAGTTTCACGTTTTGTGTTGAGTTGGAACTTGAAAAAATTCTTTTAAAAAATCCACGTTTTGTGTTGAGGAGGAACTTGAAAAAATTCCACGTTTTGTGTTGAGTAGAAACTTGAAAAAATTTCACGTTTTGTGTTGAGTTGGAACTTGAAAAATTCTTTTAAAAAATCCACGTTTTGTGTTGAGGAGGAACTTGAAAAATTCTTTTAAAAAATCCAGGTTTTGTGCTGAGGAGGAACTTGAAAAAATTCTTTTAAAAAATCCACGTTTTGTGCTGAGGAGGAACTTGAAAAAATTCTTTTAAAAAGTCCACGTTTTGTGCTGAGGAGGAACTTGAAAAAATTCTTTTAAAAAATCCACGTTTTGTGCTGAGGAGGAACTTGAAAAAATTCTTTTAAAAAATCCACGTTTTGTGTTGAGGAGGAACTTGAAAAAATTCTTTTAAAAAATCCACGTTTTGTGTTGAGGAGGAACTTGAAAAAATTCTTTTAAAAAATCCACGTTTTGTGCTGAGGAGGAACTTGAAAAAATTCTTTAAAAAAATCCACGTTTTGTGCTGAGGAGGAACTTGAAAAAATTCTTTTAAAAAATCCACGTTTTGTGTTGAGGAGGAAAATGAAAAATTCTTTTAAAAAATCCACGTTTTGTGTTGGGGAGGAAAATGAAAAATTCTTTTAAAAAATCCACGTTTTGTGTTGGGGAGGAAAATGAAAAATTCTTTTAAAAAATCCACGTTTTGTGTTGGGGAGGAAAATGAAAAATTCTTTTAAAAAATCCACGTTTTGTGCTTAGGAGAAACTTTGAAAAAATTCTTTTAACAATCCACGTTTTGTGTTAAGGAGGACTTTGAAAAAATTCTTTAAAAAAATCCACGTTTTGTGCTAAAGAGGAACTTGAAAAAATTCTTTTAAAAATCCACGTTTTGTGTTGAGGAGGAACTTGAAAAAATTCTTTTAAAAAAATTCCCGTTTTGTGATCATATTGCTTGCAAAATCCACGTATGTGTCCAGGTGGACCTTGAGCACAATCATTTAAGAACTTCGCTTCAGGGTGATCTTAAGAAAATGTATTAAATATACTGATTTTTTGGTCTATGGGTTTGTTAAAAATTATACTTAAAAAGTACTCATTAATTTGCCGTTTTATTCCCGAAAAAAATATTTCTGAAATCCCGCTTAGTTCAGGTGCATTTGAATTTTTTCAACTGTGGCCTATGGTGCGTATGACTATTAATAATTATTGGGTATTTTTAATAATTAAATCATAACTCTGTCATGAATTGGATGATTTTAAAACTCTTTGTGGTTTTGGATACAGTAGAAAATCCTGGAAAAAACAAAATTAACTAAAACTTTTATAACCATTTTTAAAAATGTTTTATTCCATAAGTTTTATGGTTCTTTATTTAATTGAAAAAGCTTTATTTTTATTTTGACTTTTGCCATTTATTCTATGAGGGATTGTGACATATGTTGCACTTGTTGTTTTGTCACAGAGAGTATCATGCTGTTCATTTTAATTTTATAACTTTAGTGGGTTTGGTTTTTTTCTTGTTTCTCTTTTTTCTCCAAAGTTTTGGTTTATTTTGAATGTGGTGAATATATTTTATTACTTTGTTGGCATTTATAATGGCACACAATTTTCTTTTGGTGTTTACTTATTGCAATTTTATTAAAAAACTAATGCGAGGGGTCCCCGAAAAAACCTCAAAGCAACTGAACACACTTTTCTAGGGACTATTTTCTTTTGAAAAATAATAACATTGTCTTTCATCTTTTTTAAATCCAAAGAAAAATTTCGTTTTTGAAGACCCATCGCTTCAAGGCATGGTCCTTTTACATGCGTAAGTGTATGCAGTTTTTATCCCATAGAATGATTAAATTTTAACCGCTAAAGCAATTTATTGCAATTCAATTTTATTCGCACCCTCAGTCTCCACAATACTCCCCTTGGGGATCCGTAATGAAGTAACGCCTTTTGCAACTGAAGCTAATGGAAAGAGCGTATGTGTTGTCATTTCATGGAAAAAATTGCATTAAATTTCATTTTGTCCAATATATGTATGTGTGGGCGATAAACTCTATCTATACACCATTACAGCATCCGCACTGAGCACTGCATATCGGCATCGCTCTTCCCCATCCGGCCATCCGCCACATTCAAATGTGATGGCGACCATTAATGAATTCATTAAATGCTGTCATAAAAAACACAGAGAGAGGCAATAAATCCATAAAAGCGTTCAATAAAGCTGATTATTTTTCCTCCTCTTCTTTTTGGTGTTCATGGTGTTGATGTCAATATAAAAAAACTATTAGCATCATGTAGGCGGATAAAATACTAAGAGGAAAACAATGGCTTAAAAGATAATCCATGAAAATAAATTTCAATACATATTCGGAAAAGGTTAAAAAGTTTCCGGAAAATGTTTCAAGAAAAATAGAAATTTAAGAGCAGATTTTCAATGGGGAAAAATAAGCGCGGATAACGGTGCGTATGACTACTATTAATTGGGAGAACCTTGGAGCGTATGATTATTTTAATTATTTATATGCCAACATTAAAAGTGATATGTTGGAGTTTTTAAAATAATTTGTTCGTGTTCGTTCAGAACACAAAGCGTAGAATTTTTAAAAGATTTTTTTTTCAAATTCCTCCTCAACACAAAACGTGGATTTTTTAAAAGAATTTTTTCAAGTTCCAACTCAACACAAAACGTGGATTTTTTAAAAGAATTTTTTCAAGTTCCAACTCAACACAAAACGTGGATTTTTTAAAAGAATTTTTTCAAGTTCCAACTCAACACAAAACGTGGATTTTTTAAAAGAATTTTTTCAAGTTCCAACTCAACACAAAACGTGGATTTTTTAAAAGAATTTTTTCAAGTTCCAACTCAACACAAAACGTGGATTTTTTAAAAGAATTTTTTCAAGTTCCAACTCAACACAAAACGTGGATTTTTTAAAAGAATTTTTTCAAGTTCCAACTCAACACAAAACGTGGATTTTTTAAAAGAATTTTTTCAAGTTCCAACTCAACACAAAACGTGGATTTTTTAAAAGAATTTTTTCAAGTTCCAACTCAACACAAAACGTGGATTTTTTAAAAGAATTTTTTCAAGTTCCAACTCAACACAAAACGTGGATTTTTTAAAAGAATTTTTTCAAGTTCCAACTCAACACAAAACGTGGATTTTTTAAAAGAATTTTTTCAAGTTCCAACTCAACACAAAACGTGGATTTTTTAAAAGAATTTTTTCAAGTTCCAACTCAACACAAAACGTGGATTTTTTAAAAGAATTTTTTCAAGTTCCAACTCAACACAAAACGTGGATTTTTAAAAAGAATTTTTTCAAGTTCCAACTCAACACAAAACGTGGATTTTTAAAAAGAATTTTTTCAAGTTCCAACTCAACACAAAACGTGGATTTTTTAAAAGAATTTTTTCAAGTTCCAACTCAACACAAAACGTGGATTTTTTAAAAGAATTTTTTCAAGTTCCAACTCAACACAAAACGTGGATTTTTTAAAAGAATTTTTTCAAGTTCCAACTCAACACAAAACGTGGATTTTTTAAAAGAATTTTTTCAAGTTCCAACTCAACACAAAACGTGGATTTTTTAAAAGAATTTTTTCAAGTTCCAACTCAACACAAAACGTGGATTTTTTAAAAGAATTTTTTCAAGTTCCAACTCAACACAAAACGTGGATTTTTTAAAAGAATTTTTTCAAGTTCCAACTCAACACAAAACGTGGATTTTTTAAAAGAATTTTTTCAAGTTCCAACTCAACACAAAACGTGGATTTTTTAAAAGAATTTTTTCAAGTTCCAACTCAACACAAAACGTGGATTTTTTAAAAGAATTTTTTCAAGTTCCAACTCAACACAAAACGTGGATTTTTTAAAAGAATTTTTTCAAGTTCCAACTCAACACAAAACTTGGATTTTTTAAAAGAATTTTTTCAAGTTCCAACTCAACACAAAACGTGGATTTTTTAAAAGAATTTTTTCAAGTTCCAACTCAACACAAAACGTGGATTTTTTAAAAGAATTTTTTCAAGTTCCTCCTCAACACAAAACGTGGATTTTTTAAAAGAATTTTTTCAATTTCCAACTCAACACAAAACGTGGATTTTTTAAAAGAATTTTTTCAACTTCCTCCTCAACACAAAACGTGGATTTTTTAAAAGAATTTTTTCAACTTCCTCCTCAACACAAAACGTGGATTTTTTAAAAGAATTTTTTCAACTTCCTCCTCAACACAAAACGTGGATTTTTTAAAAGAATTTTTTCAACTTCCTCCTCAACACAAAACGTGGATTTTTTAAAAGAATTTTTTCAAGTTCCATCTCTACACAAAACGTGGATTTTTTAAAAGAATTTTTTCAAGTTCCTCCTCAACAAAAAACGTGGATTTTTTAAAAGAAATTTTTCAAGTTCCTCCTCAACACAAAACGTGAATTTTTTAAAAGAATTTTTTCAAGTTCCTCCTCAACACAAAACGTGGATTTTTTAAAAGAATTTTTTCAAGTTCCTCCAGAACACAAAACGTGGATTTTTTAAAAGAATTTTTTCAACTTCCTCCTCAACACAAAACGTGGATTTTTTAAAAGAATTTTTTCAACTTCCTCCTCTACACAAAACGTGGATTTTTCAAAGAATTTTTTCAACTTCCTCCTCAACACAAAACGTGGATTTTTTAAAAGAATTTTTTCAAGTTCCTCCTCAACACAAAACGTGGATTTTTTAAAAGAATTTTTTCAAGTTCCTCCTCAACAAAAAACGTGGATTTTTTAAAAGAAATTTTTCAAGTTCCTCCTCAACACAAAACGTGAATTTTTTAAAAGAATTTTTTCAAGTTCCTCCTCAACACAAAACGTGGATTTTTTAAAAGAATTTTTTCAAGTTCCTCCAGAACACAAAACGTGGATTTTTTAAAAGAATTTTTTCAACTTCCTCCTCAACACAAAACGTGGATTTTTTAAAAGAATTTTTTCAACTTCCTCCTCTACACAAAACGTGGATTTTTCAAAAGAATTTTTTCAACTTCCTCCTCAACACAAAACGTGGATTTTTTAAAAGAATTTTTTCAAGTTCCATCTCAACACAAAACGTGGATTTTTTAAAAGAATTTTTTCAACTTCCTCCTCTACACAAAACGTGGATTTTTTTTAAAGAATTTTTTCAAGTTCCTCCAGAACACAAAACGTGGATTTTTTAAAAGATTTTTTTCAAGTTCTTCCAGAACACAAAACGTGTATTTTTTAAAAGAATTTTTTCAAGTTCCTCCAGAACACAAAACGTGGATTTTTTAAAAGAATTTTTTCCAGTTCCTCAAGAATACAAAACGTGTATTTTTTAAAAGAATTTTTTCCAGTTCCTCAAGAACACAAAACGTGGATTTTTTAAAAGAATTTTTTCCAGTTCCTCAAGAATACAAAACGTGTATTTTTTAAAAGAATTTTTTCCAGTTCCTCAAGAACACAAAACGTGGATTTTTTAAAAGAATTTTTTCCAGTTCCTCAAGAATACAAAACGTGTATTTTTTAAAAGAATTTTTTCCAGTTCCTCAAGAACACAAAACGTGGATTTTTTAAAAGAATTTTTTCCAGTTCCTCAAGAATACAAAACGTGTATTTTTTAAAAGAATTTTTTCCAGTTCCTCAAGAACACAAAACGTGGATTTTTTAAAAGAATTTTTTCCAGTTCCTCAAGAATACAAAACGTGTATTTTTTAAAAGAATTTTTTCCAGTTCCTCAAGAACACAAAACGTGGATTTTTTAAAAGAATTTTTTGCAGTTCCTCAAGAATACAAAACGTGTATTTTTTAAAAGAATTTTTTCCAGTTCCTCAAGAACACAAAACGTGGATTTTTTAAAAGAATTTTTTCCAGTTCCTCAAGAATACAAAACGTGTATTTTTTAAAAGAATTTTTTCCAGTTCCTCAAGAACACAAAACGTGGATTTTTTAAAAGAATTTTTTCCAGTTCCTCAAGAATACAAAACGTGTATTTTTTAAAAGAATTTTTTCAATTTCCAACTCAACACAAAATGTGGATTTTTTCAAGTTCCAACTCAACACAAAACGTGGACTTTTAAAAGAATTTTTTCAAGTTCCTCCTCAACACAAAACGTGGATTTTTTAAAAGAATTTTTTCAAGTATCATCTCAACACAAAACGTGGATTTTTAAAAGAATTTTTTCAACTTCCTCCTCAACACAAAACGTGGATTTTTTAAAAGAATTTTTTCAACTTCCTCCTCAACACAAAACGTGGATTTTTTAAAAGAATTTTTTCAACTTCCTCCTCAACACAAAAAATGGATTTTTTTAAAAAACTTTTTTCAACTTCCTCCTCAACACAAAACGTGGATTTTTTAAAAGAATTTTTTCAAGTTCCTCCTTAACACAAAACGTGGATTTTTAAAAGAATTTTTTCAAGTTCCTCCTCAACACAAAACGTGGATTTTTAAAAGAATTTTTTCAAGTTCCAACTCAACACAAAACGTGGATTTTTTAAAAGAATTTTTTCAACTTCCTCCAGTTTCCAGTTCCCCTAGACCGCAAAACTTATTTATTCCTTTAATTTTTTCGTAGGCCATGGTTGCGTATGACTATTATTAATTAGGAGTATTTGTAGTAAATTGCTCATAACTCCATCACCCCTTGGTTTATTTGAAATTTAAGACTTGTTTTGGAAACTACACAAAATACTCTTTAAAAATTTATACATTCTTCTCAACATTCTGAAAATGTTCTTACCACAGATAATGCGTAAACTAAGAGTAAAATTTCACCCTTCCGATTTTTCAAATTTTAGCCTTAAAAACCATTTTTAAAATTTTTCACATTCCCATAGACTTGAAAAAATACTTCGCACAATTTCCATTCATTTTTTTTTCAGAATTCTGTTTTTCTGCAATTTTAGAAATCGATTTTTTGTTGAGTTAACGAATTCGCAATGAAATTGACTTTGCGTTACTACAGGAAACAGGATGTGCAGTAGCAATGAGTTTTTCTTCTCCTTTTTCAATTTCTCCTCTACTCCTTATCTCCACAATGTTACCTAACAACATGTTGCTTAACAACAAAAATATGTATCGAAAAACTTGTGTGTATCTCTGCCACCATTCATGTTCAATTCCTGTCTGGCCACAAATTTAATTTCCGGCGGCCTTTGGTAACATTCGTTATGCTTACAGGGAATTCATTGTCATGTGTGACTGTGTGTGTGTGTTCATCAAAATTTTTACACATGAATGTGTGTATGTTTGGCTATGCATGAGTGGAGAGTATGTTACAGATATTGAACTGACTTTATCATAACCATGGTCATGGCTGAACATAAAAACATGTCTATAGGCCATATTACCAGGACATTGATGATGATGACCTTCATTGAAAATTGGACACGATTGCCATGAAATGCTTCTGCACACGTCGCTACTTTTATGCAGGTAAGAGATAAGAGGCAAATAACATAAAACAGCAACAAATTGAAAGGGTGAGGGAAAGGGCACATAACTTTAAAAGTTTCTTTTTCACCTTCACACTGAAGGTCAGGAGACTTTGGGATATTCTGCTAAGAAGATGTAAGTTGCGGTCATGAATTATTCTGTGAGGAGGTTAATAATTTAAGGAAAAAAATAACTTTTAAAATAAAAAAATTATAATAAAATGAAAGTTTGGGAATTTTCATCAATCGGGGACCACGGTTCGTATTAGTATTATTAATTATGAGTTACCTTCAGTAGAATGGCTATAATTTAAACAATTCTTGAGGGATTTTCTAATTGCATGGATTTTTGGAAAGAGAACAAAGTAGGACTTGTAATGAAAGGGTTTGTGTTCTATGTGTCCTTGAAAAGTTTCCCTAAAATATCCAAGTTTTCTTGGCTATGGGTGCTTGAAAAAATAATTAAAAAAAAATTATTTTAAAAATCTACGTTTCTTGGCTGTAGCTCCTTGAAAAAAATCTTTTAAAAAATCCAAGTTTTCTTGGCTATGGGTCCTTGAAAAAAATTATTTAAAAAATCCACGTTTTCTTGGCTATGGGTCCTAGAAAAAATATTTAAAAAATCCACATTTTCTTGGCTACGGGTGCTTGAAGAAAATCTTTTAAGAAATCCACATTTTCTTGGCTATGGGTGAAAAAATCTTTAAGGAAATCCAATTGAAAAAAATCTTTTAAAAAATCCACATTTTCTTGGCTATGGGTGAAAAAAATCTTTAAGGAAATCCAATTGAAAAAAAATCTTTTAAAAAATCCACGTTTTCCTGGCTATGGTTGCTTGAAAAAATCTTTTAAAAATCCACGTTTTCCTGGCTATGGTTGCTTGAAAAAATCTTTTAAAAAATCCACGTTTTCCTGGCTGTGGCTGATTGAAAAAATCTTTTAAAAATCCACGTTTTCCTGGCTATGGTTGCTTGAAAAAATCTTTTAAAAAAATCCACGTTTTCCTGGCTGTGGCTGATTGAAAAAATCTTTTAAAAAATCCACGTTTTCTTGGCTATGGGTACTTGAAAAAAATCTTTTAAAAAATCCAAGTTTTCTTGGCTATGGGTACTTGAAAAAAAATCTTTTAAAAAATCCGCGTTTTCTTGGCTATGGGTACTTGAAAAAAATCTTTTAAAAAATCCACGTTTTCTTGGCTATGGGTACTTGAAAAAAATCTTTTAAAAAATCCACGTTTTCTTGGCTCTGGGTACTTGAAAAAAATCTTTAAAAAATCCACGTTTTCTTGGCTCTGGGTACTTGAAAAAAATCTTTTAAAAAATCCACGTTTTCTTGGCTCTGGGTACTTGAAAAAAATCTTTTAAAAAATCCAAGTTTTCTTGGCTATGGGTACTTGAAAAAAATCTTTTAAAAAATCCAAGTTTTTTTTGGCTATGGGTACTTGAAAAAAAATCTTTTAAAAAATCCAAGTTTTCTTGGCTATGGGTACTTGAAAAAAATCTTTTAAAAAATCCACGTTTTCTTGGCTATGGGTACTTGAAAAAATCTTTTAAAAAATCCACGTTTTCTTGGCTATGGGTCCTTGAAAAAAATTATTTAAAAAATCCACGTTTTCTTGTCTATGGGTCCTTGAAAAAAATTATTTAAAAAATCCACGTTTTCTTGACTATGGGTCCTTGAAAAAAATTATTTAAAAAATCCACGTTTTCTTGTCTATGGGTCCTTGAAAAAAATTATTTAAAAAATCCACGTTTTCTTGTCTATGGGTCCTTGAAAAAAATTATTTAAAAAATCCACGTTTTCTTGTCTATGGGTCCTTGAAAAAAATTATTTAAAAAATCCACGTTTTCTTGTCTATGGGTCCTTGAAAAAAATTATTTAAAAAATCCACGTTTTCTTGTCTATGGGTCCTTGAAAAAAATTATTTAAAAAGTCCAAGTTTTCTTGGCTATGGGTCTTTGAAAAAAATTATTTAAAAAAATCCACGTTTTCTTGGCTCTGGGTACTTGAAAAAAATCTTTTAAAAAATCCAAGTTTTCTTGGCTATGGGTACTTGAAAAAAAATCTTTTAAAAAATCCAAGTTTTTTTGGCTATGGGTACTTGAAAAAAAATCTTTTAAAAAATCCAAGTTTTCTTGGCTATGGGTACTTGAAAAAAATCTTTTAAAAAATCCACGTTTTCTTGGCTATGGGTACTTGAAAAAAATCTTTTAAAAAATCCACGTTTTCTTGGCTATGGGTCCTTGAAAAAAATTATTTAAAAAATCCACGTTTTCTTGTCTATGGGTCCTTGAAAAAAATTATTTAAAAAATCCACGTTTTCTTGACTATGGGTCCTTGAAAAAAATTATTTAAAAAATCCACGTTTTCTTGTCTATGGGTCCTTGAAAAAAATTATTTAAAAAATCCACGTTTTCTTGTCTATGGGTCCTTGAAAAAAATTATTTAAAAAATCCACGTTTTCTTGTCTATGGGTCCTTGAAAAAAATTATTTAAAAAATCCACGTTTTCTTGTCTATGGGTCCTTGAAAAAAATTATTTAAAAAATCCACGTTTTCTTGTCTATGGGTCCTTGAAAAAAATTATTTAAAAAGTCCACGTTTTCTTGGCTATGGGTCTTTGAAAAAAATTATTTAAAAAAATCCACGTTTTCTTGGCTATGGGTCTTTGAAAAAAATTATTTAAAAAATCCACGTTTTCTAGGCTATGGGTCTTTGAAAAAAATTATTTAAAAAATCCACGTTTTCTTGGCTATGGGTCTTTGAAAAAAATTATTTAAAAAATCCACGTTTTCTTGGCTATGGGTCTTTGAAAAAAATTATTTAAAAAATCCACGTTTTCTTGGCTATGGGTCTTTGAAAAAAATTATTTAAAAAATCCACGTTTTCTTGGCTATGGGTCTTTGAAAAAAATTATTTAAAAAATCCACGTTTTCTTGGCTATGGGTCTTTGAAAAAAATTATTTAAAAAATCCACGTTTTCTTGGCTATGGGTCCTTGAAAAAAATCTTTTAAAAAATCCACGTTTTCTTGGCTATGGGTCCTTCAAAAAATCTTTTAAAAAATCCACGTTTTCTTGTCGATGGGTCCTTGAAATAATACTGACAAAATCCACGTTTTCGTGGTCCTTAAGCCCTTGAAAAAAATTATTTAAAAAATCCACGTTTTGCATCCAGTATAAAATCGAAAAAATATTATAAAAAATGTTTCTTATAATCTTTATTTAATATTTTTTCTTTTGTACCATGGTGCGTATGACTATTATTAATTATGTTATTTTTTAATAAACTGTCTATAACTCAGCTATTTATTCATCAATTTTGAAAGTTAATATATTTTTGGAATCTGCTAAAAATAGGCTTTTTTCTCAGGCCTCAACGCAAATAATTAACAACCCGAGAACATCTTTTATCCGTGCTTGTTTTCCTATATTACCTTTCACCTACATACTTTGTGAAATTTCTCAAAGAATTTTCTTTTAACAGTGATATTGAAATATACTTTCTTTGATTATTTGAAAAACAAAACCTGCCAATGCAGTATGTCATTCACAACATATATATTTCATGCTGTGCTTTGTAATCAGTCCTTTGTTAGACATATATTCCTCTTAATATTTCCATGTTTGACGTCAATACATCACGACATTTAAAATTTCGTATGAATCTCTTGAAAAAATGAACTTTTCTTCCATTGGAATATTGAATTTATACATATTTCCATGCATATTTACTAAAAATAGAAATCTAGTTAAAACTGTATCCCAGTATCGTTACCATAATTGCAAATTCTTTCATCAAAGATTCTCATTAAAGATACCTACACTGCATATGGAAATGTGTTTTCCGTATTTTAATGAGTTTTCTGTTGCTTTGGTATCTAAACACATGTAGTGGTTGTTCTTTTTCTTTCTGTTTTGTAACATTTTTTCATAGACAATAGTCATATCTAAAATTTAAAAAATATGTTTGTTAGATATGAACATACATATGTATGTACCTGTGGTAATATGTACCTTTCGTGTGCATAATTGTATTCAAAACCACATGACTTTTTGTGTTAAGAGACACTGACGTGGTGAGGTTTTTATTTTGAATACCCAACAGGTCAACTCTGTGGCAATCTTTAAGGCCACGTCTACGTCCCTGTATGCTGCCAAATAAAAGTTCCAAAGAGTTTAAAGCACGTGTTTTTCAATTTAATTTTCAAATAGTTGCAACAAAACTATGTTGAAATGCAAAGTCACCGAGACAAGCATTTATAAAAAAGTTTTGTAAAAACAGAAAATAATAGTTTTGCTCTTTTGCAAGTTGTACAAGTATGTCCTTGCTGTCATTTGCAACGGTTATATTTTAAGTATTTCTCTTCAAGTTGCTTATTTTATTTCATGAAAACGTTACTCTCATTACAATTTTCCCAGTAATGGGAGAACAATAAGAGTAGTCTTCAAATTGACTAAGTGCTAAGAGGCAGTTTTAGTTAAACAAAATTTTTTAAACGGCTATTTGAAGTGGGTCTCAGAAGAAACTTTAATAAAGGACTTAAAGAAAGGATACAAATACAGACCTATAAAGAATTAAACAACATGTTCAAGTCACTCGTATCTCCCTCCCTTCCTTAGAAATTAGAAAGCAAAAGAAAATCCTGAAAAAATTCAATGGCAACTCAGTTATTCTTAAATTATTATTTTGTGGCCAATGGTGCGTATGACTACTATTAATTATTGGGCTGGTTTAATAACTTTGCTATAGCTCCCACATTTGTGAACGAATTTTAAAATTTCAAACCATTTTGAAAACTGCACAAACCACTCTTAAAGCTCCATGTTATTAAAGCAACCCATCTTCTTAAGATTTTGGAAAAAATGTCTTAATTTCCATAGACAAGAAAAATTGATTTTTTTTTTGCAAGGACCCATAGACAAGAAAATGCGTATTTTTTAAAGAAATTTTTTCAAGGACCCATAGACAATAAATATTGGATTTTTAAAGAAATTTGTTCAAGGACCCACAGACAAGAAAACGTAAATTTTTTAAAGACATTTTTTCAAGGACCCACAGACAAGAAAACGTGAATTTTTTAATGAAAATTTTTCAAGGACCCACAGACACGAAAACGTTGATTTTTTAAAGAAATTTTTTCAATGACCCACAGGCAAGAAAACGTGGATTTTTTAAAGAAATTTTTTCAAGGACCCACAGACAAGAAAACGTGGATTTTTTAAAGAAATTTTTTCAAGGACCCACAGACAAGAAAACGTGGATTTTTTAAAGAAATTTTTTCAAGGACCCACAGACAAGAAAACGTGGATTTTTTAAAGAAATTGTTTCAAGGACCCACAGACAAGAAAACGTGGATTTTTTAAAGAAATTTTTTCAAGGACCCACAGACAAGATAACGTGGATTTTTTAAAGAAATTTTTTTAAGGACCCACAGACAAGAAAACGTGGATTTTTTAAAGAAATTTTTTCAAGGACCCACAGACAAGAAAACGTGGATTTTTTAAAGAAATTTTTTCAAGGACCCACAGACAAGAAAACGTGGATTTTTTAAAGAAATTTGTTCAAGGACCCACAGACAAGAAAAATTGGATTTTTTAAAGAAATTTTTTCAAGGACCCATAGACAAGAATTCGTGGATTTTTTAAAGAAATTTATTCAAGGACCCATAGACAAGAAATCGTGGATTTTTTAAAGAAATTTTTTCAAGGACCCACAGACAAGAAAACGTGGATTTTTTAAAGAAATTTTTTCAAGGACCCACAGACAAGAAAACGTGTTTTTTTTAAAGAAATTTTATCAAGGACCTACAGACAAGAAAACGTGGATTTTTTAAAGAAATTTTATCATGGACCCACAGACAAGAAAACGTGGATTTTTAAAGAAATTTTATCAAGGATCCACAGACAAGAAAGCGTGGATTTTTTAAAGAAATTTTATCAAGGACAAGAAAACGTGGATTTTTTAAAGAAATTTTATCAAGGACAAGAAAATGTGAATTTCTTAAAGAAATTTTTTCAAGGACCCACAGACAAGAAAACGTGGATTTTTTAAAGAAATTTTTTCAAGGACAAGAAAATGTGAATTTCTTAAAGAAATTTTTTCAAGGACCCACAGACAAGAAAACGTGGATTTTTTAAAGAAATTTTATCAAGGACAAGAAAATGTGAATTTCTTAAAGAAATTTTTCAAGGACCCACAGACAAGAAAACGTGGATTTTTTAAAGAAATTTTATCAAGGACCCACAGACAACAAAACATGGATTTTTTAAAGAATTTTTTTCAAGGACCCACAGACAAGAAAACGCGGATTTTTTAAAGAAATTTTATCAAGGACCCACAGATAAGAAAACGTGGATTTTTTAAAGAAATTTTATCAAGGACCCACAGACAAGAAAACGTGGATTTTTTAAAGAATTTTTTTCAAGGACCCACAGACAAGAAAGCCTGGATTTTTTAAAGAAATTTTTTCAAGAACCCACAGACAAGAAAACGTGGATTTTTTAAAGAAATTTTTTCAAGGACCCACAGACAAGAAAACGTGGATTTTTTAAAGAAATTTTTTTCAAGGACCCACAGACAAGAAAACTTGGATTTTTTAAAGAAATTTTTTCAAGGACCCACAGACAAGAAAACATGGATGTTTTAAAGAAATTTTTTCAAGGACCCACAGACAAGAAAACATGGATGTTTTAAAGAAATTTTTTCAACGACCCGCAGACAAGAAAACTTGGATTTTTTAATGAAATTTTTTTCAAGGACCCACAGACAAGAACGCGTAAATTTTTTAAAGAAATTTTTTCAAGGACCCACAGACAAGAAAACGTGGATTTTTTAAAGAAATTTTTTCAAGGACCCACAGACAAGAAAACGTGGATTTTTTAAAGAAATTTTTTCAAGGACCCACAGACAAGAAAACGTGGATTTTTTAAAGAAATTTTTTCAAGGACCCACAGACAAGAAAACGTGGATTTTTTAAAGAAATTTTTTCAAGGACCCACAGACAAGAAAACGTGGATTTTTTAAAGAAATTTTTTCAAGGACCCACAGACAAGAAAACGTGGATTTTTTAAAGAAATTTTTTCAAGGACCCACAGACAAGAAAACGTGGATTTTTTAAAGAAATTTTTTCAAGGTCCCACAGACAAGAAAACGTGGATTTTTAAAGAAATTTTTTCAAGGACCGACAGACAAGAAAACGTGGATTTTTTAAAGAAATTTTTTCAAGGACCCACAGACAAGAAAACGTGGATTTTTTAAAGAAATTTTTTCAAGGACCCACAGACAAGAAAACGTGGATTTTTTAAAGAAATTTTTTTCAAGGACCCACAGACAAGAAAACGTGGATTTTTTAAAGAAATTTTTTCAAGCACCCACAGACAAGAAAACGTGGATTTTTTTAAAGAAATTTTTTCAAGCACCCACAGACAAGAAAACGTGGATTTTTTTAAAGACATTTTTTCAAGCACCCACAGACAAGAAAACGTGGATTTTTTTAAAGAAATTTTTTCAAGCACCCACAGACAAGAAAACGTGGATTTTTTTAAAGAAATTTTTTCAAGCACCCACAGACAAGAAAACGTGGATTTTTTTAAAGAAATTTTTTCAAGCACCCACAGACAAGACAACGTGGATTTTTTTAAAGAAATTTTTTCAAGCACCCACAGACAAGAAAACGTGGATTTTTTTAAAGAAATTTTTTCAAGCACCCACAGACAAGAAAACGTGGATTTTTTAAAGAAATTTTTTCAAGGACCCACAGACAAGCAAACGAGGATTTTTTAAAGAAAATTTTTCAAGGACACACAGACAAGAAAACGTGGATTTTTTAAAGAAATTTTTTCAAGGACCCACAGACAAGAAAACGTGGATTTTTTAAAGAAATTTTTTCAAGGACCCACAGACAAGAAAACGTGGATTTTTTAAAGAAATTGTATCAAGGACCCACAGACAAGAAAACGTGGATTTTTTAAAGAAATTTTTTCAAGGACCCACAGACAAGAAAACTTGGATTTTTTAAAGAAATTTTATCAAGGACCCACAGACAAGAAAACGTGGATTTTTTAAAGAAATTTTTTCAAGGACCCATAGACAAGAAAACGTGGATTTTTTAAAGATTTTTTTTTTCAAGGACCCACAGACAAAAAACGTGGATTTTTTAAAGAAATTTTTTCAAGGTTCCACAGACAAGAATACGTGAATTTTTTAAAGAAATTTTTTCAAGGACCCACAGACAAGAAAACGTGGATTTTTTAAAGAAATTTTTTCAAGGACCCACAGACAAGAAAACGTGGATTTTTTAAAGAATTTTTTTCAAGGACCCACAGACAAGAAAACGTGAATTTTTGAAAGAAATTTTTTCAAGGACCCACAGACAAGAATACGTGAATTTTTTAAAGAAATTTTTTCAAGGACCCACAGACAAGAAAACGTGGATTTTTTAAAGAACTTTTTTCAAGGACCCACAGACAAGAAAACGTGAATTTTTGAAAGAACTTTTTTCAAGGACCCACAGACAAGAAAACGTGAATTTTTTAATGAACTTTTTTTAAGGACCCACAGACAAGAAAACGTGGATTTTTTAAAGAATTTTTTTCAAGGACCCACAGACAAGAAAACGTGGATTTTTTAAAGAAATTTTATCAAGGACCCACAGACAAGAAAACGTGGATTTTTAAAGAAATTTTATCAAGGACCCACAGACAAGAAAACGTGGATTTTTTAAAGAAATTTTATCAAGGACCCACAGACAAGAAAACGTGGATTTTTTAAAGAAATTTTATCAAGGACCCACAGACAAGAAAACGTGGATTTTTTAAAGAAATTTTATCAAGGACCCACAGACAAGAAAACGTGGATTTTTTAAAGAAATTTTATCAGGGACCCACAGACAAGAAAACGTGGATTTTTTAAAGAAATTTTATCAAGGACCCACAGACAAGAAAACGTGGATTTTTTAAAGAAATTTTATCAGGGACCCACAGACAAGAAAACGTGGATTTTTTAAAGAAATTTTATCAAGGACAAGAAAACGTGGATTTTTTAAAGAAATTTTATCAAGGACAAGAAAACGTGGATTTTTTAAAGAAATTTTATCAAGGACCCACATACAAGAAAACGTGGATTTTTTAAAGAAATTTTATCAAGGACCCACATACAAGAAAACGTGGATTTTTTAAAGAAATTTTATCAAGGACCCTCTGACAAGAAAACTTGGATTTTTAAAGAAATTTTTTCAAGGACCCACAGACAAGAAAACGTGGATTTTTTAAAGAAAATTTTTTCAAGGACCCACAGACAAGAAAACGTGGATTTTTTAAAGAAATTGTATCAAGGACCCACAGACAAGAAAACTTGGATTTTTTAAAGAAATTTTTTCAAGGACCCACAGACAAGAAAACTTGGATATTTTAAAGAAATTTTTTCAAGGACCCACAGACAAGAAAACGTGGATTTTTTAAAGAAATTTTTTCAAGGACCCATAGACAAGAAAACGTGGATTTTTTAAAGAAATTTTTTCAAGGACCCATAGACAAGAAAACGTGGATTTTTTAAAGAATTTTTTTTTCAAGGACCCACAGACAAGAAAACGTGGATTTTTTAAAGAAATTTTTTCAAGGTTCCACAGACAAGAATACGTGGATTTTTTAAAGAAATTGTATCAAGGACCCACAGACAAGAAAACTTGGATTTTTTAAAGAAATTTTATCAAGGACCCATAGACAAGAAAACGTGGATTTTTTAAAGATTTCTTTTTTCAAGGACCCACAGACAAAAAACGTGGATTTTTTAAAGAAATTTTTTCAAGGACCCATAGACAAGAAAACGTGGATTTTTTAAAGATTTTTTTTTTTCAAGGACCCACAGACAAAAAACGTGGATTTTTTAAAGAAATTTTTTCAAGGTTCCACAGACAAGAATACGTGAATTTTTTAAAGAAATTTTTTCAAGGACCCACAGACAAGAAAACGTGGATTTTTTAAAGAAATTTTTTCAAGGACCCACAGACAAGAAAACGTGGATTTTTTAAAGAATTTTTTTCAAGGACCCACAGACAAGAAAACGTGGATTTTTTAAAGAAATTTTTCAAGGACCCACAGACAAGAAAACGTGGATTTTTAAAGAAATTTTTTCAAGGACCCATAGACAAAAAAACGTGGATTTTTTAAATAATTTTTTCAAGGACCCATAGACAAGAAAACATGGATTTTTTAAATAATTTTTTCCAAGGGCCCATAGACAAGAAAACATGGATTTTTTAAATAATTTTTTCCAAGGACCCATAGACAAGAAAATGTGGATTTTTTAAATAATTTTTTCCAAGGACCCATAGACAAGAAAACGTGGATTTTTTAAATAATTTTTTCCAAGGACCCATAGACAAGAAAACGTGGATTTTTTAAATAATTTTTTCCA